>NW_026571047.1:13988839-14573839 GCF_026225935.1 Boleophthalmus pectinirostris | reverse complement strand
GTGTAGATACAAATGGATGTACTGGATTGTGAAAACAAAGTGTGTACAAAATCATACACTACATACAAAACTGAAAATGTATTAAATTATTCCAGTGGTTTGAAAACTCTAACTGCAAATATCTGAGTTGAGCTAAATCAGCACTTTTAATTCAGTTGTTATCAAAAGGTACAACTAGCCATCCAACCTTTTAAGTTCTGGAAGATTGAGACTTTTAAGTTAATCAACTTGTAATAATTAATTACAATTGCAATAATTGAGGCAGTTGAATGCCTCAAATTGAGCTTTGGAGATACAGACTAATAATAAAGGCCTGCTCAAGCGTGTGTGAATGACACTAAACTTGAGGAGGTAATAACATTTCTACCATGGCTTAAACCATGCAGGAGTCTTTACGTAATATATGCCCTTTAACTTCGAAACAGTCCTTTAAAACTTACATACATTCTGCTACTTGCAAACTCTGCGCAGTAGGAGTTCAATCAATGCTGAGCTATATATACTTTATTTTGTCACACTGTACACTGTAAGCAGCAGCGAAGGCGCATAATACTAGTGATAATAAAAAAGTCAAAAGGCATTCATAATATCTTACAGTAATACTTTTTTTTTTGCCTACATAGTTTAAGGTGCATTGTCTAACTTTTCTAGCGGAAGATCTGTCAAATACTTTTCTATGGAGATATTATTTCACAGTATGGTATTAAACCTTTCTATCTTCATGGAGACCAAACCAGGCCACGTAACAGGTCATATCTGTGGAGAGGCGACCCCACTCACAGTCAGAATGTCTGTTTTTCTAGCTGTCTTTGAGCTGTAAAACTATAAAATGTAATACATGTAAGTAAGAGCTATTTAATGTCTTACTGTGGGACTTTATGACATATCCATAGAAACAAGCAGGTGATGGACTTTGCACCAGAAAACTTCCACAATTCCCCTTTAACCATGAAAAACCTCTACAACAAAAAACACAAAATAGTCCAATCCTTACCTTCTGAGTCTTGTCCCAGGCAGGTGGACAGCAATAGTAGCAGTAGTACATAGAGAACTCCCGCTCCAATTATTCTCTGGCATTTGACCCGGCCCCAACACTGTGGCCCCATTAAGTGCATTTGGACCATCTTCAGCACCTCACCTCCCACTGCATCCAGCTGCAACCAACAAGGGAGACAGGTTAATCACAAGTCTATGTTTTGTTCTTCTGCCTGCTGACCTCACAGTAGTACAGAGGAACTATAGTGCAGTACATTCAAGTGTACTTTCAGAACTGCAGTTAGCATTTAGTGAGCGCTGTGGAAGTATACATTAGTCATATATACTTGAAGGATGACAGCTGCCTGGGTGCACAGCAGGTACAGGATGTGATGTGGCTTAAATACAGAGTTACAGTTCTCTAGCTATCAGTCACACTACAAAATGTACCTGCAGTTTGGAAGGTTTAAGGTTCAATATATGGAGCTTATCTAGTAGAGGGTATATGTGGCAATTGCTTATCGCCATGGGGATGTAATAGCTTTGCCCTGAATGCTCCACAGTATAACATTAAACTTATCTATCTCGTATTAATTCAATTACAGGTGTTTTATTGCTAATGACATTTGCTTTTCTGCATAGGGCTAGATAACTTTAATGCTCTGCTGTGGAACAATCCAGGCAGATGGGAGATCCATCCACCAGAAAAGTTACATATGTCTTTTATTAAAGGTGCACTGTGTACATTTTCTGGTGGAGTGTCCACTACCTCCTTGTCTCCATGGAGATATTAGTGCTTTGCCTGGAATGTTCCATGGTATGACAATAAACATATACAGCCTTTATTCATTACAAGTATTTCTATTGCTCAAAAATACTTTAATTCCTGCTGTGAACAGGGGAGACTCTCCACAGATCTGAATTGTAAAGTAGCATAGTGCTGTAGCCAGCTTGTCTCCCTTGTGATAGGTTTAGTCTATACTGTGGAACATTCTCAGCCAGGCGCCACGTTGTGCCTCCGCTCAATTTCATTTCTCTCCAGCGACTAGGTCAGGAATCGAAACACACTAGATGGTTTGCAAAAATCCCGGAAGGGTGAGTCTGGGCAAAAGCCAATCAGCAAAGAGCCATACATTCTGTGATTAAGGATTTAAAGTCAGAACAAAGAAATTGTTTGGGGAATTTGATCAAAAAAAGTATCCTCCAACCGTCGAGCGAACGAATCCTAATGCTGTGAGGTTAGCCGGTTTCCATGAAGTGAAACCGGCTGATGAATCAGACTAGAACTTCCTAGACAAAGAAATAAAATTTCCATGGAGACAAACAGGTGGCAGCCCCTCCACTAGAAATGTTACTTTTCTATTTCATGGAGACAAGCATGGTGCCACCAGCACTAGTTACTGGTCAGATCTGTGGAGAGATTGTTTTTATTTTATTATTTTTTTTAAATAAGCATCTGTAATGAAGTAAATGCTAGATACAGTTTTAAAGTTTAATGGAACATTACAGGCAAGAATGTTTGTATGTTGCAGTAGGTTAAGCAACAATGGACAATTTGATTTATTCCACCAATGTTGTGGTTAGCAGCAGTCTCACAACAACAAATGTTTTAAGTCATGTTATAATCTCGTTACTTCATGAAAAACATACATGTGAGTAGTTTTCAAGTTGACAGCTACTCAAGTTACTCAAGTTTGTTCAATAGAGATTCTAGTGGAGCACTTCCTGTATTACCACATGTCATCCCAAGGATGTGCATGTATTAAACATGTGTGAAAGAAAACACAACTCTGGGTATGTTTGTGATGATGAAACAACATTATAACATAGATCAGAGAACAGTGTAATATGAGTCCTTTCAACAAAAATCTGCACTGAAGAATGTAAATTTAAATTTCCCCCTATCTGTATAATATACCCTGGGCAGTAGAAACCCAGCTCACATACTTTGCATATATAAGACATTCCTATGAGGTGTATTAACTCCCATAATGAACAGCTGACATATGGTATTTACTTTGTGCTTGTGTGTAATGGAACCTATGTTACAATGGAGCTTCTTTGATCAGTCTCAGGGGCCGCTTCAAAGCCCCCCTCCTTTCAAGAGAAGCGAGACAGTTGACTATTTGAAAACCTGAAGCTGAGGCAATGAAGCAACAACTAACATCACAAAAAAAAAAAAAAAAACAAGAAAAGGGACATCTTGGATTGCAACATGGCATTTGAAAGAGAAACCTATAGGCTGAATTTTACACATTATAATATATATAAATATATTATAATCACAATAGGTACAATCACTTGTAATAACATGTCATGTATACATTGGAATATGAACATTCCAGGCAAAGCAATAATGCAGATAAGATGCAAACCCTCCAGCAGAAAAAAGTTCAAAGTGATTAAAGGTCCTATATCAAAAATTTACTCTTGTGAGCTTTAAGCCATGTTAGAAATGCTGTAACCTCATCAAAAACAGACCTGGAGTTGTGTTTTGGTTCATTCACATACATTTGGATAATCCTGCATTATTAATCTCTCTACATCTTCAGAGCTTAAGATACTCTGTTCCACCTTGTGATGTCATGTAGTGGTAGTTTTGAAGTTCACAGCTTACATTCTACCTTTTATTCAGTCAAGATGGGCAATTCCAGATCATCCAAATGATTCTAGAGAAGGTGTATGGAGATCAAATACAATGGAACAATTCCTGTCTTACCATGTGACATAGCAAAGGGGAACAGAGTGGTTTGATTATGCAGTCTTTGTGTGTTAAAGATGCATTGTGTTAGCCTGATTCATCAGCCAGTTTCACGTCATGGAAACCGTCTGACCTAGCAGCATTAGAATTTGTTTGCTCCACGGTAGGCAAGTACTTTTTTTTTATTTAACCAATTGCTGCTATTTGGTAGTGACGTATGTAATGCGCCACTGACAGGGCTAACTGGTATATTGAGTTTTCCCAAATCAAAGGAAGAAGGGCAATAATGTCTTTCCCCTTGATAAAATCCACCAAACATTCTCTTTGTTCTGGCTTTAAATCCTCGATCTTCCAACACAGAATATATGGCTCTTCGCTGATTGGCTGGTGCCTGGACTTGCACTTCCGGGGTTCTTACAAACCGTCTAGTGTATTCTGATTCCTGACCTATTCACTGCAGAGAAATGAAATTGAGCGGAGGCACCAGGTGGCAGCAGCCTGTCTAACGTTGTTGGAACCTTTCAGTCTTCATGAAAACCAAACCAGACCAAGTTACAGGTCAGGTCTGTGGAGAGGGAATCCCACTCACAGTTAGAATGCCTGTTTTTCTAATGCCTGTAATTAAGCAACTGTAAGGTAGAGCTGTTTAATGCCATACTGTGGAATATTCCAGGCAAAGCAATGACATCTCCTTAGAAACAAGCAGGTGAAACAGATCAGAAAATAGCATAATATGTTACCTACACTGTTCACAAAACAGACTTTTTGAAAATGTGTTATGTCAGACTAGAATAAATGCAAATATTTATTTACCATTTGGCTTTTTACTATGCCATCAAGGTGTGTATCATATGGCAATAAGTAATACAACAATGGACAATTTGTTGAGTCATTCATTCTGCGGGTAGCAGCAAGAAACCCTTTGATTCTGTATAGAGAGTTTTAGGTTTTGCATGTTCTGCCTATGTTTGAGAAGTCTATATTTGAAATAACATGTAATTATATTGAATCTATAAGTTACATAGTACATTACCATTTGTATTACATTTAATGACAGGATGTTTCACAGTCCAATACTTGAAACTTGAGTTAAGTAAGTGTTGAAAATAACTGTGCTTGAGTGTGTCCCTTAGCCCTAGATTAATTACTTATTAAAGATGGAGAGGGAAAAGAGAGGGATACTTTGAAGTTCTTGGGTCAGTTGAGTATAGTCCTTTTTAAATTAGACTCAAGCTATACCTCTCGTCACTTTGTCCACTTACATAAATACTCCAAAACTTGTCTGATTGACCTTGGAATGGTAAGATATCAAATCCAAGTCTAAATGAAAGAAATAATAGTCTGTTAAAGAGGGGTCGAATGAGGCGCTTATTCTCAGAAATTGCAGCCAGTGAGACAGAAACTTAAAACTTCAAGAAATAAATGTGTTTAATAAGGGGCTATTTTATTCTTTTTGTAATGTATCATGACATCAGTGGCCATTTTAACATTATTTTAGAATTCACATCAATAATTTAATTGAATATGCCTCAGAATACTACTATTTTGTTGTCAGGTCAGAGTGCCTGGAATCTCCTTCTATTTCTTTCCAGTCTATTCACCTCCTAGATCAGGGGTGCTCAATACGTCGATCGCGATCTACCAGTTGATAGCCAAGGTCGTGTGGGTAGATCGTCGTGTCTCGTCTCGGACTCTATCGCATTTGGATTCGGTCTCGTCTCTCACTCAAGGTGTGACACTCAACAAGTGCGATCATATTTCATTACGGCCACTGCTGTTGGCAGTAAACTTGTACCAGGGTGCAGGAGCATGTGGGGCGTCTCAGTGCAGCCTGTGTGCTCATTTGAAACCCGCAGAGACTCTACAGCACATCACAAACACACACGCTCCCTATGCACAGCTCGTCTGCAACAGCGTGTGCCCTCGTGTACCAGCGTGCATCACAGGGCAGGTTAAACTTCCTAAACATCCTACCTGTCCATCTGCCTCACATCAGCACGCCGCCCCTCGCCTTTTCACGCTCTTGCTCCTTCCTCCATACAGCGAACACAAGCTCCTTCCACAGTGCGCGCTGATTAAAAGAGCAAGACGAAATGTGAAGCAAAAACGAGTCTAAATTCGTGTTACAGTGTTGGCACAAAGCAGGTCTACAGCATAGAGCAGATCTACAGAACAGACCTACTGCCACATTTGGCTGAAGTTTGCCTAACAAAAGTGCACAAATGCATCTGTGTTTGTCACGATGTGCGTTTGGTTTGGTAAATGTGCAGAGGCTGGTAAATATCACTGCAAAACCAGAAAAGAATGCAACTCCAGTTTGGAACTTTAAAAAACAGGTTTAAAAATCTTACCTACTTCCTTCACTTTTTTCACAGTTTTGTGTAAAGTGCCAGAGGAAGTTCTCTTAAAGAAGGGGTTCTCAAACTGTGGGTGAGGGTCCAAAAAAGGGGCACAGAGTGTTTCAGTGCAGTTTGCTTGGCTTTGTATTAGGTAGATCATTTTGACTTGGTCATTTTGTAAGTAGCTCGCATGCTGAAAAAGTGTGAGCACCCCTGATCTAGATCCTCAAAAAGCACCTATGTAACACATTTAACTTGACCCTGTGATGCACTCATCCTTTATGTTTTTGTCATATATGTTTTGGAATGTTTTTAGTTCAGTCTTTTTAGAATTTAATTGTTAAATGATCGATGATGTCAGGACTGGACCAACATTTCTATTAGTAGAGTTTAGATTTATATGCAGCAGAAGGGATGGTGTGAGTTATCAACTTTTTAGGTGGACAGTCTGTGAAATACTTTTCTCGATGGAAATGTTATTGCTTTGTTTGTAATGTTTCACAGTATAGTGTTAAAGCTTTCTATCTTCATGGAGACCAAACCAGACCAAGTTACAGGCCAGATCTGTGGAGAGGTAACTCAGCCAGAAAGCCTGTTTTTCTAGGTATATTTTTAGCTGTACAATCACCTGTATTTGAATAAATATAAGGCAGAGCTGTTTAATGCCATACTGTGGAACATTCCAAGCAGCGCAATGACATATCCATAGAAACAAGCAGGTGATAGACTCTCCACCAGAAGAATTACACAATGCACCTTTGAGCAGAACATTTAACAAATGAATAATGCAGTAGAGCTGTTGTCCAGATCCACTCCCCTGTCCCACTAGCTTAAGACTGTACCTGTATCAGTAAACTGTTTGTTTTTCCTGTAAGCACTCAAATACACCACAGGCTGCAGCAGGATTCCCACCCACTCAGCTTAGACTTTAGGAAAGCTTGAAATCCTTGAAAAGTGTGTAAAGGACTGGCAGAGACAGAGGGGATGAACCAGGGGCAGACCCACCGTGGAGGAGGAGACTGGAAACGTGTTGTGTGTGGTAATGGTGTGTGTATGTCATGGTCTATTTCTCCGCTACAACTGAAGGAAAGTATCTCTGTCTGACCCAAAGAGGACACTACGCTCTTCTGTTCACAACAAATCATGATCCAATCGAAATGAACATGACTAATAAAAGGCCCAAGAGTCATCAAAAAGTCAACAGCAAAGAGGCAACAATTTCTGTCTTTGCTGTACACTGCATAACTTTTCAGATGAAAGTGCTTTTGTCCATTGTGATTTTATTGCTTTGCCAAGAATTGTCTGCACAATGACAATAAACATCTGTGTGTCCCTACGGACACGAGCTTTAATGACACTGCAAAACCTTCCAGACAAAGCAATAACATCTCCATGGAGGCAAGCCAGTGGTGGACCCTAGAGATCGACCGATATGTTTTGTTTCATGACCTATGCCGATACCGATTGTGTAGAATTTTGAGAAACCTATAGCTGATAAGTCTGATTTTGATTATTTTCCTCAAAGTCTGTAATTTAAATTCACTTCAAACTCACCTGCAAGACCTTTTTATTCCACAAAACCATAACAGAGTGGTGTAGTCATGTTTTCTGCAGTTACCTCTTCACACTAAAGTGTTAAAATAAAACCTTGTGTGTATTTTTGAGGAAGTCGATCACCAAAAACAAAATTTTGGTCTCAAGATTTAAAGGGCATATGACAGGTTAGATTACTAATTTCACTAAAACACAGTTAAGATATTTTTCTTTTCTTTTTTTAAGATTTGCACAAAAACATTCACTCATTTTCAATTTGACCCTTTTTTGGTTTAAAATTTGACGTCCTTGTACTTCCTAGAAATTGTGACATCACACGAGGGACTTCTATAATTGTTACCTTGAAAAACTTCTCTAAATTTTGCTGAACTTTTGGACAGAATTCTCCCTAGTGTGACATCAGTGTATTTAACATATTTTTCAATTTTTCTTTGCAAATTCCTTGATTGGTGCAAAACTATAATTTATATTTACAATAGTTATTATTAGGGGTGTCCAAAAATATTGAAAAATCAATATATCGTATCATTTAATGTGATGATACAGTATCGATATTGAGGACTGCTGTATCGATATATCACCAAGGGTATTTTTGGTATATTTTACTAAATTATTTTTTTACAGAGCTACAGTTTTGTTGCTTGTTCAGTAGAAGAAAACTCATTTATGCAAGACATTTGACATTTTCACTGTTTTGATGATTAAAATGTTTGTGTTTCATATGAACTTTGCACAAGATGTGTTTTAAGAAAGACTTTTAGTATTTCAGTCAAGATTTAGCCTTTATTTTTACTGATCTGTCACAAATCGATTTGAAATATACCATATCGAACTGAAAGTGCACTGTATCAAGATATGTATCGTATCGTGGCCTATGTATCGAGGTATGTATCGTATTGGAAACTTCTTAATGATACCCAGACCTAGTTATTATCCCATCAAATTAAGTCAAAATTAAAGAATTCTATAAAAATCTGTCACTAAAAAGTCCAAATATTGGCCTGACGTGAGACTATCTGCAGTGGACTCCCATGAAAATTTACATAGTGTACCTTTCAAAACTAGAATCACAGGGAAATTTGATTCACTGGTCCAATTATAGAACATTACCCATAACAAATCTCATGCAAAATAGATGTATTAATCCTTTTCTAGTGCCAATTCTCCACTACAGGCAGAATATCCTGTTTATGCATTCAGTCTTAACCCTCCAAAGATCATTCCTCTGTGTAGTGAAATGAGGACAGGCAAAGAAAAGCTATCATTTGTTCCCGCTCCACAGCTGGTGCACAGTGGTCGAGTGCCTTGCTCAAGGACAAAATGTGGCCCTAAATATCCCCCTCCCGATCCCCAAACGCTCCCCAGTGCGCACTATTTCAAAATGATTACACGGCGGCGATCAAAGTACTTCATGTCTACGACGGCCTGTATAAATCTGGTGCCACCCGCCGCGCGATACGTTTTATACAAATCAATTAGAGGATTCTGGGGTAAGCAAGTGCACGGATCTTTATTTCGTCTCAGTCTTAAGAGCCATTTTGGTGATTGTAATGAAAATCTAATATTGGACACAGCACCCAGGCTCTTTCTACTAAAAAAACAACATTAAGTGCTTTCCGCTATGCAAACGCTGCCACCTGTTAATTAAAAGTGAAATGTGAATATCCTGGAGGACTGGAGGACGTCAAATGTCCAATTCTACTGAGGGAGAGGCAGCTCTGGGCAGACTGTGATGTTGGAGCAAATCCCATGGGAAAAAAATCCGCAATTAATTTCAAGAGACATCACAACGTTGTAGAATCCGGACAGGTATGAATTCTATGGGAGAATTTGCAGTTTAATTGTCAGACTGTTGACCTGATTTATGGTGTCTCTGTAATTACCGGATCTATCCACATAAAGCAAAAACTGGCACAAAGTTCAATGTTTTTTTATTAGCACAAATAAACAAATTTGAAATTATTTTTTCCACATTTTTTTTCCACAAAAGTGTTTCTATAATTATTCAATTACAAAGATGTGACTATTGTCAGTTGAAATTGCTCTGAGCCATAAGATTAGAGATCAAGTTTGTGGAGTCAGTCGCTAACAAATAATGATAAAATTTGTGGATAAATCTTTCAAAACAATGAATCTCATAGAGTTATATAGACCTTTAGCCTGATTCATCAGCCGGTTTCACTTCATGGAAACCGTCTGACTTCGCAGCATTAGGATTTGTTCGCTTGACGGTAGAAGGGTACTTTTTAATTTAACCAATCGCTGCTATTTGGTCGTGACATATGTAATGATCTACCAATGGAGCTAACTGGTATATTAAGCTTTTCCCAAATCCCGTAGGAAGAAGGGCAATAACGTCTTTCCCCTTGATAAAATTCACCAAACATTCTCTTTGTTCCGGCTTTAAATCCTCGATCTCGGGAATCACTTCAGCTGCATTTCAGACAATGGGTTATACATGAGTTATAATGGGTTATAATTAGCAAATCCATCCATCATGATGTTATACTTACCAGTAAATACTGTATACATACCAAGGTGTTGCCTGTAAACACGAACATTAATTGTTGCTGGAAGCTGCATTAAAATGTAATGTGTAACATTTCATTAGCTGTAACGTCGTAACCAGGACAGTTTGGTAGAGTTTGGTGTGAACTGGGACATTTCAGCGTCCCGAGGAACTTTTGGTGGCATTTCATGTGAGAAATGCAGCTGAAGTGAAGACTGACTGATGCTCGCTGTGGCTGTAGCCGTGAATGTTTTAATCTAAACATACAGAGAACCTGATATTTGCTAATTAGCCCTGGGATAACATTACGTCGGATGTTAGCCAACTGGCTCCACTATGTTATCTAACATATAGGTGCAATTTCCCGTTCAAAGGAGGTGTTTCTACACAATATTATACAGCAGCGTTCGGTTCCCGAATTCAAGACATTTTTACAATAGATTTTAATTAACCCACTTGTTGGTCGTTGTTGTAGCTTCTTGTGCTATTACTCTGTTTTTACCCTCTGCTACAAACTTGAGCATGCGCAGTCTTGATCTTGATCGATGTTTCTTCTGCTCGATGAATAATGTCTGTGAAGTGATGACGTATTTTTAACAGTAAAGTTCCGTCTGTGAATTCGTATTCGTACTGATGAAAGCATAATTGTAAATTTTCATTTCGTGATTGTAATTCATGAAGTTGTAATTTTTCATTTCATATTCTGATGGATAAAATACACACAATATATTTTATGTACGACTGGACTCATTTGAGAGTTTACAAATATTTATTTTATGCGCAACTACAGCCAAATATGCACGGATTTCCCAAATAAGCACGGATTTCTATTTTATGACACAAATATTTTTGACAGCTTTCTTACTCCATAAGTTTCTTTGCAAGAATTAGGCGATTTTTTGGGATTTGTGTTGTAATACAAAAAGACTTGAGCTGTGAGGGGCTGAAAAAGTCATATCTGTAGCTAATTAATTTTCATCCTGCTATTTATTTGTTGCAGCTCATGTCTTTTAATGATACAGTCTATTTAAAAATGATTTAATGGGATTATCCTGCTTTATTGTTATTGTATCCGTGGCATAAAGTAGTTTCAATATCATCGTTTATCACACTATATCCCTGTAGCAATATATCACGCTTTAAAATGTGTTACCGTGACAGACCTAATCTGAAATTATGAAATCAGGAAATTCTATAATGTAAACACAACTTATTACTACTGCGATTTGGACCAGGTCACACTCTGAGAGACCTATAGTGGCATGGGTAGCTCATAACAGCTTATAATTGAGTTTTATGTGCTGGTCTTTGCTGTCTGAAATGCCATGCAGGTGCTCTGTAGTGCTATCAGCGAGCAGAGCAGCCAGGGAGACAAGAGGTTTCCTGGCTTGACTCCGGCACACAGGCAAATGGTGATTTTGATCCAATTGGACAAATAGAAGTTTCACCTTGAGCAGGAGCCTTTTGGTGGTTTCAGGCCATTATCAGAACATTTGCCTCTCCACTTTAACCAAGTACTTTTTCAACAGAATGTCTTTGTGCCTGAAGTCCGCTTTTTGTGACCAGAAAATTACCTAAATAACCTTTCATTTTAGGTACTCTAAAAAAGTTTTATGGCAATTGTGTCAGCATCTTTTGAGACAGGTCTGAGCTCAGAACTGTATCCAGACATTTTTTGGATTGGAAATGATTTCGGAGAATTATTTATGGCACTCTGCAGGTATATAACCCTGGTGTTCCTCAGGGGTTGATCTTAGAGCCATTGCCTTTTGCCATGAATTGTATATAAAGTGAATGCTTTACATACAAATATATATACTAATAAAAAAAGAATAAAAAAAAAAGAATGATAAAATAGAAAGTAAAAGGGATATTTGGCATTGTTCTTCTTCTTCTTTGGCAGTCATATTTTCTTTGAAATAAACAGTAGCTTATAATGAATGTCTATATACTTTACAAATTACAACATTGTACATTGATCTAAACAATTCATTAACATTAAATATCAACACAATTTTATCACTAGGGATGCTTATTATTAAGAATGTATTGATATTATTCTTATTGATCAGTGAAAAGGCCAGCCTGTGAATGTGGATGGACTCTAAAGTGTTATTAGTAACATAAGTTATGCAGTATATAAGATTTCATCTTTACCCTTAAACTGTAAAGAAATCATCCATAACATGACAACTGTGACAGCCATCACCATCTGGCTCATGTTAAACTTGCTCAAATGCTTACCCATCTTTCTTCTAAGTAGAGTTGGGCAAAATATGGAAAGAACTTTTAAAAAGGCATTTTCTTCTCTTTTGCCATTCATTTTATTTGATTTTATTATATGGAATTTTACACAGTATGGCTTTAAACTCTTTCTCCAGTGAGACAGGCAGGTCCATGCACAGTTAAATATCAAATCTGGCAAGCCTCAGAATAAGAATGCATGTTTTGTTTTTTGTTTTGTTTTTTAACAATAAAGTGCCATACTCTGGTAGCCTGATTCATCAATCGGTTTCACTTTGTGGAAACCGTCTGACCTCACACCATTAGAATTTGTTGACTCGACGGTAGGCAGGTACTTTTTTATTTAACCAATTGCTGCTATTTCATCGTGACGTATGTAATGCGCCTCTAACTGGGCTAACTGGTATATTAAGCTTTTCCCAAATTCCGTAGGAAGAAGGGCAATAACGTCTTTCCCCTTGATAAAATTCACCAAACATTCTCTTTGTTCCGGCTTTAAATCCTCGATCTTGGGAATCGTTGCCAACACAGAATGTATGACTTAGTCGATATCCATCTTGACCTCTTTGTTTACTGTTGTGCTATACCACAAAAAGGGACCCAGTCATGGCCTCACAGCGCTTCGCTGATTGGCCAGTGCTTGGTCTACATCTTCCGGGGTTCTTGCAAACCGTCTAGTCAATTCCGATTCCTGACCTAGTTGCTGGAGAGAAATAAAATTGAGCAGAGGCACTAGGTGGCGCCAGCCTGGGTAATACTGTGGGACATTGTAGTCAAAGCAACGATGCCATGGAGACAGTTGCTTTCACCTCAAAAATTTCATAGTGCATCACTATTTGATTAACTAAATCTGATCTAAACTGACAGTAGCTCAGTAGTTGGTTTTTCAAACAACGCTCTCGACATAACCAACAACGTGGAAAAGTGCTATATAAAAATTTGACCCCTGACCATTGTTATCGGGCTCTAATCAAAAAGATAATTGAGATTTGCCAGTATTGTCCTGTAGTTCTGGCCATAACAGCTTGATCATAATATTGGCCTTTTAGCTGAACCAAAGTATGATGAAAGCGCTCTTGTGCCCATCAAAGTTGTGCTCCATGTTTTTCTCTTGATTATGATTTTATGTTACACGTCAGTTCAAACCTCCCTTTACTCTGCTGTGATGAAACTCTCCCTCACTTGCCTTGCACAATAGTAGGCCATGCTGTAAGCTTGAGTAACCATAGACTGATGTCGAGAGTGTATCGGGGCTGAAGGCACTCCGGCTTTGCTTGAACTTCAAAAAAACTTGTATATTCCTCTGGAGACGAGCGAAAACAGGAGCTGCGCAGGAGCCGAGAGAACAGAGACAATGAGGAGGAGGAAGATGAGAGCCACGCGAGGAAGACAAAAGCACTGCGAGTGACAGGACACAAAATCAAAGACACAACAGCAGATGAGAGCGTGGCGGAGGTTGAACCAAACATGTGAGATTGTGAAGTTTAACTGATATCAACAGGCTCCCACTGATGTGTAGTGATAACTGGGGAAATGCAAATGACAGGGTAGATCGCTCATTTCCCTAAAATGTACATTATATGTTTAAGGGTGCATTGTGTAACTTTTCAGGTGGAGGGTCAGTCAAATGCTTCTCTCCAAGGAAATGTTATTGCTTTGACGGGAATGTTTCACAGTATGGTGTTAAACCTTTCTATCTTCATGGAGACCAAACCAGACCAAGTTACAGGTCAGATCTGTGAAGAGGCGACCAAGCTCTCTAGCCTGATTCACCAGTCAGTTTCACTTCATAGAAACTGTCTGACCTCACAGTGTTAGGATTTGTTCTCTGGACGGTAGGCGGGTACTTTTATCTTTTCTATTTTTCCTTTTTCTTACTTTCATTTAACCAGTTGCTGCTATTTGGTCGTGACGTATGTGTATGTAATGCTCCACTAACGGGTCAAACTGGTATATTAAGCTTTTTCCAAATTCCGTAGGAAGAAGGGCAATAACGTCTTTCCCTCTGATAAAATTCACCAAACATTCTTTTCATTCCGGCTTTAAATCCTCAATCTTGGGAATCGTTGACAACACATGCGAACCATCTAGTGTATTCAAATTCCTGACCTAGTCGCTGGAGAGAAATGAAATTGAGTGGAGGCACTAGGTGGCACCAGCCTGGCTACACACTCACAGCCAGAATGCTTGTTTTTATAGGTATTTGTTTTTATTTTTTGTAGGTTTTTGAGCTACAAAACTACCTGTAACTGAAAAACAGGAAAGAGCTGTTTAATGTCATTGTGTAGAAGCAAAAGCAATGACATATCCGTAGAAACCAGCAGGTGACAGACCCTCCACTAGAAAAAGTTTACTAAAAAATCTTGTAATTTTTATTTTTATTTTTAATTTTTAAACTTCACGATTTGACACACAGACAGAAGAGATGACATGACATGGATACATATAAAATGGGCACCATACCTTAGTGTGGTTGTGTATGTCTTTTTCTTAATCTGTCACTGTGTATTTATCTGTCTTTGTATTAGCTGTTGTTTTTTAATTTGTTATTATTATAATATAAATGTATTTTATTTTATTTTATTATTTTTGTTTTAACTTTAGCTGTTATTATTACTATTACTATTGCTTTTGCTATTATTATTAATCTATTTAGTTTTTATTTATTTATTTATTTATTTTTTGTTCTGTGTTTTGTTTTGTTTTTTCTTGGGGTTATTTTTTGGGAAAAAAAAGCATAAATATGATGTTTGGTATACATACTCTGTAATGTGCTATCGAAATTTATAAATAAAATTGTAAAAAAAGAAAAAAAAGAAGAGATGACTGGGTGTGTTTTTTTCCCCCTATGTCTTATTATTAACCCCTTAATGCCTGAATTTATATAGATATTAAATAGTATATTAAAAAAAAGTAAATAAATAGAAATTTGGGTATGTTGCAAATTTGCGACAACTAGAAACAAGTGCTTGCCAAAGGTTCCTCGGAAGGTCCTGCATATGCACTAACTGGCAATGGGGGAATGCAGCCGCTATCTCAGCTTATATCATGATCCATATGGTTTGTTGCATATTTGTGACAGTGGGCGTTAAGGGTTAAATAGGGTCTACGTCTTTGCAAATAGCAATGGCCAACGATGAATCCCAGTATCATAATATGTCATAATTGTAGTCTGCCGTTAACAGGGCTGAGGAGTCATGGGACTTTTCTCCTTTCTTAAGATCAGTCCCGTGCACGAAAGCTGTCACCACCTCTTTAGCTCTGAGGTAGGCTACTGCGTCTGGACCTTTTTCAGTTAGCAGGAGACTTCGCGTGCGGAGAGGAGAATATGCACAAAAGCTCTCAGACGCACTGGGTTAAAGCAGGACAACCTCTCTTTCAGAAACCTCCGCAGAGGAAAGCTTGTGTGACCATGAGCGGTTTTGTGCGCAGGCTGACAGATGTGACTGAGAGTGACAACAGTATTATGAGACAGTGGTCATGATCAACAGTCGACCGTACAAAGTCTGAGCTGCAAATGAATTGTAAAATTAGAAACACAGTGTGCACCTGATCATTAGTTTTATCCCCCCGAAGAATAAAGCAGAGGGGGAGAGGAAAAACAAAAGGAGAGATGGACAGGCAAACCACAAATTGAAACCTGCATAGAGATAATTCCATATCTGTTTCCTAGCAACAATAATATTAAAAAGAGGCCAAAATGTGTCTAAATTGCACTATAGTTATGATTAGTCTAATAAAAATAAATTACTGTGTGTTTATTTTGCTTGGCAGAAAACAAAAAGAACCTTTTCACTGAGATGTAAGCCCAATGACATACAGTAGATAGATATTCTGTTTGCAACTTACTGTATTTTTGTACTTTTCTTCTCAACTTCCACTCAACTGATCTAAAACTATGATAAATATCAGGTACAAAACCACCAAACCAAGTATAATTAAAAACATGTTAAAACCTGTCCTACGCAAGCTATAGTATACAGTGAACAAGTGAATGACTCCGAGTGCTTAGGCTGCACTATAAAATGGACACATGCCAAGAGTAGGGATTGTAATTATATTGTGATCACAATATAATCAGATGAACTATGTAATAGGAGCTGTGGCAATTTACTATCTAAGTAAATCTCAGTAAAATGTTTATAGCTGTTTATATCACTTTAGAAGTTCACTTCACCATTCAGAAAGTTTGATTTTGCATAGCTGGACACATACAAGATGACGGGTGATGTTCTAGAGCAGACATGTCAAACTCAGGCACGGGGGCAAAATTTGGCTCACAATATAATTATATTTGGCCCGTGAGATCATATAAAAAATGTACTAGAGCTGGCTCGCATGCTACAGATAGAAGTATAGAGACATTATTTATTTAAAATGTTATTATTTTATAATTGTTTGTTCTGGATTCAATGTGTAAGCAAAACTGTTATTAAACATTTATTTTAATAAGAAAAGCTTTAACATTACATATCATGAAAGAAGAGAAAACATGCAAGATGTTGTTGAAACTCAGAATTGAAAAACTGAAATTGAAATTTTTCAATAAATATTTAGTTTGGCCCATGACTTAATCCCAGTTTTTAATTTCGGCCCTCTATGAATTTGAGTTTGACACTCCTGTTCTAGAGAATGTGCATGAAAGTGAGTTCAATAATGGCAATATTGTGGAAAAAATAATCTTATCACAAAAAGGATACCATTGAAGTCAGATATTGTGCGATTCCTAGCAAAGATTAAAATTCCTACTTTCAAATAATAAAATAAAATAAAACACACACACATCTTTAGATCTTGCTCTATTAACTTGTTAGAGGTTCATTAGATATGATGTCTTATCCCGTTTTTGTAATGACAAATATAGTATCCAGAACCAAAATGAAACCAAGGCTTTTAAAGTTTAAAGATAAATTAAATGATTAAGCAAAACCTTCCTTCTGTTTATCATGATTTCACATTAAGAATGGATTTGGTACCTCGGAATGACAAAGGATATGCTGTATTCAAGCAGCTCAGTGTTGCATAATAATGACAGCTCTATTCAATCATTTATAACCACATTTATCACATAAGCTAGACATGCCATTGCCCAGACACGGCTCGCATATTCGCTAGAAGTATTGTGAACAAAACCTATGACATACTCAGCTTTCAATACCACTATGTTATTACTGAGTACTACTTTTATACTTTAGTTTGTGGGAAAGGTCATTTCTGGACGCTCCATAGCCCTTCAATTGAGAGGACAGTTCAGACATATTGAAACTCTCTCTTTATATATAATACAGCATGGAAGTAGCATATGTGGACAGCCTTGGATCTGCTTGGCTGAAAGTTCACTGGAGACTACATCTATCACGCCTTCTACTTAAAGGGCCCATATTACGCTATGCACTACTCTGTCAGTTATAATGTTGTTTCCTTATCACAAACAGACCTAGAGTTGTGTTTTGTTTCATTCACACATGTTTAAAGCACAAATCCTGCAAATATAAGCTGAGTTCTTCTCTCAAACTGAAAACACATTATAACATGGCTCACGACAGTCAGTTTTGTTTAATACAGGACCTTTAATCTCAAAGCGAATGTGTCTGCTGACGGACAAATAGGAAGTGCCTTATCAGAGTAAACCTGCATTCGGAGGCGACTGGACTGGTGACAATGATGGACAACGCAGAATGTGAAAAGATGTTGAGCGGTGTAAATAGAGCAGTTTTTATGTATTTAAAGATGCACCATGTAACCTTTCTGGTGGGGGGTACGTCACCTTCTTATCTCCATGCAGATGTTATTACTATGCCTGAAATTTTGCACAGTATGGTATTATTGTATTACAGTATTTTCAGGTTGCATGGTTATTTTGGGGGTGCAGGTTTGGGGACCCTGGAAAGAGACTGAATTTTTGTTTGCATGTCTCTGCACCTGTCTAAAAGTCTAAATGTCTCTTTTTATGTTGATTCTGTTCATTCAAGCCTCACAGTTTTGTTTTTTGCTGAAAATGTAATCATCATTTGAATTTTATGAAAAGAATGTGTTGAATAGGCTGATGATAAAAAGCAATGCTATTTCCTCTTATATTACAGATGGAGAGGGTAATAGGCAGAAAAGGGTAAGTGAGATATTAACATATTCCCTCTTTATCTCTTTTTTATCTGCTATTGGTGGAAGCCATTAGCAAATTGAGTGAAAGACCAACTGATAGTTTGAACTTCGTTTATTCCAAATGGCATGTCAGAAATCAGAGGATATTTGGAAAAGCATAGCTCCAAAAATTAACTGAAAATAAGATTGAGCCCTGATAGTGTTATTATTTTCAGTGCTGTTCCAGTTTGGTGGTGAAATTCAAGAAGTAATCCATCTCTGTATCATCTCATTTGTCAGGTCCAAATGATAATTTGTAATTGAGCAACATTTCAGGCATTGTACTGACAGCCCCATGGAGACAAGCCAGTGAGCTACCCATGGATGCACCAATCCATATAAGTGCTGAGACTGTTTTGTAACTACACAACAGCTTAAGTTTAATATTATGAGACATATTGGGCCATAATACATGCAGCTTGAATGTCGGACTTCCGGTCATAGGGATGATTTCTTAGGAAGCCAAAGATTACCTTTTTCGTCTTTCCTGTGTATCAATACAGCCCATCGCCTTCGCTTTTCACTATTTTTGAAAGGAGGTTTGCAGTCACACAGATCTGATTCCCTTTTGCAGTTATGGAGTTTGCAAACTTCTGAAGCCCATTTCTTGGGCCATTTTCCACTCTTAGGACATCCAACAACCACACAATTACGATGTCCGAATCCCATAACTAAAATATGACAATATCAGAACCAGAAACAAAAGTCCAAAAGACTTGAAAAGACTGTCTTTGACAATAGACACATCCTACTGGGAAAACAAACATGGCGGTTTGATGCTCACTTTTTCCCAGTATGCACTGTGCGATGACTGGAAGTCAGAAATTTGGGATGCATGTTTTGGCCAGTAAATGATCTTATTACACCAATTTACAGATCATAATGAGATATCGGCTGAACCAATAGCATTGAAGTCAATATCTGATCCACCAAACTGTCCAGTATCGTATCGGTGCATCCCTAGACGTACCCCACACCAGAAAAGTCACACAGAGCATCTTTAAATCCATAAATTTCTTTGGGAACCACTGTGCTATACATCACAATTAAACAAGGAGGCGTGCTCTATGTAGTTTAACACACAAAGTAGAGTCTCAGAACAATATGCTTCATACAAAAAAGATGTAACTGGTGCATTTAGAAGACAAAGTACAACTAATTAAATTCTCTTATTTTGTTTTTGCCACATTAGTGTGCCCTTTTTGGATCATGTTCCTTGTCACAACCTGCACATGACATTTCAATAATTGGATAATTCCAGAAAAATCACATTTTTGTTGTGCGTGAAAACACTGCCGCTGTTTATTAAAGTACCAAGTAGTAGCCAGTCATTTCAGCAACTGTTCAAAAAAGTAAAATGTTGTGTTTTGTTTTAAAAATAACTGTATTAGTAATTCCTCTCATCAATTGTTCCAAAATAGGAATAAATAAAAGCACATGGAGACTAGACCAATGCGCAGAGTCAGAGGTGATGTACTATTTTAACTCAACACAGCGTTCTCCTGCTGTCAGAGTTTGAATGATGACTCCTCTTTACAGTCTCTGCTTACGTTTGCATGCATTTTCCTAAGATGTAAAAATATTTCACTTGTAGTGTCATCTCCGACATCTGTCTTTCTCTTTCTCTTTCTCCCTTTGCTATTTTTTTTATTATTTTGCTTTCTGTTTGTGTTGTCAGCGAGTCGTCTGTCTGAAAACCATGTCATTCACAGCTCCTTCCAGTGCCAAAAACAAGTCGAGAAATTGTGCTTTTTTACTTTTGAAGAAAACAGCTTTCAATCCTTTTCAGGCCATTCTGTTACTACACTTTATACTTCCAGGCCTTGGGTTTACTTAGGTGTATACATTGTCTGAACTTGGAGGTCCTATAGTACTCTAAATTGACTCTTGTAAGCTTTTAGACATGTTAGAATGTTTTTACCAGGGTGTGCGTGTTAAACAAGTGTGAACGAAACATAACACAAATCTGGTACGTTTGGGATGAAGAAACAAGATTATAACAAAGATCAGAAAATAGCTTAAGATGGACCCTTTAAACTGCTAATTACATGAGAGAAAATGAAGACGTAGAGACACAGTTTTATGCAAATTTGATAATACTTGATTATGGTTGATTATAGTTGTACATATGTGGCGAGAGTGGGCGGCAGTTGTCAAGTACAAGTTGGAGAATGTCATGTCCCACTTTTCAGATGAGCTTGTTTTGGAGAGGCTTAGAGCATACTGTTTGAAGAGGGGTGTGAATGGTGCTTAGCAATTACCCAGCAGCAAAACTTCAAATCTCCCTTTCTCTTCACCGCTTTACAAAGAAAATGCACATGAAACAAAGAGTGGAATCGCAGGTAAAACAACATTAAAGAGGGGGTATTATTCAACATCGGGTTTTTGGAGTTTTCTACCATGTTATAATGTCGATCCCACATCGAAAACAAGTCTGTGGTTTTAGATGTCACCCATGCATGAGTAATTGAGTAATCTTGCAATCTCATTTTGCAAGAGCCAAATTCAAAACTGAAACTAATTAAATATTTTAGTATGTTGGTGAAAAAAGCATTTTCAAAAGACAAAATATAGGTATGTTTTTGATGAGGAAACGACATTCTAACATAGACCGGAAACTTGGGCCATTATAGAAATTCACTACCTGCTCTTTAAGACTGTGACTATGTAAAACTTTCAGACATACCAAATTATCTTATCTATTTTCAGAACTGTCTTTATAGGAGTTCAAAAGCAGAGTTAAATACATAAACTGTGAACCAACCCAAGGGATTGACTCTCATCTAATTAGTTAATATCGTCTAAGTCGACTCAAATGTTGTTGGCCAATTAGTCACTCACACTTTGCATGAACAATAAAATGGTGAAGACTTTTTAATTACTTCAGTTTTTATTTTTATTTCAGGACAAATACAGATATTGTTTTAGATTAGAAGATGTTTTGAGTACACTGCATAATAACTACAACTTAATTAGCCTTAACGAAGCATGAGGAAAGACATTCTTACTGAACAATTATTATGTGTTTTTTTTTTTTTTTTTATTCTTTTAAATAATAATTAAAGCTTAATAATTACTTAAATGAAGAGGTTAGGAGTTAGGGCAGGGGTGACCATTTTTAATCAAGGGCCACATATCTACACACAGACGAAGCAGAGGGCTGATCAAGGGCCATAAACTGGTGCTCAGTACAGTGAATAATTGAAATATGTGCATGTTTAACACGTTAGAATGAGCCATCAGTCTTTATTCATGCTAAAATCACTAAAACCACACACTAAATATTCAATATTAACTTTATCAAGGTAGATTTTCAAAAAACTTGCAGTATAAAGTTAATTTTTAATTGATGCAAGATCATTTGGGCCAATTCACCTGAAAGCCTGAGGGCCAAGAAAACGTTGTCTGAGGGCCGCATTTGACCCATGGGCCATAGTTTGGACGTGCCTGAGTTAGGGTTAGTAGTTACCAAGTCTGAATCATTCTTAAATCATTCATATTACCTCTGTTATAATGTTTCCTCATCACAAACAGACCTGGAGTTGTGTTTTGTTTCATTCACACACGTTTAACACACAAGTTCTTCTCTCAAATGAATAACACTCTGTTCCACCTTGTAATGTCCTATGACAACAAAGGAAGTGCTCCACTAAGTTTTAAAACTCCATACATTCAAATCATTTGGACGATGTAGGCCTGGAATTGCCATCTACTGGACTGAAGGTAAAAGGTAGATGATAATCCATCAGTTCATGACATCACAATGTGGAACAGAGCATTTTGACTTTTGGAGATGTAGATTCGACTAAAAATAAAGGATTACTCAAACATGCGTAAATGAAACAAAACTCTGTGTTAACATTATAACAAGCTCATAAGAGTGAATTTTGTGCAATATAGGAGCTTTTAACTATTTGTGCATTATGAATTAAAACGTCTAAATGTTTTACAGGTCCTCTAAAGGCTTTGTCAATAACATTAAACTCTCTGCCACTGTAACTTACTGTATAATCAAATGTACTGATTGACTGAATTGATTTTTTAATGTACAGCAAAAAAGTGTAATTCATCATTGTTGGCCAAAGCTGATTAACTAGAATGTAGCTGCACCAACATGTGTGGATTCGGCATGCACCGATCCAGCTTTTTCCGTTCTGGTTTTGATACTACGGCTTTAAGTATGTGCCGATCCCAAATAGACACAAGTATAGAGACTGAAAACAGCATTCATTTCCTTTAAAGTGCCTGTATAACACAAAATTCACTCATGCGAGCTTGTTGATATCTCATCAAAAACATACCTGGAGCTGTGTTTTCTTTCATTCACACATGTTTGAGTAACCCTCAGTCTGTCTACATAGTCTATCTAGATCATGAAAGCTCAAAATGCTCTGTTCCACCTTATGATGTGTGTAGAAGTGGTAGTCTTCAAGTTAACAGCTACCTTTTTTGCCTTTAGTTTTGTAGAAATAGTCTTATTACATCAAGTCGTATGTCCAACTAGGAAATCAGAATCAATATTTGGAAGCCGATATCCATTCCAGCAGATTTTCCAGTATCTCCAATATCAGCGCATCCCTAGTGTGGATCAAAGGCTAAATGCAAAACTTTACTAATGTAGAAAGAAAGTTTTGTGAGTGTGACAGAAACTAATGCAGAGAAGTGAGCAGAGCATGAATTATACAAGAGTTTAGACCCTCAGGTCTAAAAGCTCCAGCGCTGCTTTTCTGACATAACCAACTTTTAGGGCCAAATGAAAATGGATAACTGTATGTTGGAAATTTACAGGTAAATAAAGGAAAGTGGTTTCTCTCTTGTAACGGAATATATTAACTGGGAATATTTTATTTTTGGGAGACAGTGGTACAACCCGTATTCATGTGAGTTAACGCTCTGTTACATGCAATATTTTGAGTTTTTTTCCCCCATAAAAAAGATATATAATTTTGTTTACATTTGTTTAAATTCACCATGTCATAAATTTTCATAATTCTGAAACACATGGATTGAGAGTTTGTCACATAACCAGATGGCGCATAGTTCCAATTCTGCACAAGCAAGATTAGCCATTTTATTAATTTAGGGTTCATTTTGGAAGCATTTTAGAATAAAAATAAAAATGTAAAAGTGTATTACCATCCAAAATATATATATTAAAAAAATCTTTTGGTGGAACTATTTTGAAGACCTTAAATTAGATCAAGTATGAGATAGACAGTAAGAAAAAGAAAAAAAGTATTGATTCAGACCATAAGTTTCACATAAAAAGAATCGCAAAGCAGAACAAAGGAAATACAAATGGGAGCATAAAAAGAGGAACGGTTGAAGGAAGACAAATATATGATTAATAGTTAAAGAGCAGTGGGGAGAACAGTAAATATCCCTGGGTATTTCTTATAAGAGAATAAGCAATAAAAGAGCCAGAAGCAGCGAGGTGGAAATATTAGGTTTTGATGTAGTTTCTCAAAGTGCCTCGACAATATTCCTTTATTTATTAGCTACGACTATGAAAAATACATTTAAAGTAAAGATCGGCGTCTCAAATTATCATAGAGAGAGTGACAGGAGAGGTGGGGTCTGGTGAGGACAGCAACACGACTTATGCGAGGTTTCATTTGAAGTAAACAACATTAAAATAGCTGAGAAGTTAAAGCTGCACTATGAAACTTTTCTGGAGGGTCCAGGTCACGTTACAGGTCAGATCTGTGGAGAGATGAGTCTGTTCATTTGCAAAAAAACATAGTGTATATATATAAATGGACATAGCTACACCTCTAGCCATCGCGTTCCAAATAGGAAGTGACCAAATCGGCTCTAATTCACTTTGTACTGAAAACTTGTTGCCCCTCTGTATTTTTTACTGTCAGGCTTCATATTTTGGTCTTAAAATGTTTGTATTAATGATCCAGGTGTTTTTATTTTGCTGTTTTGTTGGTAAATCAATTCCTGTTCCTAATATGGAACTCAGCTCCAAATTTGCCCCATCATTGCTAGCCTCTGTCATAAAACATATTTTTCAAGGTTTTGTGAGCACTAAAAACACTTGTACCATATTTTTCAAACTATAAGGTGCACTTAAAATCCTTACATTTTCTCAAAAATCAACAGTGTGCCTTAAAATCTGATACGCCTTATGTATTAATTCTGGTTGTGCTTACTGATCTCAAAGTGATTTTATGTGGAACACAGCACTCAAAAATCTGTCAAAATATTTTAGTATGGCTTTGGTAAGCTAAGAAGCCACAACACTTGATGGATTGTTGGAGCATTACGGTTACTGTTGTCAGGAGCCTCGCAGAATAAGTCGTGTCCTTTAGTCCGACAGAAGCTGACCGCATCAACGCACAAGGAGTGAGCTGTTTTTTTCAGCATGTATAGTTTATGCTAATTATCCATGTGGTTTTAAGTTTTGTTTCTGTAAAACATAAACAAATGTGCGCAAAACTGCATTAAACACATTATTACTCAATGTATATTTGAGTCCTCCGCGTAGGAAATAAAAAAAAACCCTAACTTAAATTATCCACCCACATTCACATTCATAACACACATTCACCAAGACAGGGAGGCAACGCTGGGCCAATTACACCACGATCTGCCAGTGGATCGTGGATGCCTGGGCTAAGGGATCAGTCTCAAGTGTTGGCCGTTTGTTTCGTTTAATGCGCCTTATAATCTGGTTCACCTTATGTATGAAAATAGACGACAGAATTCAACATTATTGATACTGCGCCTTATAATCCTGTGCACCTTAGTCAGAAAAATATTTAGAAAAAAATTGGATGATTAAATTCAGTACCATACTGCGGAACATTACAAACAAAGCAATAACAACTCCATGGAGATAAGCAGCTGACGGACCCTGCACAAGAAAAATTACACAATGCATCTTTAAACACAAGCAATATCCCATAAAATTAATGCCAATTAACAAGAAAAACCTGACACGCTTACACATAAGTGTTTTGCTCAAGGACAAAACGGCAGCAACTGGTGCTTGGAGCCGGGATCAAACCACTCACCTTCACGTTCATGGGTGATCGATCTCCCACTGCACCACAGCCCCACACATCTCTGTCTGCTTCTCTTCACACAGTACAGATCAGGAGCATTGATTTCTCTTACCACTGAGGACATAGTTTTTCACTTATTTCACAATTTTCCCAACTGACCACTAAACAAAAGGTCGAACGGAGCGCTTTGTACACTTTTAGACCCAAACAAAGGCAGTGATCTTAACACAAACACTGCAAAGGTATACATTCAGTGATGATAATGGTTTTAAAGATAACAATAATAGTGCTGTCGAGGGACCTTCAGATTGCCTAGCTGCTCAAACAGTGAGGTATAGTGTCACCCCAGTGATTAATGTGTTTCAAACTGTACAGTCAATGGGAAAGTCCTTGTGTACAATGGCCTCCATCTCACCACTGGTTGCCCGATCCACTTATCCTTGCGTCTCTGAACAGTGAGCGGGTAATGCAAGTGCTACAAAAGCTTTTTTAGAAAATCTTTTATAGCCAGAAGTCACCGCTGTGCCCTGGAAAAGCATTAAGCAGCAGTGGGTATATAGAGCGCTGAACAACGGAGCTAAGCTGTAAGTGTAGCAGGGAAACCACAACTTAACTGGAAAATGGAGCTAGCAAAGGGGTTACAGGCCAATACGGAACAAATACAGGGTAATGATCATTTGCTTTTGGTGTTGGGGTGCACCGATACTGTGGTTTAGTCCAGATTGGACATCAGGGCATGTTTACACGAACACTTACGGGTAAAAACAACAAAATATTTTATCGGAAGTGCCTTTCGTTTAGATGGTGATTTTGCGGCTTAAAAACACAAAAATCTGAAACCACCCTCCAGACTAGAAACGTTGAATATGCTTCACCGTAGCGTTTTCGTCTACACTGCCCAAGAATCAAAACTCTGGTCAGATCTGCTCATGTCACATACGTCTTTACGTCACATACATACAGTACACAGAAACCTGGCATGCATACCCAGTCGAATTCCACACACTTTTGTGTCACCATATGCACGCAGATTTCCCTTAATAGCTTTAATTAAAGAAATATTGGTAACACTTCTTTCATCAATGTACAACTAGAAAAGTATCGGCTTAATTAAAGAGCTATTAAAATCCCTACTTTTCAGAGTTTGTTATAGTGTTAGTTATTTACCCTTTTCATTTATCCACCTGACGTTGTATTTGGAGAGATTCATGCATGTTTGAGCAATCTTTAATCACACCATATTTTCACGCCCACTAGCCAGGCTGGCGTGAGATTTTCCCGAGGATTTAAAGCCAGAACAAAGAGAATCTATGGTAAATTTTATCAAGGGGAAAGATGTTCTTCCTATGGGATTTGGGAAAAGCTTAATATACCATTTAGCCCCGGTAGCGGTGCATTACATACATCACAACCAAATAGCAGTGATTGGTTAAATAAATAAAGTACCCACCTACCAATGAGTAAATGAATTCTAATACTGAAAGGTCAGACGGTTTCCACAAAGTGAAACCGGATGATGAATCAGGCTATACATTTGATCTCCAATTAAATGATCTTAACCAGTGATACATGTAGGATTCAGTAGCAATGCTAAAAATCTGCATCTCACTAGTGTGATTCACAGCTGTCCACTGGAGGTGCTGACTCTTTGTTGTGATGATGTTTACAGTAACATCAGCTCCCATTGACCACCACAGATTTCTAACGTGTACGTGAGCGGACCTTCTTTTATTATGTCATTTTAGTTTTTAATATTCGGATTTAAAGTGTGCAGACTATACCAATGTTCCATCATCATAACTATACAGCAGTCTCAAGCGCAGTATATCTTTTTTAATCACCTCATAACCTTATAATTGCTGGATCATTTTTCATGAACTATTTGTTTTCTTCATGCTTTATTAACGCTAAGTAAGATGTAGTTATTATAAAGTGGTACCAAAACATCTACTTTCATAAATCATGATGAAATCAAAATTATGATCTGGCGCCCACCCATACTGCAAGCCTTTTATTGCACATTCTTTTTCCTGTCATTTCCTTTAGATATCTTCCACAGCTAACCTCAGCAACAATCACGGCTATTTCATGACTACTATATCATTTTACACTTCATGGAAAACCCCTGTATAAGCAGATAATAATATATTTCCTGGTTCATTTCCGGCCGTTTCCGTGTTTGACTGAGTGCGAGTTGAAGCAGGTGACAGACACTTGAGGCTCTCTCTAATGCACAGAATAGTGTGTTTGGTGATTGTTGGATTAGCATTGCGGGATTGTGAATAATGAACCATAGCTAGCGGTTAACATGCCCCTAAGTAGACGCTAACTATGACAGATCATGCTGCCAACGGTGGACCACGCTTGATCGGCCCGATAGCCCTCACCTCTCGCAATTATTCCACGCTCGCATAATTGCACGTACGCCCATAAATCTCAGGTCTCATCCCGTTGGCTTGATTTGGCCCGGGTTTCTATTCCGATGATGATGAGAGCAGATTTGCTGACAACAGGAGAGAGAGAGGCGATGTCAGCTGTCTGCATGCAGATCAAAGGGGAGCCGAGATACTGGTGTTTATTCCATGTTGAGTCAGTTCCATAAGATTGTTCATGGTCAAATAATGTGATAAGATTATATACTGAAAGCTGTTGGCCCAAAATATTTCAAAATATTGAACTTTGTATATATATTTATTAGGGCCGGGCACATTAATGCATTAATTTTGCGTTAACTAATTCAATCATTATCACGACAATTATTTTTGTCCCCTTAATGCAGTTTTTATTTTTTTATTTTTTTTATTGTAAACGTCTGTTGCTCACTGGATTTTATTTTGAAAAAGTCTAAAAGCCTAAAAGCCTAAAATGTTGCTTACTGCTGCGGTGCTCACAGTAAACAGAGAGAAAGAAAGTGGGATAAACAAACATGGAGAAGGGTAAGGAAATTTCACATGGCCATTTTCATTTTAAAGTTCTTCCAGACAATGCAGTCGACAAAGCCAAAGTAATTTGTAACTAATGCAACGATGAACTGTCTTATCACTGGAGTTTGAAGAGTCTGAAATATCACTTAAATGCAACACATTCTGCTGATGCCGGCAAATCATTCAATGAAACAACTGGACAGAGGCTTAGACAGACCACGTGAGATGCAACATGTCAGAGTTGTCTCTCCACACACGCACATTATGCACAGTGCATAGGGCACCAAGAAGCTTTCAGGGGCACCACTGTGTGGTTGATCACTCTTTGTCGTTTCACTCATTTTTGACAGATTCTCCAAAAGAAGAAGTTTGAACATGGACTTTAGAGAGTAGTGCCCTGCTACTGTATAAAGAAATGCTGTTTGCACAACAAATGTATGGCACTTTTGTTTACATTTCCAAGTAAAGTGGCCTATATGCTACTTTTGAATTCATTAATTGGTTTTCTGTATGACATGCGATTAATCATGATTAATCACAGGAACTCATGCGATTAAGATTTTTGCTCAGCCCTAATATTTATGTATTCACAAAATCTGTGGTTGTGAAGTGAATTGCGTTTTAAGGTAACACTTATTTCTCGGAGTTGTGTTTTGTTTTTTGCAGACATGTTTAAGACAAACTCCAAATACCTTCACTAGAATCAGTTGGATCATTTCAGCCCTGGAATTCTCAGTCTCTACTGAACAGAAGGTAAAAGACAGTTGATAACTTAAAAGCTACCACTTGATGACAGCACAAGGAGGAAAAAACACAATGAGCTTTGCAGATGTAGACAGACTAAATAAAGGATTACTCAAACATGGGTGAATGAAACAAAACTCCAGGTATGTTTCTGAGGAGGTTATGTACTCCCATAAATCTCCAGTCTCATTGCGCTGGCTTGATTTGGGACAGGTTTCTATTCCAATGATGATGTGAGCAGATCCGTGGTTGACAATGGGAGAGAGAGAGGCGCTGTCAGCTGTCTGTATATGTCGATCAAAGGAAAGCAGGGGAACATGGAGACCAATCGGGATAAAAATGTGATGGGTGACAGTGTTCAGGGGTGTTACGTGGTACGGACACGGAGGTGACAGCAGCTGACAACGCCAAGTACAGTGACATGTACATAGGGACTGTCAACTACCTGCGACTCGAGGTCAACAGAAATAGTATGGTATGGGAGGAAATCTGCAGTGTCAGCAAAGTCAACTAGCCTCAAAAGTGTCAAGCTAAAACTATAATAAGATCTGTTATATACGATCTGTCTGAAGATGTGAGTAGATTCAAGATCAAGATTCAAAACTGTATTGTCATTGTGGTTTCCCTAAGATCAGTTCAGCTGGTTGGGTCTTTAATTTGATGTAAGACTATTTACTGATTTAGGATGCTTCAAAATCTTTAAACATTTAGTCTTTCAAAGCTGTTCAATAGTTACTAGAATGATAAAGAATTACATACCATAGTTACTTACTTGGCATATACTTAAAGGGACAATCTGGAATTTTGGACATAGGACCTCATTTCCTAGTGAGCCAGAGTGTGGAGAGACTTTTTAAAATATTCCATCCAATCCTTGTATTTGCAGCAGTCGCTGGTGCTAGGCTAGCGCATGTCAATGGCCATACCCACTGGTCTTACCCACTCAACAAAGCACCCGAAGCAAATCTATTATTACACCAGACTGTCAATGTGAATGTCTGTGTCAATAGAATAATTTAAGAAGTAAAACCAACCTTGCATTTGAAGGATTTATGTCTAAGCAGCAGCAAGTTGTACTTCCTGATAGAAAGCTGATATCACCTTAGCACCTGTCTTACTGGCAAAGTAAAATTCCGCTGCTGCTGAGAAAATAGTCCCTCAACATGCGACCATTCATGTGATGCAAGGTTAGTTTTATTTCAAACATTATTCTATCAACACAGACATTTACATTGACAGTCTTGTGTAATAATTGTTTTGCTTCAGGTGTTTTGTGGAGTGGGTAAGACTGTTTTAGCGGCAGGCTAACTATAGCCATTGACATGCACTAGCCTAGCACCAGCGACCTCTGCAAATACAAGGACTGGATGGAATATTTTAAAAAGTGTCTCCACATGTCTCCAACACTCCAATGAGGTCCTATGTCCAAAATTCTGAACTGTCCCTTTACAGTGAAAGAATCAGTATCGGAATCGGAGCTGAAACAATAGATTGGTGCATCCCTAGTTTAGACGAGCAACCATTGCATAGTTTCGACGTAAAGTACAATACCAAAGGTGCATGATCCCATTCAATAATCCCATAAAAACCTTTGTGTAAACATTTAGCACAATAAAGACATCAGTGCAGCACATATGTAATAAAGAGTAACAGTCATATTAGCTTTAAAATGCATCACATGAACATTAATAATGTAAAAATATATGAAACATTATAGAAAGAAATAGCAAATGGCAACAGGTAATTGCTGCGATAGGCTCCAGGCACCTCTAAGTGCTTTTAAAAGAAATGTTTGCAGCATTAAAGGAGAGGTAACCTACTGTATTGGCGTACACTTTGAACAAATGTTATTTCCCCATAGAGTACATTGTAAAAGCAGCTCTTTGTGACTGTCTGTCTGTAATAATAATGTATATTTTTGACGGTTGCTTTGGCTGTTCTCATTCCTGCTTCATTTTGTCTTCTCAGAAAGGCAGTTCTAAAGCTGTGCAATACTAGTGGGCAATGTACTAAAAACTTCATATCATAATTTCCTAAGAGCCAGATCAGATAATCAGGGATTCACGATAAGGAATGTCCTAATCCTCTTCCAATAAAGTATTTTACTGAAACACTATTCATTCAAACAAAATAAATGAGAACACACACAGCTGCAGTCCAGTCCAATCTTGGTGCAATGAACAGCTAAATAAGTCCATTAGTCTGACAGCGTGAGGCTAACCTGTTACTCCGATGTCATGACGACGAGCAGGAGCCATCAGAAAAGTTACACAGAGCACCAGTTTCGTCTCACATTCTCCACAGATAATCTCTACAAGTCAGAGTGACCCAAACTGGCTTCTCCCTCAAACTATTTTGCAGTTCAGGAGAATATTGACATTTGGAGCCTGGCCGTCACAAGCAGCCATCTTGAAAATTGGCAGAAATTCCCAGAGACCTGAAGTGAGAAGTGAACTCATCTAATAGACTATAACAATGGCTGGTATCATTCTCGAAGGACGGCAAGCAGCTGTCAATCAAATGTACGGGAGAGGACGTCAAGTGCCATCTGTCCTACGCAAGTGTCTAGTGCGCCTTGACAAGCCCCATAAGGAATACAACACAGGGACTTCTATAGACGAGAGTGTGGAACAGTGCATTATTGTAAAAGGTAAGAACTGGAAATACCTGTCTGATCGCAATAGGTTGAAATGCCAGCTTGTATATACGTCTTGTGGGGAGATTTATTCAAAGCTTGAGTCAGAGAAAATTGGTCAGATTTGGACAAGCTTTTCAAATGCACCTACGGCGTGTTTGCGAAGGTCAAAATAAATAAATAATGTTTCTTTTCTTTTTTTTTATACTACGCTACTATGTTATGCTACTTCCTATAAAAGTATGGCTTTAACTAACACTATAGAGCAAAGCTAAGTCGTTGGATCTGCATAATACATTTTCTTCCTAAAGTTGCACTATGCAATTTTTTCTAGCAAGAGGTTTGTCACTGTTTGTTCTTGCTTTACCCGGAATGTCCCATGGTATAGCATTAAACAAATCCATCTTGCATTTATTAAGTTTTTAATACCTTATTATTAATTCATGTATGTATGTATGTATGTATTAATGTATGTAATATATATAATATATATATATATATATATATATATATATATATATATATATATATATATATATATATATATATATATATATATATATATATATATATATATATATATATATATATATATATATATATATATATATATATATATATATATTATATTTATATTTATTTGGCCTTTAACTTTAAATTTTTCACATGAAACTTAACCTGGAATCTTCAACAATACACCACCAGGCTAAGTTAAAGGAACGGGAAAGCAATAACATCTCCATGAAGACAGCAGGTTGTGCACCCTCCACCAAATATTAAATACTGTACCTTTAAATGCATTATTAAAATAGTGGTGGTTAAGTTTCATGTGAAAAATTTCTAAAGCACCAAAGTAGTCAGTGCCCTAAGTTGCAGGATATAAGCAAATACGACTTTCTAATGAACCAGCCAGATGTCGTCATTTGTCAGAATTTACCCCAAAAACACTTTCCTTCTGTGGACTCCTTCAACACAGAGCTAATATTAGAGTGCAGAAGAGCCAAGGAGGCTGCTTTATTCATTTATTTATCCCCTTTGGCTTTATCATTATTTGATACACACTTTAATGAAGCATTGAACAAGTGCGTTTGATGAGAATATTTGGGTTTGATGAATAATTCAACCAGCCCACTGATTCACTTCTAATTTAGGTGTTCATGTTTTGCCATGACTTCAAAATGCATTTCTATATATGTATTCATCCATAGTTTATGAACCACAATATGATCATTTCTATTGGTACTTTCCTTATTATCTCCATCAAGGTATAAAGTGACACACACAAATTACCTAGAAAATGCAGATTCACTTCATAATCACAATCACATAAGCACAACCTTTTTGGAGTTAGACATCATGTAATTTTTATACACAAGCAAGTAATATTTTTTCCATGAATACATCTGTCTGCTCAAACAGACACCTTTTCCCACCTTGTTCTCCTATTGGTCACCCTCTGTAAGACCATGAACAGAGGTGGTGCTACAAGTAGGCAAAAGTCGGCAGCTGCTTAGGGCCCCCAAACCTGGAGGGGCCCCCAACCAATGTCGCTCAGTGCCACTAATGGATGAGGCCTCAGAGCAATTTGATTTTATCTCAATATGACATTAAATGGGAGTAGTTTGCTTTTAAACAATATTCATAAGAAAAAAAAAAATAAAAAAATAATCATACTTAATGGATGTAAACAAAAATCTAATTGTACAAGTTCAAAAACAAACAAAAAAATTTCTCAAGAACAATGAGGAAAAACAGACAATATATTAACAAAATATTAAAAAAACTAAACAAAAAAAAAAAAAAACAACAACAAAAAAATAAAAACCCAGAAAAACATTGCATGAGGGCCCCAAACTCAAGTTCACCTAGGGTCCCCAAATTGCTAACTCCACCACTGACCACTGTTTGACAACTGGGTTTAACCAATCAGAGTCAAGTGTAGTACATAAAATACAAAATTACATGAACAGTGATTAGTCTAGTCAATTCATTTTGTTGATCATTAATATGTTTTTGCCATATTGCCCAGCCCTAACATCAGAGTTGTCTCACCTGGTGTATCGCAGTAATAATCCACTGACCACAGATCTGCACATTGACAGTTTGCAAATCAGAGCTTATCAAAACGTGGCCCTTGACAAGACACAGTTAAATTATTACGCAAGAAATCCTGTTGTGTTATGTAACTGCAACTATTTATCCTTCAAGCATCTACTGAACAGTTTTATGCAAATAACATTTCAAACATTATGAGATGTCTAGGCCAAAATCATCATGTAAACATTACATCCAATCAAGTCCTACCAGGATATCGTCTTAATCGATATCATGGGACTAATTTCTGACCCATCTTATTTTTCAGTATTGTTGAGTGAATACTCAGTGCCTGTATTGGTGCATCTCTGTTTAACACATCATCTTAATCACCTTCATCACTAAATGCTCTCTGATGCCCAGATGAGCCGTCTCTTGTTGTATCAGTGGTGGTAATGACAGGCCCATGGTGTAATGCCTGCTCTCGTCCTGACATACTGCCCCCGGTCAGTCTTTAAAGTGTGACCGCAGTTCAGAGCTGCCAACTCCACTTAGACGTCGTCACTACATTTGGCTGCAAATCTGCTGAGCCCATGATCTCCGCGGCAACCATCCGCACGCAACAGTCTTGAGAGCAAAGTGGATTTGCACAAGTTAAAAAAATGATTGGACAGGTAATTGACTTGAATGGCAGCCCTGGTGTTACCGTAATACACCTGGTAAAAAGAAGGATTTGACACTTAAAAGTAAAAAAAAATGAGAATGGAAAATAATCGAACAGCACACTGGTAGAAATGATAATAACTGGTTGCAAAATTTCCTTTCACAAACTTTTGAGGAAAATCTGGAGGAGGACAGAAAGGAATCAGCCCAGTTGACACATGCCGCCATGCAAATTCTGCAAAAATATGTTTTTATCCCATAAGGCAGAAAAAAACAGAAAGCATTCAAAGCCTTAACAGCTGACAAAACATTTCACAAAACAGCGCTGATCCCTAAAATCTCCCCGCTTGTCGAGGATTTAAAATGTGTTTTTTCTTTTTTTTTTTACAAAATGGTTCATCCAAAGCAATAGTTGGTACATAGGGTGACAAAGTTTTGTTGTATATATATAAAAACATATAGTTAAAAAAAATTAATAAATACACCTTTTTTGGTATGGCATTAATTTATATATTAAGAAAAACAAGCAGGTGACGCCACAATGCCAAAGTACAGGTCAGATCTATGAAGAGAGGTATCCTGCTCATAGTAAGAATGCATGGTCTTCAAGGTATTTCAGAACAATATAAACTCCCATGATGAAATAAATGCTAGACTAATGTTTGAATGCCATATTGCGGAACATTTCAGACAAAGCAATAACATCTCCATGGATAGAACCAGGTGGGGAACAAAAAGGTGATCCATTATGGTCAGAGGTTTGTATTTCAAAATGTGTTACAGCAAAGTGGCAAAAAAAAATAAAGAAATAAATTAAATAAATAAATAAAAAACACCAGAAATATTACACAGAGATCCAAAATCTACGTTTTCTGATCCATGTTATAATGTTGTGTCCTCATCACAGACATACCTGGAGTTGTGTTTTGTTGCATTCACACGCACGTTTAACTCACACCCTATATATTTAGACTGAGTGAGTATTTGTGACGGCATGTGTTAATACAAAAAGTGCTCCACTGTGTTTTTAAACTCCATACACCTTCAGTAGAATCATTGGATAATTTCAGCTCTGGAACTGCCAATCTCTACTGAACGAAAAGGTAAAAGGCAGCTGTTAACTTGAAAACTACCACTATATGACATCACAAGGTGGAACCACAGACCGTATACGAATGGAAAGATCTCTTCCGGCTCCTTCTGAGTCTGGCTCCAATTGTCTTACATTGGGATTTTTTCGCCCCTCCCTCTGTAACTGCTGCTTTGTGCCTTGACATTTTGGTCTTAAAATGTTTGTATTAACCTGCTCTACCTGATTTTTTTTTTTTTTTTTTTTTTCGCTCTTTTGAAAAATCCTATTCATAACTGAGCCTATCCAGATTCGCTCCTGTAACCATTAGCATCGCGAGCCTCATTTGAGTGGAGCTGAACGTCACACTCGCTTAGTTCACTTCTTTTATATATTCCATGAGTGGAACGGAACATTTTGAACTTTGGAAATGTAGGGGGACTAATAATAAAGAATTACTCAGATATGTTTGGATGAAACTAAAGACAGCTCCAGGTATGTTTTTGAAGAGTTAACAACATTCTAACATGCTTTAAAGGTTACAAGAGACAGCTTTGCACAATACAGGAACCTTAAGCAAACAGTCAAACAGTGAACATATTTCGCGATGGGGAATTTAATTAATAAAAATACAATTACTCTTTATTCTATTAGTGAGTGTTTTTACATCAGCTGTCTTGATTTGTGCATTGCGTCTCCTTGTGCTCCCAGGCTCTGACAGAGTTGTGGTAACAGAGCTCCACTGGTGAATAATCAGCTCATTTCCACCTGCAGGGACTATAGTTAGACACCTCTAAACACTCCTTATCAGACATGAATACAGATGACACAATCACATATTCACAACAACGTTTAGCCACTGCACGAATACAAACAAGATACCGTGGTCACAAAAACACCTCTAAGTGAATTCAGACGCATAAATACTTTTCTAATGCCCACTTCTTACTACGCTTGGTTTACGCTTAATCTCTTGAATCACTGCTAAATGTCCAATTTTATGCAGCATTGACTTTTGTTTGCTTTAAGCCATGTTAGAATGTTTTTTACCTCATCAACAACATACCTGGAGCTGTGTTTTGTTTATTATTAGTCTGTCTGCATCCCCAAAGCTCAGAATTAACAACTACCTTTTACCTTTTGTTTAGTAGTAGCGGCAAATCCAGGGCTGGAATTATCCAAATGATTCTAGCGAAGGTGATGGTGTATTAAAACACAATGGAGCACTTTTTGTATGATCCCATGACATCACGAGGTGGAACAGGTTTTCAAGGTATTTTAGAGCAATAAAAAACACCTGTGCATGAAACAAAACACAACTTGGAGTATGTTTTTGATGAAGAAACAACACTATAACAGATTAGAAACTAGGACTTAAAATATTTCTTATGGTATGAATTTGTTCATGCATTATTTAAGGGTAGTTAAGGTATAACTATGATAAAGTGCTACCAATAGAATTATATTTTCTTAATTGCAAGAGCAAAGTTTGAAGTATTACTTTTGGGTAATTATAATAGTTCACAATAATTAAAAATGTGAAAGCAGCAGTAATTTTCAAATCTGGTATTTTTAAATCAAGAATAAATCAAACATTCTGTGCTTTAATTTAGATTTCACCAGTTTCAGCTTTGCATGAATGTAGTATAAGTGTTGAAGGATATAAATATATAATATGAAAAGATCTACTGTGAGCATCTACTGCCACCATAGTCAGTTTGTTGCTAATAAGTAAACAGATAAAAGAACAATAATAAGTGTGACAGCGCGCAGCAGAGGGTAATGACTTCACTGAGTTATTCCGGGGGTGATTCATCTCTGGATTGTGTCTTTAGAGTCCAACTTTGCCACTGGCCACATCAAAAACACATCTAAGGCCATTTCATTAACGCAGGACTATTATGCAAAATTGACTTTTCAGAGCTTTTAACCATGTTGTGGTTGTTTCCCCTCACCATTTACTCAAGTTGTATTTGGAGTGATTTGTGCATTTTTGAGCAGTCTTTAATCACTTCTTTTCAAGATGCCATATTACTGATCAGCCCCTGTTTTCACCAACACTGGCACACACCCACTGCTCTGTGCAGACTTCGCCACTCGCTAGTGTGATCTGCAGCTATCCATCGGAGTTGCCGACTCTTTGTTGTGATGATGTTTACGGTGACATCAGCTCCCATTGGGCACCGCTTTTTTCTAATGCGCAAATCAGTGGACTGAATTAAATGAGGGAGTGTCATAGATTATAGCTGCATAGCAAACACAAGCCCTTCATGGTGGAGTGTCTACCATCTCTAGCCTGATTCATCAACCGTTTTCACTTTGTAGAAATCGTCTGACCTCGCAGTGTTAGAATTTGTTCTCTCAACAGTAGGCAGGTACTTTTTATCATTTATCCAATCACTGCTATTTGGTCATGATGTATATAATGTGCTGCTATCGGGGCTACCTGGTATATTAAGCTTTTCCCAAATCCTGTAGGAAGAAGGGCAATAACATCTTTCTCTTTGATAAAATTCCCAAACATTCTTTTTATTCCGGCTTTTAATCCTCGATCTCAGGAATCATTGACAACGCTGAATATATCACTCTTTGCTGATTGGCTGGTGACCGAACATGCACTTCTGGGGTTTTTGTGAACTAGTGTCTAGTGTATTTTATTTCCTGACCTAGTTGCTGGAGAGAAATGAAATTGAGCGGAGGCACTAGGTGGCACCAGCCTGGCTATCTACCATCTGCTTGGCTCATGAAAACATTCTTGCATTGCCCACAAACATCATACATAGGGATGCAACGATATCCAAAATCTCAAGATACGATATTATCACGATATGCATCTCACGGTACAATATTTATTACAATATTTTAAAGATGCTAATATAATTGTAGATGGAACACTTTTGCTTTTAAAATTGCTTTTAAAATACCTTGACAAGATTTTGATGTGAATTATTGCTGTCATAATCCCAAGAATTCAAATAAAAAACATATCTTCAGGTTGTCAGCACTGAAATGAATTGTGGGATATGTTTCTGTTGCATTTCAGCAAAGGAACTTGTAATTCGATATATTGTCACAGTTCACGATATTATTGTGCGACTTTTGATGATACGATATCACAATATTTTGGTTATATACATTATATTTTTATTAATTTTTTATTGATTACAGGTCTGGTGCTGTCACTGTTTTCATGGAGATTTTCAGGCGAGGCAAAACACTAATATCAACAGAAGGTTTTCAGACCCTCCTAAAGTCTTACATAGTGCCTCATTAAAAAAAAAAAAAAACTACATGTGCTGTGATATGGCAAAAGAGACATTACACTATATCTGCTGTAGATTCCCACAAGACATAATTTTTGTCAATATTTCCCACTCTTATTTCTACCTATATTACTCTGCCATGCTAAATGCTCATGCTAGTCGCCAACAGGCTTTTAATCCATCCAATCACAAACTTGTATGAAGCAGATGATTTAAAAAAAATAAGTCTGTGCTTATCACAACTTACAGCATCCCTCCTATCCCCCAAAATTCCTGCTTTTAAAGTTGTTTGGAGCCTCCAGAGATCAAGTTTCAACTTTCTGAAACTTTTTTCTAGCCTGGTAATATATATTTAACTGTGTGGGGACCGAGTGAAGACAGCATTAGAGAAGAAGAAGAAGAAGGAGATGGGGGAGAGATGGTCGACGCCAACAGCAGAGCAATGTGTCTCATTACACCGGGGCTAGTCTAGGGGGGCTTCTGACTGCACTTGAGGGGTCCATGTATCTGACGTGTACCAAAACTGAATTGGCAACACCAACACACTTTGAAGTACTGGCTGGTTCACACACAGGCACACAGAGAGAACCAGAGCTAATAGTCAGTTTTCACACTGGCCACCCACCGTCGCTTCGCATGGGGCAAGTGAAACGCCATGGCAACAATGTAGGAGTGCCCCATTTTGGAGTAGGATTGCAGCTAAAAATGCAATATGTTTTTAGGAATCTGTTCAGCGTGTGCATTATAAATAGCTCCACGAGAGTTAAAATTTAAAAGAAGATAAACTAATACAAGAATCTCATGTATTTCAGAACATGTTTGTGGAGATTTTAGATTTAGACAAACTTTATTGATCCACAAAGGAAATTATTCAGACACAGTAGCTCACATATCACAATATATTATAATAACAAAGAGAAAATACAGTATAAATGGTCAAAATAAATTCTAAATGAATAGCAAAAATAGCAAGACTGGTGTGAAATAAGGCATAATTATACAAATACAAAAAATAAAATGTAGAAATATAGAAATGCAAAATATATCTGGGCTAGAAAAAAGAAAGTGCAAAGTTAAAACAGTGATTGACATGACAGGGTTATTTGTTACATAAGGGCTGGATCTAAACTTTCATATAAAAGACAATATATGTAGTTATCTGCGGAGGATTCTATTGTCTAAATAATTGCAGCCTTTGTGATTTGATAATTATGTAAACTGAAATTTCCATTGCAATACATTGTGTCGTCTTAACCCACACAAACCTGCCTATTCTAGCGACCAGAAAAATTCTCATTTGCCTGTAAATACCACATTATGGAGATTCAAACTGAAATCGCCTGAGTCTTTTTAGATAAAATTGCAAATCAAAATGGGAAAGTATTACAGGAGAGCCAGAGAGCTTTTCCAGGTTCAAATCAGACACAGCTCCTGAACTCGTGTGATCTGGGATACTCCAATATGCGTGAAGTCAGGTACAAGACGTACAAGGACATGCTGGTGTTGTAAACTAGGCAACAAGTGGTCACAGGTTACAGATTTCACTGTTTTCAAAGAATGTACGGAAAGAGAATTTTACTTTTGTGTTTCATTTCACAGTCCATTCGCTTTTTGTGCAAGAGTTGAACCTCAACCAAGACACATTTATGATGGATGGTGAAAAGATATTGTTTTAGGGGTATAAAAAGAAAGGGAGAGACACAGACACAGAGAGAAAGACAGAGACACAGATAGAGAGACAGAGAGAGAGAAAGAAAGACAGAGACAAAGACAGAGAGAGAGAGAGAAAGACAGAGAGACAGAGAGAAAGACAGAGAAAAAAATACAGAGAAAGGAAGACAGAGAGTGAGACAGACACAGAGAGAGAAAAACAGAGAGCGAGAGATGGAGACAGAGAACAAGAGAGAGACAAGGAGAGAGAGAGAGAGACAGACGGACACAGACAGACGGAGAGAGAGAGAGAGAGAAAGAGAGAGATAGGGAGAGAGAGAGAAGGAGAGAGAGGGAGGGAGGGACACACACACAGAGAGAGACAGAGATAGAGACAGAGAGAAAGATAAAGGGAGACAGAGAGAGAGAGAAACAGAAAGAGGGAGAGGGAGGGAGAATGAGAGAGAGAGAGAGACAAGGAGAGAGAGACAGAGATAGAGACAGAGAGAAAGATAAAGGGAAACCGAGAGAGAGAGAGAGAGAGAGACAGAGCAAGACAATTTAATTTAAGTCATTAAAATACTTAAAATAAAATGATAATATCAGATTGTATTTTTCTATATGTCTTGTCAACCTGTAGTAGCTCAAAATATCTAAATGTCTAGGCTCATTATAATGTATGTTGCCCTTTGAACATACTTGACAGGTCCACTCTGCTCACCAGCTGCTCCACTCGCTGCCCTCAGGAAGAAACACGCACACACACACGTACACACACATACAAAAACACACATGTACACACAAACACAAACACAGTATAAGTCTGTTTGAGCTGATGATTTGACAAGTGGTGAAGAACTATATAGATAAACATTCGGTAAATCCATACAGATTGTCACAGTAATTATATTACTATATTGACTTCAATATGTGAAAGCTGGTACAACATATTTTGGGGCTCAGTATTTATCATGTGTACAATTTCAAGGCCATAGTGGGGAGATTTTAGCCATTTTTATGTAATACGATAAGATTTTAGCTGTAGGGGTTCGAATAAATAACTTTATGGCTAAGTGTTGCTTCATTCTGCTATTTATTTGCTGCAGCTCATGGCTTTTAATGATACAGCGTATTTACAGGCCTATGCAAACTCTAAATAGTTAGTACTGTAACTGTAAGTCAAATGCAAATTACAGTTTTCCAATTAAAAAGCTTGATGCGACCAGATTAATGGAGAAAACAGAGAGCTTGGTTCACTCTCTGCCCACTGCCATGTCTGGTGGAATTTTGGAAGAACTGTCACAGCCTTGGCTAAAGTGAGAAATTGATTTGCCCAAAACAGAACAATCTTGTAAATAAATGTTTTACAATTATGAAATTGGTGACACTTAAAGGTCTGACATTGCGCAAAATTGTCTCTTGTGAACTTTCCCCCATGTTAGAATGTTGTCACCTCCTCAAAAACATACCCAGAGCTGTGTTTTGTTCAGAGGCGGCGCTACCATTAGGCAAAAGTAGGTGCTTAGGGCTCACAAACCTGGAGGGGCCCCTAACCAATATCCCTCAGTGCCACTAATAACCTAAGGCCTCAGAGCAATTAGATTTCCTCTCAATATGACATTGAATGAGAGTAGTTTACTTTTAAACAATAATCAGAAGAAAAATAATAATTATCATATGTAATAGATGTAAACAAAAATGTACTAGCAAAAAATAATAAGACAAGCTTCCAATCCACCATAATTCAAATAAATAGAGATGTGCATGTCTCAAGAACAATGGTTGAAAAAACAGACAATATATAAAAAAATAAATAAACAAAGCAAAACAAAAAAATGGTGCATTATAGTGAGTGCCCCAAACTAAACTTTGCCTAGGGCCACCAAATTGCTAACTCCGCCACTGGTTTGTTTGAGTAATCTGTTTATATCTCAAGCTCAAAATGCTCTGTTCCACCTTGTGATGTAGTTTTCAAGTTAACAGATCTTTAGTTCAGTAGAAATAGGCAATTCCAGGGCTGAAATCATCCAAATAGATCTAGTGAAGGTGTATGGAATTTAAAAACACAGTGGAACACGTCCTGTATCACATAATATCACAAGATGGAACAGTGTTTTCAGTTTAAGAAAATAAATTGGCAGGTTTTGTGTGTTAAACATGTGTGAATGTAACAAAACACAACTCCAGATATATTTTCGACAACATTACATCATAGATCAGATGGTCACACAACTTTTATGACATTACCAAGTGAAAAAGTTCAGATTGTTCAACAGGCCTAAAGCCAAATCCAAACTGACAAAGTGGTCTGTGCTTTGTATTCAGCTCCACACTTTACTCTGCTGTTTCCTGTTCGCTCAAGTTAGTTACTGAGGGTCTTAAAGTGAGCAGATGTTGTAGCTCACAAAGTCACTCATTTGTGAACACGCCACAGTTTGTTAGCACTGACTTTTATTCTAGAGCAGTTAGACTTAATAGCAGCTGTCTAAAGGAAATACAGGTAAAGGAAGAGCTAAGCAAAGCACATATAAGGTGAAATACTAAGAATATTGACCATTCCACTTTAAAGGTCATATTATGTAAAGTTGACTCTTGTGAGCTTTAAGCCATGTTAGAAAGTTGTTATCTCATCAAAACGTGCCTAGACTTCTGTTTCATTCACACGCGTTTGAGTAATCTTTTATTATTAGTCTGTCTACAGCTCCAAAGCGTAAAATGCTCTGTTCCACCTTATGATCTCATGAAGCAGTATTTGTCAGGTTATAACTTTGACCTTTTCATCTGGAAAGATTGATAATTTTTGCTCTGGAATTACCAAAGTGTTTGTAGTTAACATGTATGCAGTGAAGTACACCCTGTATTACCACGTGACATCACAAAATGTTTTGTGTTTGACAGGAAAAACTCAACCTAAATATGCAGGGTTTGTGTGTTAAAAGGGACAGTCTGGAATTTTGGACATAGGACCTCATTTCCTTGTGAGCCAGAGTGTTGGAGACGTGTGGAGACTCTTTTTTAAATGTTCTATCCAGTCCTTGTATTGGCAGAGGTCGCTGGTGCTAGACTAGTGCATGTCAATGGCCATAGTTATCCTGCCACTAAAAACAGTCTTACCCACTCCACAAAACACCAGAAGAAAATCTATTATTACACCAGTTTTTAGTGACACACTAACTATGGCCATTGACATGCACTAGCCTAGCACCAGCGACCTATGCAAATACAAGGGACTGGATGGAATATTTAAAAAAATGTCTCCACACGTCTCCAACACTCTGGCTCACTAGGAAATGGCGCCCTATGTCCAACATTCCAGACTGTCTCTTTAAACTGATGTGAATGAAACCAAACATAAGTCCAGGTATGTTTTAGATGAGGGAACATTATAACATAGATCAGAACATAGTGTAATATGGGGCCTTTAATATAATCATAAACATGTACAAAGCAGCACATTTGGTTCACTGGGTTATTCTGTAGACAACCTTGGCCACATAATTGCAGTTATCCACGCACTATATAATGTAGGCCTTTCTTTCTTTATTATTTATTTATTTATTTAACCACGAATTAACGTTAAACTTGCAGCTATTTCACTGAAACCTTAAAAAAATACTTGGCATGTCATTATCAGCAGGGAAATATTAACTTTCTCCGAACGGTGTTTGAAAAGCTGTTTTGATATTAAAAAAAAATATTTTATTTGTAGAAAACTTCAAATGTGGGACTATAAAGCAGATTTTAATTGAAAAGTTAAGCTGAATGAGCAACAGTAAAACACAAAAATACTTCTTACTCGCTATCTCAACTTCTGGTCTTTGCATACAAAATAATGAGGCGATGTAGCAGTACAAATTCAATGGTGTGTGTTGGTTAGTAACATTTTTAACATGATTTCAATACTAGAAAAGTCTTCATACTTGTTGCAGATTTCAGTACCACAAGGATAATAAAAAGAGGATTTTTAGACAATAAAATGGAACGTAAACACAAAATAATTGGTCTTATGCTAGTTCTTCTTTAGATCGATACCACTAAAACTATTCAGGAAAAAGTCCAGTTAATTTATATTGTTTCCAGTAAAAATACTTCAAATGAGTAGAGTAGATCAAACACCTAAACAAACTCATATTGATCACAAGCTCCTGAAAATGTGTTGTCTAAATCAATTTTTGTAACTTTTCTTGAATTTTCAAACATGCTTAAAACTTTTTTGACCGTGTGCTTCGTGTCTCCATGGCAGCTACTGAACATTACACCATAGATAATAATGTAGAACACCAATAGCACGATGCCACTTCAAAGTATAAAGTGACTTTTCTATCAACCTAAATACGCTGCCACAGTACAATATTAATCCACTTAATCACTTAAAGGTGATATATTACACAAAACTGACTCTTGTGTTTTAAGTAGAGATGTAACAATAACCGAAATATCATGATATCATATCGTGAAAAGTCTCGAATTACAAGTTCCTTTGCTTAAATGCATGGTTTTATAGTAGCAACAGCTTATGAATTATGGGATATGTAGTTCCCTATGTTTATTTTGGTGCAGACAACATGAAGAAATATGTTTTTACTTGAATTCTTGGGATTATGATGGAAATAATTCACACCAAAATCTTGTCAAGGTATTTTAAAAGCAAAAAAGTGTCCTATCTACAATTATATTAACCTCGCCAACATATCACAATAAATATCGAACCTTGAGATCGTGATAATATTTGGATATTTGGATGGAGATTTGGATATTGTTACATCCCTAGTTTTTCAGCCAAGCTATAATGTTGAGTATCATGTTTGAGTAATTCTTTATTATTAGTCTGTCTACATCTCCAAAGCTCAAAAATGTTCTGTTCTACCTTGTGATGTCATGTAGTGGTCATTTTGAAGTTAACAGCTACTTTTTTTACTTTTAGTTCACTAGAGATTGGCGATTCCAGGTCATCCAAATGATTCTAGTGAAGGTGTATGGACACATATGACACAAATGACATCACAAGGTGGAACAAAGTGTTTTCTGTTTAGAGAAGAATTCTAAACACTAAATATGTATGATTTGTTGAAATGTGTGAATGAAACAAAACGCAACTCCTGGTATGTTTGTGATGAGGAAACAACATTACAAGAGATTAGAAAATAGCACCATATAGGCCCTTTAGACATAAAATAATTGCTCTTTGATGCTAGTTTTCTTTAGATCAGTAATATTTTAAAACAATTCTGAAAAAGGTCCAATTCAGTTATACCCAGACCAGACCCAACACAAATCTTCAGATGAGTTTCAATAGCTACTCAATCAGTCACTATCAGGGTGTCAAATTTTATAACAACCCAAATGCTGCCCCAGCACTATTTCAATGTACTCTGTAAAATATGACTATTACTTCATCTGTTGACCCTGAAGAGGAATTGTATGTCATAAACAAGTTCCCTCATTCCAATTAAGTGTATGAAGTGAATATACAAAGATGGACACAAGCAGATTGGAGGAACACTGATGAAAACATGAAACCTGATTGCCTCACTGCCCACTGGCCATGCCCCACTTTCACATGTACTGTAAGTTAGTCCGAACACTTGCTGCTGTAATTCTCATGGGGTCACTCTGTTTTATGGGGCTCTTGAAAGCCGCTTCCTCTATTAACTGGGCCACGGGCTCGAGGAAGTGAGACTACACAAGATTAAAATGAAGTCCACTCATCCCACCGAGGGAAATACTCTGCTAAACTACTTCTTAAAAAGGCGTGAAGCATAAACAATGCCATCCCTCATCCTTCCATCACCGGACACACTGTAGATGAATTAATTATACAACAATATAGAATGATATATATTGTATCTGGATAACCTGAAACAATAAGGCTGCTGGTCAAGTGAAAGCATAGAAAATGATTGAGACAGAGTAGTGTACACCTTAGGCCTTGAGTAATGTTCCTGTCTCAGATACTGGAGAAATGTAAGAATTTAATGTTGCTCTATGTAACTTGCTCGTTTCCGTGGATGTTGATTTGCCTGGATTGTTCAATGGAATGGCATTAAGCAAATCTGTGTACATGAAGACAAGCACGTGACGTCACCAGGTCATGTCACAGGTCAGATCTATAGTGAGACGACCCCACTCACAAAAAAAAAAAAAAGGAAGAATTTTTCAAACTTTGCAATAAACCTCCCTGTTTTTTAAGAAATGCAGTGTGGACCATTGGAATTTCTATGGAGACAAGCAGGTGGACATAACACATGACAGTGTTTATGTGGCCATACCAGCTTTTCAAAGCCTGATCCCGTCAGATCTCGTCAGAAGCTAAGCAAAGCTGGGATTGGTTAGTACTTGGATGGGAGACCACTAGGAAAATGAGGTGCCACAGTGGGGATCCAGTCGTAAAAAAAAACTGTCATTGTGTCCTTAGGCAAGGCACTTCACCCACATTGCCTAATATGAAAGTGGTGTGTGAGTGAGTGATGGTGGTGGTCGGAGGGGCCAATTGCTTAGATTGGCAGCCTCGCTTCCGTCAGTCTGCCCCAAGGCAGCTGTGGCTACAATAGTAGTTTACCACCACTTGGTATGGAGTGAATGAATAATGCTCTGTAAAGTGTCTTTGAGTGTCCAAAAAAAGCACTATATAAAACTGATGCATTATTATTATTTTATTATTCAGTGTCTTCTTGTCTGAAATAGTCATGAATCAGTAAATTAGGGGCCAAAATAATAATAATTTAGCTCAATCTGACACGTATGTTGTAGATTACCAACATAAAAATAAGAGAGCAATACATGTTATCAAATGTTTGACTTGAAATGTAAAAAATTATAGTGAGCAAGCTTTGAAGGTTCTACATCATGCAAAATTGACTCTTGGAAGATTTAAGCCATGTCAGAATATTTTTACCTCTTCAAAAACATACGTGGGGTTATGTTTTGTTTCATTCACACATGTTTGAGTAATCCTTTATTATTAGTCAACATCTCCAAATTAGTCTGTTTAATAGTGCGTCACTTCTTGGTAAATGACATCACAAAGTGGAACAGAGTGTTTTCTGTTCAAGATGCTGCATGTGTGTGTTAAACATGTATGAAAGAAACAAAACACAACTCCAGGTATGTTTTTTTAATGAACATTACAACATAGATAAGAAAATAGCACAATATGGGCCCTTTAAAAGTATTTCCGTATTCTTCAAGTTTTAGCTGTAGTTCTTGCCTTAACCTTCTGACCAGCATTTCTATCCACGCGTTTATAATCTGTGTATGCATTTATTTATTGACAGCGATATCATTCCCTAGTTATAATCTATTGTCCTCCACAATCAGAAACAACAAAGAAAATCAAAATGCAAAGTGGAAAAATAACTTTGGCGTCTCATACTAATTTGCCTCCCTGTTTCCCTTCCTCGCTCTGCTATGCCAGATATGCAGATCTCAAGCGGTGTTTTGGCCAACAGGCACGTAATCTTGTTAGGCACAATTAATTCAGCGGTATTGTTCAATGTAAACTCAATCCCATACACAGAGGCACCTGGCAACCCAACCCGCAAACTCATAAAGGACTAAGGACGGTAGCCTAGAGCGTCCAAACACCCATACCGCTGAATAAATAAAGCAAAGTATCTAAAGGGGGAGTTTACAGCGCCACAGATGGGACATTATCGGCTGATGAGCAGTTTGGTTTATGAGAACAGAATACTTAAAGATTGGACAACTAACAAAGACCTATTTTGTTCAGACCACTGCGAAACTACATGCCCTAAAAACTATTGCATGTGTTAGCATAATATTATAAGTGTTTTCATTTCCATAGGGACATTATGTGAATAAATTAAAAAGTGAAAAATGTTGAAAATTTACTTTTACTCTTATCCTGAGCTGACCTGGAAATATTTGTGAATGTGAGTTAGGGCTGCACAGTTTTAGAAGAAAATAAATAAATAAATAAATAATGATTTCTGACAAATATTGCAATTAAATTTGTATGATTCAGTTCTGAGAGCACACTGTAAACAGCTCATCTGAAATCAGAACTGATAAGTTTTTCAAGGTCTTTAAATGCACAGAACACTCTGAAATAGTTGCAGCCTTTGTGATTTAATAATTGTGTATACATTTTATTGTGAATTACAATGAATTATCCAAACTCTCGAGAGTGACTGCTGGAAACGTTTGTCCCTGTAGATGCCTTTAAAGATCACTGCGCTACTTTCTGCACAAAATAGGATCCAATGTATTCTACCATTTGGGAATCCTTTAGTAAATGTGGGCAAATGTTAGCCTGATTCATCAGCCGGTTTCACTTCGTAGAAACCATCTGACCTTGCAGCATTAGAATTCGTTCGCTTGACAGTAGACGGGTACTTTTTTCATTTATCCAATCCCTGCTATTTGGTCTGTAACGGGGCTAACTGGTATATTAAGCTTTTCCCAAATCCCACAGGAAGAAGGGCAATAGCGTCTTTCCCCTTGATAAAATTCACAGAACATTCTCCTTGTTCTGACTTTAAATCCTCGATTTCAGGAATCGTTGCCAACACAGAATATATGGCTCTTCACTGATTGGCTGGTGCTTAAACTCGCACTTCCGGCGTTTTTGCAATGTAGTCACTGGAGAAAAATGAAATTGAGTGCCAGCACTAGGTGGCACCATCCTGGCTAGGGAAATGCTGCTGTCTGATTATGATAAGTGACATACAGTACAAGTGACACTGAGCATTGTGAGTGCAGAGAATTACAAGACTTTAAACCAGATTTATAACAAGACTCCAACATAATGCTCCTGGATGTGTGACGTCATTTTCTACTTGCCCCTCTGGAGATGATTATGATGGTGTTTCTAGAAAGTTTAGTTCTATTCATACACCACAAGGATAAGTTATAGGTCAGACCTTTGGAGGGAAGATCCCAGTTCCCAGTATGAATACAAGTTTTTGTTTTTCATCGATAAAAAAACAAAACAAAAAACCTCTGTATCATCCCCACGGATACAAGCTGAAAACTTCCATAGTGCACTTTTAAAAATGCCTACTGTTCACTGCATCCTTATTCGAAAACATGAGTTGCAATAGTTACAATCGAGAAACACTACTATATAATTACCCACGTTGAAATAGTCTGTAAATTGACCTATAGCTTTCATGTGAAGTGGTGAGGGCACTTATTATTGTCATTGTAATGCAGTGAGGTCCTTCTGTCAGTGTCAAATGAGCTGTTTCTATGTTTTTATGATGACTCCTTTCCAGTCTAGAGGATAATGGCACAGATCATAGTAGTAGTGGGCCTCTCCTCTCTATGTTGAAGTAAGATATATGTACTATGAGTGAGGATACTGCAACAGTTTCACAGTTAACCCAGTGTCAAAGAAAAGATTCCATTGGTTGAATTTAGAGTCTTAACAAGATAAGAAAAAACAGGAAGTATTGGGAAGATCTGTCAACAAAACTTCCAACAGGGTTAAACCAAAAGCAATATAAAATCAATCTTTAAAATGTACTGAACGTGAACAAATATTTCACTTCAACAAAGATAAAACAGGAAGTAATCTGCAATGAGATCCATAGCCATAACTGCTTTTTGAGAAGTTACGATCAAACGTAGCTATAATATGTATTCTTAAAAATGCGCTGTATAACTTTTCCACACGTCTCCATGGAGATTTCATTGCTTTGCCCGGAATTTTGTGCAGTTATCTGTTTTGCAATATACAAAATACCTCGAAAGTGATGCATTTTCACTTTGAGTGCTGTTGACTATCCATAAATCTGACTCATATCTTGGCCTGCTGGCATCACTTGCGAGTTGCTGTGGAGATAGACAAGTTTATAGCTACACTGCGGAACATTCTTAGGTAGAGCAATGGCATCTTCATGGAGAGAGATGAAGAAAATTTACAGAGTGCATCTTTAGTGGTGGATCTTTAAGGCTGCGTAAAATATCTGGGTGATAAACATCGTGTAGACCTATAGAATCTGCAACTTGTATCTTATTTCTGTATGAATAAGAACCATGCATTGTGTTAAGAAAGCTTTAAGTTACATCATTGCATTCATAAACTATTCCCGTCACTTCAAATTCAACGAATCAGTGAGTGAAAAACAAATCAGACATTTCTTTGCCCCCTGTCTCCCAGTGCGCCCAGAAGGATTAAACATGGCGTCTTGAGTAAGGGTCGTACATAGGTTCACTAAACACTTAACACTCGTGCCCTCTCTCCTCATTCAATCAACAAAAGTGTTTGCACATTCCTCTAAACACAAGGCCAAATATCAAGCCAGCTCCTGAAATGCACAATGAAGCTACTGTTTATTTACCATAGCCATGACGACCAGTGCGTCCAACCTTTGACTTTCCCCGTGTCGGTGCAGTGTGGTGGTGAGGCGACAGCTTGCCGTAATTCAAAGTAATCGGATAACTCTCCCTGTCTTTATAATCCTAGACAAACAGGCTGCTATGGGTAACCTGCTTTGTGAAAGACGGGAAACACCAGTTGAAAATGCACTATAGAGAATAACGCATAAACGAAGACGTAGACCACAGATTCATCAACACATTTTCTCAAGCAAAACTGTTGAATTTTTTGTTTTGAAAAGGGGCTAGCTGACACCGTATCCAGAATTGTGTACAGTGTGGTTATAAACGTCTATTTCAACTTAAAAAGCGTGGACCCTACGGAGGAGTAAGATATCAGCACCATGGACAGAGAATTATCCTGCCCTTTTCCACTTGATTGTAATGCACAACTTCTTGGCTTGTCTGAAGTAGGATATATAACACTGTAAAGCGTACTATCTGATTACTAGTTCAAAGATGATTACATGTATTGACATTTTACACACAGTTTTAATCAAATATACCAACAAAATCGCCCGGTGAGAAAGCGTTACGCGTCATTTGGATCGGCAAAAGCTCCACAGAGTCCCCCAAAAGGCTGAGCGGTCGGACTTACCGTGTTATCCTCAGTGAAGCCATACGTTTAACATTCAGATGCACTTTTCCACACACTCTTGCCTGTGTCTCTGGGCCGCGGTAAGACACAGCCCGAACCGAAAAAACACGATATAACATCCATACAACTCCTCCCGCGACCAGCCAAGAAATGCACCCCACTTCTGAGGGGAGACGGCAGCGCCACGTGAAGACAGCGGATGGGTGCGCGAGTCACAGAAAAGGTGCCAGTGTCCGTGTAAAGAATTAGAGTTCCCGGTTTGAAGTGTAGTTGTAGAGTTGTACGGCTCCGGTGCACGTCTTGAAGTGCAGGGTAAGCGCAGTAGACGCGGTGTAACTGTAAACCGGCTCTGCTCCAGCGTCCCCTCGCCTCGGAGAGTCCAGGGAGGAGCGGGGAGGGGGCGGGCACAGTGACAGCAGCCGGTGAGGGAGAGAGCCGCTGCGGAGTCGGAAAGGGAGGGTTTTGTCGTAAGGCAGTCGTGCATTCAGCGCAGGAAGGCAGCAGTTGCTCCACAGTAATCTAATTAGCCCCCGCCCGCCGCGGTAGGCGACCTGCGGGTTTCCCAGTGCAGCTCGGCGCGCCCCGCGGTGGAGTGTCAGCTGTGGGGCACTACACCAGCGGCTAACCCACACGTAACAAGTGCCAAGTGGAATAATGAGGCGCGCGCACACGGCCGCCACCTCCATGTAAAAAGGTTTCATTGTTAACTAATTAAAGAGGATAATTAGTTCAAACGTCAAATACGGCATCTAGAGGAGGACATATCAGCTTACAGCCCGCCACAGGTGGAACCTTATGACTCGTTCCAAAAACCTAAAGTTTATGTGAAACTCACATTAGGACTTTAAAGTCATACTCCCTGTAAGCACAGACCTACACTCACATGAATCCAGCTAAATACAGCTATGAACATCTTATACACCTACGTAAAACATGCACACTGAACTTTGTACTGGTTTCATATTGAAGAAAAGGAAATGATATAGTGTGGTCAAAAACTGTGTTTGTGATTTTATTCCCAGAAGTGCACAAAATTGTGAAAACAAATAAATAAATAAAGCAAGAATAGATATATTCACTGTCTGTGGCAGCAAGAACACTGAGCAGTCCTTGGATCTCTGGAGCTGGTGCCTGAGGTGCACACAGCTTTATCCCTTAACACACACTGCTTCTCAAGAGGTGAGAGGTCCCCTTTATAGTACGATGCTCCGCCCCCTAATCAATTAACAAAGAAAATGTGTTATTTCTCTTCCACTAGAAATAGACACATTCCCCCTTTAATAAAGAAAATCACAAATATTACCATAAACAAAACTATGGTAATAATAGGCTTTAAGAAAAAAAAAAAAAAATCTACTACAAAAAAGGCAAGTGACTTGACGTAACTTGCGACGTCACGCGTGCGCGCTATACGTGTGACGCAATATGCTCAGGATACAGCGAACACGAGGAAAAGTTTGGAAGCGGAGCAATGGCTTTGGCGAGAGGAATGTTTGAGCAGCGATCAAGTGTGCACCCCAGACTGTTGCAATGGTTGTGAGGAATACTCGGGGATAGCGGTAAACGGGCAGGTAAGTGAAACCCCAGGACTTGTGAGTGCGTGTGCGTGTGCGTGTGCGTCTATGTCGGCACCGTGGCCTCCCCGCGCTGGCTGACGGGACTCCAACACAAACTTAAACGTGATAAGAGCCAAATATTAGCCTGATGTGATAATGTAAACAGAGTCAAATGCAGGTTCCAAAGATGAAATGTCAGATTAGTTTGTGTTTTGAAAATAAAGTCTATACAGAGAAGGAATTTTAAGTACCTTTTACTTCAGCCTAAACCCTTTCAGTCATGATCTGTGGGATTTTAGTCTATGTTTTGTTTTGTTTTGTTTTGTAGTGCTGCAAAATGACCGAATAAACCACTGCTGACTACTAAGTACAGCATGTATGGGACTCCTTTCATTTTATTTTGAAAGATTAGCCTACTTCTGAAGTGGAAGTCCCAATTCTTCTTTGAATCAAAAAGTTCCCCCAAAGTCTTTCTAAAACTTTAACTTTACCAACAACTTTTAAGAGCCCAAAGACCTTTTCCAGTTTATCTTTGCAAGGAAAAAAGAGCTTATATTACAACTACTGACAAAGTTTTTATTATATACAGGGCATTTAAAGATCTCGTTGACAGAACCATCCGTACATCAGCAAAAAAATGCCTTGAAAAACATTCTATTTGTGTTTGAAGTAGGCAGTGAACATATACAGCAGATTCTCCAGAAAACTCACTTTATTTTCGTGTCTTTACTTGAAGGGCAGAGCAGACTCAACGCCAGTCTCTTTCCTGCCAGTCTGACCTATTGCCTTGGGACTCCAGTGCACTTACTGTATCCAACACTTAATCCATAACTGTACCAAACAAAATGGATGTTTTTGGACAGAAATAAAAGAGTACTAAATGCGTTGCTTTTATTGCTTGACGTGGGCATTCATAATCGAATCCAACATTAATCTGATTACGTAATGAATGAGTGGCTATCAGAGGGGCTGGTGGGCAGAGGGCCAGTCCAATAATAACTCCAGTCATCTTACCTGTGTGTCCATCTGCCCTGCTCCGTGGATTACACCAAATCCTATTGAGTGCTCGGAACGCCAGCCAAGATCAGTAGTCCTGAACTAATGACAAACCGCCATCACAGGAGAGCACTGTCTTTTGTATCCGAGAAACACAAAGGAATTATCACAGGGATTATCAATGCACATGAGATTAGAGAGGAAAGAGATTAGAAATGTGTGATAACCGTGAGAATATATGTCATTAAGTATTATGTCTCTAACAGAAGACAAAGGGAGGGTTTGTGTTTTATTTGAATTGATCTAACAGGACATTGGATCTGCTAAAGCTTAGTGACAACAGTCAACATTTGTATTACAGAAGAGTTGGTGCAATCGTTTGTGAATAATTACACAGACACTAGTATCAGCCACATGGAGGCAGTAGAGAATGAAATTATTATACTTTTTAAACTTTGCATTAAGATTTTCACTTTTTTTCCCCTTTTATTATTCTATTAATTTAAGGAATATTATCATCACATTTAAAGGCACACTATCTTTCAACCACCAGGTTGTCCTAACAGCTGCTCGTCTCCATGAGGATGTGATTACTTTGTCTGGAATGTTTTTACAGTCTGGCATTAAACATATAAACTTAACCATCTTCAATAGAGGTGTCTTTACTGCTCAAATTATAATCAAAAAATATCACTCTTACTGTGACTGAGCTCGCCACTCCATAGATCTGTAACTACAGGCCTGGTGTCTTGTGCTTGTAACCATGGAGACTGCAAATGACAGATCCTCCAGCAGAAATTGTATTGTACCTTTTTTTTAATACAATAAACCAGAGTACAAGTATACCCAAATATATTTGCAAATACTAATGTTATATTGGGACAAGAGGAAATGGTCCATAATGTGAATCTGTTTATTTATTGACTCAATTCATTAATAGTATGTAGGTGTACTCTTAGAATAAAAGTCAGTATATATATATTTTTTTACTGAAAAATCTAATCATTTCTACAATGTAGAAAGTGTCTTTTGGTGTACAGTAATGCCAGGAAGGAAAATGAAATAGCTTCAGAAATATTACATTTCTTTAAGAGCAGCTGAGGCAGACAGACAGTTCAACGTTTCTATCCAATTTAAAACTATTGTTGTGGCAAAGAGAAAAAACACACAGGTTTAAGCATCCTCTGTGCTATTGTGTACCCTGTGACCCCATCTGCTAATGCTATATGCTATGTTAGATAATAAAGAAACACTCAAAGTGGTCCATAATGCAGCCAAGTATCAAACCCACGGCAAATGAAAACCTTTAAAACCTATAAAATGTCATGTTAAACAGAAAACCGATACATCTGATGTAAGCGTTTACACCTGTTCAGGTTGTGACAAGAAATTATGGAAAAATGAGCAATCTAATGTGGGAAAAGAGAAAGAAAGGGGAAATGTCAGGTTTCAAGATGAGATATTGTATTTAAAGTTGTATTGTACGTTCATGTTTGTTTATTGTCTTCCAAATACAACAGATATATTGTATAAGAAGCCCAATACAGTCACAATAACTCCACTTGTCGTGAAAAGCTCTTATAAACTCATTTTAGTGAATAATTTGGAAGTTTAGAATGCATAAAGTAAGTCAGGAATAACTTTGGACCACTGCAAACGATTTAAAATGAACTAGTAAACAGTCAAACAGTAAAACTAGAATAGAAATACTATGCAAATAATAATAATAGTAACAATACTCTACCTACACATCTCACCTGTTGTAGTAAAATAACAACCAGGTCTGTGGCGGAAGTACGGTTGGTGAAAATAAACGATTATGGAGGCATTTATCAAGGAAATCAAACAGAAGACTTTGAATGAGAGGCAGATGCTGAGTGAAAGCACAAAGGCAATTACAGGAAAGCATCATAAACAGAGTGCACAAAACAACATGAAAGAAGAGGCTTTATTTACCGTCTGTCTGCGTTATAGGAATCCTGCTCAAGCATTTCCTATGGACCAGCAGATGTTAATAGCATAATGGTGGCACTTTAACCAAGAAAACACACAATGGAAAGCACACCATAAGCCATTGGAAATAGCAGTGTCGTGGTAATAATAGGCAAATAATAACAATAATAACAGTTGGGGGGCCTGCCAGCTGCTTGTATGGCAATTACAAGTGTTTTTGTCCCTTGAAAAACATGCATTCTTACTCTGAGCGGGTTTGCCTCTCCACAGATCTGACCTGTAACTTGGCATGGTTTGTATCTTTATGTAGGTAGAAATGCAAGACAAACTAAATCAATAACAAGTGGGATGTCCATCATTAGAAAAGTTATACAATGCATCTTTAATACAAATCTCATTTCTACAAATTAGTAGTAGTATTTTTTTTTCCATAAATTGACATTGTCCCATTAATTTCTAATAATATGTGCAGTTGTTAAAGGTGCACTATGCTACTTTTCTGCTACCTGCTTTCTCTATGGTGATGTTTTGCCTGGAATTATCCAAAGTATAGCATTAAATTCATTGAACATTGCCGTATTTTCCACTCATAAGCCTACAGCCCCATCAAAGAACGACTGCATGCCCCACAATCCAGAGCGCCCTATACACGAATCCACTCGGGTGTCCCAGCATGACTTTAATAAACTAAAGGCAGCACCACCAGCAGCGCACGCAAACACGCATGGAGCAGACAGCGACCGCACAGCGAAAAACACCTGCAGCCACACTCATCTTTCCACGCGGATGAGGAATGGAATGGAGGAACGAACTGAAAAAGCGAGTGCAATGTGCCACTTCTAGCCACAACTGAGTCACTGCAAACACGGCAACAATCCAGCGGTCCCAGACAGCACCCTCCCTCCGAGAATCACCGTGAACGTGCCAAACAAAATCCGACTGACCCATCTAACTGTTAAGTTTCATTTAATGCACCTTATATACCTGTGGGGTGCCTCAAGGGTCAATCCTGGGCCCCCTGTTGTTCAATCTCTACATGCTGCCATTAGGCCAGTTAATAAGCAGCAATAACGTGTCCTACCACAATTATGCAGATGACACTCAGATCTACGTCTCTCTAGCAGCAGGAGGCTATGGACCAGTGGACTCACTTGGTCACTGCATCCAACAGATCAGTGTGTGGATGCAAAACAACTTTCTCCAGCTAAACTCTGACAAGACTGAAGTCATGGTGTTTGGTCCACAGAAACAAAGGGACAGTGTCAGCATCACTTCCAGTCTCTCTCTCTAAAACCTTCAAATCAGGCAAGAAATCTAGGGGTAATAATGGACTCAGACTTGAACTTTAACAGCCACATCAAATCAATAACATCTGCAGCCTATTACCATCTAAAAAACATAGCAAAAATCAAAGGTTTACTGTCTAAAGCAGACTTGGAGAAACTTATCCATGCATTTGTCTCCAGTAGGTTAGACTACTGTAATGATCTGCTCACTGGTCTCTCCAAACGAAGCTGTGAGACGCTGCAGAACATCCAGAACGCTGCAGCTCGGGTCCTTACTCGAACTAGGAAGTACGAGCACATAAGTCCTGTGCTCAGGTCTCTGCACTGGCTTCCTGTGCCTCAGAGAATAGACTTTAAAGCTGCTCTGCTTGGGTACAAGTCTCTCCATGGCCGAGCACCAAAGTCCATCTGTGACATGTTAGTGTCATATGAACCATCTCGCACTCTGAGGACCTCAGGGACCGGCCTCCTGCTGGTGCCCAGAGTCAGAACTAAACAAGGGGAGTCAGCGTTTCAGGTTCATGCAGCTAAAACCTGGAACAGTCTGAACATGTGAGACAGACTCTTCTGTGACGCTGTTTAAATTCAGGCTCAAAACATTTCTGTTTAACTGTGCATATAACTGAAAGGTTTTCATTCCGCACTCTTCTCTCCAATTTATGTCTCTCTTTTTTAATTTTAATCTTCATGATTATTTATGTTTTGATTTGTTTTTATTATGATTTTAATGTATTTCTTATTCTGTAAAACTTTGTGTACGAATTGTGCTATACAAATAAACTTGCCTTGCCTTGCCTATAGTCCGGTGTGGTTTATATGTGAAAAAAGTTCAAAAATAGACCATTCAATGACAGTGCGCCTTATAATCTAGAGCGCCCTATAGTGCGGAAAATAAGGTAGTTTTTATTGTGGATGCTTTTATTGCTCAACAACCTTGAAAATCCTGCAATCTTACTGTGAAGAGGGTCACATTTGGAGCTTAATAGAGACCACCCCCCCCAGAACAAAATGTTTCATTAATTTTTCTCATAGACTTTCAAAAAAAAGTTGAAAGCACACTCAGGGCTACTCATCTGTGTGGGGACTAATGACCACAAAATATTTTTATGTAAGATCTGTTTCTGAAAAGTTATAAACCACAAAATTTTTTTAAGCATTTCGTAGAGTCTTGCATTTCAAATGGTCTTTTTGGTCTTAAAACAACTGTGTTTTTGAAGTCTATGTGAAAAATTTACAGAAAATGTACTTCCAGAACTCGAGCAGGTCGTAACTGTTCAACTCCACAGATCTGACCTGTAACTTAGTCTGGTGGCATCAACTGATCAACTCAAGCAATAACATCACCATAGAGACAAACAGGCATCGTACACTTCACGTAAAACTTATATTGTGCACCTTTAATTTATATAGTAAAGCATTTACCCCTGGACTATGCAATTAATCCTGTTTACCAATAGATAAAGGCTTCCATAAATCAGGCATAGAGAAAACAACATGAATGGAGCGGTATATTTCCTGGGCTGTCATTGTTACACCAGGCCTGCACTCAAAGCGTCCTGGTTCATTTGGATGAGCAGATGTTAATAGCTGAACGGGGCGAGGCAGTAAGTGTTTAATTAGGTGTGTGGAGAATGATTTATTCAACACATCTGGTCCATAAAATAACCCTCTTCGGACCACACAATTTATGGCTCTTCGGACTAGAACCCCCCAGACCTAAGAGTAAAGCTGACATATCATGCGAAATTAACTTTTGTGATATTTGGCAAAGCTATAAAGTTGTTGGACATCAAAAACAAACCAGGTGTAGTTTGAGGATGTTGTTTTTTTCTCTACAAAGTTTCAATTCTCTAGTCTAAAATTATACTGGTAAGGCTTGTGGCATCATTACAAAGCACAATACCTCATTTGTCTTTTTGAATGATGATGAAAAAAATCCATGTGTAGAATGGTGTGTTTTCATAATTATCTTTCATTTGAAAAATGAATAATCAATAATAAAAAATGCATACAATTACAATAATAATATGATAACACAGTGGTTAAGATTCTTGCTTCATAATGGGAAGGTCCTGGGTTTTGACTCTTAGACCAAACCTGGCTTTTGTATGTCGTTTACCTGTTCTCCATGGTTTCCCTATACCTCCACAAAAAATGTATGTAATGTTGACTCATAGTGCTGATGCACATAATTGCAGTCTTTATCTATCCGTGGGTTTCAGAATGATGGAACATGAGGAGCGTTGCCATAGTGATTAACAATTGCTTAGTAAATGGTCACATTTTCATATAGTGCTTTTGCACGTTCAAAGCCTTACATTTAGGAACCAGATGTTCCTAGATGTAAGGCTTTGACACACATTCATACACCAGTGTACGCAGACAGCAGGGGCAAGTGTCCTGCCCAAAGACACAAAAACAGCATTCATCTGTGGGAGCTGGAATTGTGCCAACCTGTGGGGTCAGTGCTTCTGACTGCTCCCTCACTGAAGCCTATGTCAAGAACAGGAATCAAACCACAAACCTTCAGATCAGTGGACAAACACTCTGCAGACTGAGCTACTGTCGCCCTAGGGAGCTGTTTTATTGTTATTTTGAGCACTTTTTCCTTTCAAAAGACATAATATTTTATTTCAATTGTTATTTTCTATGGCAATAGTCCTAATGTTTTCATCATTCTAAAACATCTAAATAACAAGAATTTGAAACCCAAGAACACACTGGTGTATTTTAAAGGTAATTTAAAATACTTTTTGGGTGCTTTCTGCCACCTGTACTCATCTCTGTGGACATGTCATTGCCATAAAATTCTAGGCAAAGCAATTTTATGGAGTATGGCAATAAACTTACTTAAACCATCTTCATGGAGACAAGCAGATGACACTGACAGGCCATGTTACAGGCACCTCTAATTTATTAATTGGACAACAACAAAGGATAATGTCACCTATAGTTTGAGATAGAGTGAGGTGAGTACAGCAGGAGGGTCTTGGAGGGGGGCTGTCGGTTACAATCACACAGCACAGCCCAGTTCGGAGTTGAGGATTACTGGGATTTGTGTGTGTCGCCTGTCTCCTCGCACCACAGGGCTCCAAAGGTTGAGCTGTGCTGGCCTCCTTCTACATGCTCCGACCTCACTTTGGCATTACACTCACAAAGAGAAAAGAAAGGATAACTGAAATTTCCCCTGACAATATATGTGTGTGTGACCAGAATGCCAATCTGGGGAAATAACAAATAAGGTGACAATAGGAGGAAACTATAAACAGCCTTGTTGACTTTACAGTGTTTGAATGTAAAAATAAAACAGTCCAACAGATAATACTTTGCAGCTGATGTCATCAACATTCCCTGGAGGTGTGATGCTAACTGTAGGCACTGCTCTGTCTGAAGCTTTATTATACTTTCATTTAATCTTTATTTTAACACAGTCTAACCAGATAGAGCTGCCTTAGTTGGAACTACAACAGGTGAGATGATTTGTTCTGTCTCTCACACGTAAAATTACAGATTACACACTGACAGTTTTTTTATTTAGTCACTCTCACCTTGTTGTTGAAAATCAAACTCTTAAACAGGACCATGATCACTTGTATTGAACACAAGCTCCTGAAAACTTGCTTTTTAAATCGTCTTCATCCAAAAAAACACTTTTGTCCAGTTGGAAGAATTGAATTTTACTTTTGCTTTGAAACCATTTGATTTTCTTGAATCTTTTTGACTGTTTTCTAATGTCTGCACTGTGTCACCATGGTAACTGCTGAACATTCCATCTTATAAACATGCATGTAGAACACCCCCAGTGTGATGTCATTGCAAAATTGCATAGTATGTACATAAGATTACATTTCAGGTGGTTGAAAGTGTATCTCATCAAAATGACTCAAGAGTTCATTGATAAGCAACTGAAGGGCTAAAACATGCACAATAAACCTCCCTCTAGGTACTCCTAACACAGGCTTAAAATGGCCAATCAGTGGAGAAGTTTGTCCTCACTAATAGACCTTATCCAGTGGAGATACCTCAGAAACCTGCACTTTCAGATAGTAGAAGTCATTCAGGAACAAGTGAGGCTGACTACTCCATCCACACCATCCTAAAGATCATAGACTGCATTTGGAGGCATATTAGGAATAGAGGTAGTTTTACAGATAAAATTGTGAAATAAAAACACCAGGATCATGTAGAGTGGGTTAATATGAACATTTTAAGACCAAAATAACGAGTCTCACAGCAGCAGTTACGGAGAGAGGAGTGACGATTTTTCAATACAAAGTGAACTGGAGCTGAAGTCAGTGGAGCAGGAAACACACTCATGGTCACTTCCTATTTGGAACATGACAGCTAGTGGGTCTGCTATGTCCATTTATATATTCAGTCTCTGGTAAAAAAAATAAAATAGAGAAATGACAATGCTTTGTAGAGGACACAGCCTGCTCAAATCCTCATAATTTGGTCTACAGCATCAGAGGGTATAATACTCCCTATAATGACAATACCACAGTTTGCTATAAGTACTATACATTTACAATACAATATGGGCAGTAGCATGCAAAGTCTGACACACAACCTTGTCTAAAATATGCTAACATTGTCTCAAAAGTGAACTTGATGAGTGATGCTTACCCCAGCGGATCATTTAAAGCCCATTTTTCCACTCGACCAGATGGCTAGTCCACTTTTTGGGCAATTTTCTGGTAAAATTACCTACCTGTCAACCAACGTCAGAAACAAAATCCTAAACAATGGGTCTTTGTCAGAACAGCAAAGAGGAAAGTTTATTGGCTGAAGTCTGCTCCAGCTGCCTCAGTCACCAGCTGCACAGCACGACCTGCCAACACCAAATCCCATTCATAATAACTCCATCATGTGACACCAATAGCTCCAATTTGGGCCATTATTTATTTATTTATTTATTTTGCTCTCTCTCTCTCTCTCTCTCTGTGTGCATAATATATTTTCCCTTTCAAATGCTACCAGAAAGAACTGTACGTATGAAGTTAGTTCTTGGATGAAAAAATGCGGAATTTGATGACATTCTTCTGACTTTTTTTTGAAATGCTGCGAAACATTGTAGGCAAACTTCTCTACACTGAGGGTGAGACCGATTAAGTGTCTTGTCCAAGGACACAATAACAACATTCATCTGTGGCTGCTGGAATTGCACTGCCAACCTACAGATCAGTGGACACACAACACAACTATACTCCTGTCCTCCTGTTTTAGTTTGTGTGCACACATTTTCCCTTTCAAATGTTTCCAAATGATCTGCATGTTTAAAGTTAGTTCTTAGATGAAAAAAAAAAAGAACACACAATTTTATATTGACATTCTGTTGGTACAAGATAACACAGTAATATTTGGATTTACTGGAGTGAGTCGGCTCTCTCTAAATGCGCTGAGTCATTTTATTAGGCTGAGAAAGAGTAGGACAGCATTCATTAAAAGTTACAACAAGAAGAAGTCCCTGACGATTGTTAATTAAAATTATTTCAATAGAGTGCTGTTTTTAATGAAACTGGAAAACTGATCAAATAATATAGCAAAAACTCCTGAAAACAAAGCCATAATCTGGAACATTACAGGTTAGCAACTGTATCAATACTTACATACACTGTACACCCTCAAAGATAATTTTGAGAGGGATTATCAAAATAAAAATCATAATAAAAATAAAATAAAAAGGTGAGCGTGGCGATATGAAAAAACTGACTATCAGAGTTTTGAAATATTTGTACTTTAAAAATTTGAAATTGCAAATGGCTATGGCAGTGGTTCTAATCTTTCATCATTCTGAAACCCATGGATAAACAGGAAGCTGAAATCCACAAATTCAAGGTATTTTTCAGCAATAAAAACACATGTGACAAAATACATGTGGTAGTTTAGTCTATTTATTGGGTGAAATGTTCGATAAACACTGACCAACAAACTGATAATGTTTATATATCTCATGCCCTGAGAGAGTATTCCATATTGCAGTTCTCAGTGTCATTTGATGTAACACATTGTACGTGCTGACACAGCTCTATGCTCACCCCATCAACTCAGAGAAAACACATAAATGCACCACCAAAGCCTAAATAAGTGTGGATAGGCCTGTGTTGATTTATGGAGCACATTTCCTGTGTAATAGGAACAGACAGAGGCAGCAGAGGCTCATGCTGTTTGCAGCTGGACACTTTACAATGTGCCTCTGTGCATCCTGACCCAGTGCCATCTCTGTATACAGCACTGGCTTTGAATAACACTGTGGATGCCATATCAGACTTTTATAGAATAAGGTACATAAACAGATGGATGGTTATCTGAACTTCAGTCAGTCTCATAATAAATCTACTGGAGTAATATTTTTATTGATGTAACAGTACTCTTTCAAGATGTTGGTTATTTGGTCTATACTTTGCAGCAACATTCCCTGGAGCTGTGAAGCTAACTGTGGGCTCTGCTCTGTCTGAAGCTCTGTGACTCAAATTAGACTTTGATCTGGCCTTTTTTTTTAAACGCTAACTGAGCAGAACTGATTTAACTTAAACTACAATAGGTGAGCTGATTTGTGCTGTTAAACAAGACTCTCACACTCACACTCATTCAATTACAGCGACAGGTTTTAGACAGCAGTTTTTCAGTTAGTAATTTTCACCTTTTTTGTTGAAAATTACACACCTAAACAGGACCATGACTGCTCATACTCACAGGTGGTGTTTAAAGCCATTTAGTATTTTGTTCTTGAGTTTTTGGAAAACTTTTTTTTTTTTTTTTGACTGTGTGCCAAATGCCACATCTTCAACTTAATGTCACTGCAAAACATTAATAAATAACAAAAGCCTCATGTAGACTATATCACAAGATATGAATATTTGCATTCTTGCACCTTCAGATATGACTTTGGAATGACCACAATGTGTTTATTATTTAGTGTCTTCTCTGTCCAGTACAACAGTCAGACAACAGATCTTATTTGAGTCTAAAAAGTATTTTACACCCATTTCTGTCATTATATTTCACCTTACGTCATCAGGTAGAAGAAGGACATTAGGATGACCAGCTTATCCGTAGAGGTGAAAAAAGAGGTTACTGGGAGAAAAAGATTGGCAACCACTGGATTACTGTAACTGATATTTTGTACAAACTTGTCCAACTCCTGACTTTCCCTTTCTACATGTTCCTTCTAGATTAATCATAATATTTTGAAAGTTAGTGCCAACTCTACCCTCCTGATTTCGTAAGAAAATCACACTGGAGAGACACTTTTAGTCCTTGGTGTCTCTCAGTGTCGGGCATGACACATGACACCAGTAAACTTTATTTTGGACAGCACCCGCTCCTCCTTTGTGACTGCACTGAAGTCCATCGTCTTCAGATGTGGTAGGACAGCTATTACGTGACACCTGTACACAAATACATTTTGAATTACTTTTATTATGTAACATTAAAGATGCACTATGTAACTTTTCTAGTTGGAACTTCACCTTCTACCTGCTTGTTTCCATGGAGATGTTGTTGCTTGCTTTAATGTTTCACAGTATGGCAGTCAACTTAAATATTTGTTTAATTACATGTGTTTTTGCTGCACAAAAATACCTGGTGGTGTCATCTGCTTGTCTTTTTAACACAGTGAGAAACATTCTAAGCAAACATTTCCATCAAATTTTGTGGCTTTAGATTAGGAACTATCACTAATTAACCGCAAAGGGTATTATAATGCTCATGCTTAATTGTATCTCTGTTAGTATTTATAAAGAACTTTTGTGTAGGTAATATTTTATTAGTATAATATTTTAAGTATTGATACGTGGCAGCGACATGATGCTGGGGGAGTATTCCTCATTCCTGTTCAGTGATCATGCTGACACAAAGCACACATAAGCAATAACTACCAAAATAGTTTTTTAGAAACTCCAGAAAAAAAATAACAAAATGGAGTTAAACAACACATTTACAGGAGTCTGTGATAACCAGCATTCATGATCCTGTTTAGGAGTTTGATTTTCAACAAAAATGGTAAGAATGGTGAAAAACTGTTGATGTGGTGTGACAGTAATTTTATGTGTGAGAGACTTGTTCAACAGCACAATTCATCTCTTCCTTTGTAGTTCTGGCTAAACTCGGCTCTGTCTAGTCATATTGTGTTAAAAGAACGCTCAGATCAAAGTCACCGAGCTTTAGACAGAGCAGAGCCTACTGTTAGCGTCACACCCCTAGGGAATATTGACGATGTCAGCTGCAAAGTATCAGTTCATTCATTAACTATTTTCATCCTATTAGTAATCTTTTCGTTAACAGTATATGATTTTGTATGAACTTGAATCTTAAGTCTTAATAATACTTACCAACTGCTGTAAAATCACTAATTAGAATATCAGTTACCACTTTAATATGTGTCCCTGAAACTGCAGTGTGAGCAATAGTGTATTAATAATGTTACCTGTATCCTTTGGTAGTCTCTATGGCGTTCCCATGTAAGGTGATGGTGTGGAGGTAAGGCAGCTGGCCCAGCTTATCCACCTCAGAAAGGTTCCAGATACTATTACCATGGAGATACAATACACGCAGCTCTCGCATCCCACACAAAACCTTCAACATAAACACATCACTCGTCTTTATAGGTACACAGGCTATAGTGAAGAGCACATACAAGCATTGTAAACTCCAAGGTAAGAAAAGGATGTGGTTGCTACAAGGGCACGTTGCATTATGAGTTGAGAAAAAATAGTATCAAAAGAGGTGGGTTAAGTAATGGGCCCAAGGACACAACAACAACAATCATCTATGGAATTTGGAATTGCACCGCCAACCTATGGGTCAGTGGTACTGGTCGCTCAGCCAGTGAAAGTGAGATTCGAACCACCAACCTTTGGATCAGTGGACAAACACTCTACTGACTGAGATATGTGTAGAACAAAGTCTTCGAGCTTTATGTTGGATTTAAAAATGAAACCCTTGTCCAAATTTACAGCAGTGTGTTATTTGTATCACAGAGAGGTGCCCGCAGCTCACCGGGTCGATGCGCTCCAGTTTATTAAAGGAGAGGTCGAGCCAGCCCAGTTGGGAAGGTCTGGACAGCAGGTGCCCCAGGAGGAAGGAAATGCCCGTCAGGTCACTGATGCTATTGTTACTGAGACGTACCACTCGACTGTGGTACTTCCCACTGGAGCTGCTGGCCAGAGGACGCACACCGCTCCGAGGAATCTCAGCCATGGCTCCTGCAACATGGAACCCAAAAATAATAAAGACAGAAATAAAGTTGATTCTTGAACTTATCCATGTTTCAGAATGATTAAAGGTTGTATGTTATCAAAAATTGACTCTTGTGCGCTATAAGCCATGTTATAATGCTATTATAATGCTATAAAGGAGTTGTGTTTCATTCACACATGTTTGAGTAATTCTTTATCACTAGTCTGTCTACATCTCCAAAGCTCACAATGCTCTGTTCCACCTTGTGATGTCACCACAGCCATCTTTTACCTTTTGTTTAGTAGAAATGGGCAATTCCAGGGCTGAAATCCATCCAGATTATTCTAATAAAGGTGTAGTTTAAAACACAGTAGAGCACTTCTTGCATTACCACATAACTCACAAAGTGGAACAGCATGTTTTCTGTTTGAGAAAAGAACTCAGCCTAAACATGCAGGGTTTGTGTGTTAAGTATGTGTCAATGAAACAAAACACAACTCCATGTATTTGTGATGAGGAAACAACATTATAACAGATCTGATATGTGGAGTCCTCAAAATATTATTATTAAATTAACAGGAATCTGAAACTCATGAACACCTCATAAAGTACAAGAACCATTGTTATATTCAAATTAGCCAAACAAAATGAAAACAAAAAAATACAGGAGAGCTATGGTCAAAACAAGGACAAGGTTGGACTAAATCAATGCTAATTTTGAACTGAAAGAGGTGTAAATAAACTCAGAACGAAACCATGCACAAACTCGTAACAAAGATAAACCAGAAAGGAAAACATCACATTAGTCCCTGCTCCTTATTTTGAGCTAAATCTACTGTATTTAAGTTATTTCTCATTACCTGTCACGGTGGAGAGGTTTTTGAAAGACAGATCTACTGGAGGGCCATACATGTTTCTTCAGAAAAACAATGTGTTTTGAATAATAACACTAAAACAGTAGAATATTTTGTGTATAGCTAATATTATGTTATCCCATACATAATGAATACCAATAAAGGCAAAAAAAACAACAACAAAACTTTAATACAGTTTTGAATAACAATTTCTGATTCAATTCAAACTGTCTTGCATTACAGTTACCATGGCGATGACATTGCGACTTAGAACCAGTAATAAAAACAACTGTTCAAATCATCCAAAAATGACAACTTAAAAGCACATTGTGTAACTTTTCTAGTGGAGGGTCCAACAAATGCTTTTCTCCACAGAGATGTTCTTGCTTTGCCTGGAATGTTTCACAGTGTGGTATTAATGCTATGTTTGTTTATTCATCCGTCTCATACTCGCATCTCGGATACAACGTCACGTCTACGCTTCAACCGTTTTATTATGTTTCGTGTGTCCAACTCGGAGAAAAACGTGGACGCCAACCGGAAAGCTGTTGTTGTCTGAGCATTGGCCGAGTACCAGGCGCTCCAAAATAAGTCTGTGCTTCAACTACACAACCCTGAGGAAGAATTCAGTATAACTAGTATAATTCAGTATAACAGTGAAGTGAAAGTGTTGGTATCGCGTGATAGTAGATCATTTTGGCACGTTAGTTTGCAGGAAATGGGCTAAAAACATGGGCGACACTGACTACCGTACCCATAAGCAGTGATACAGACGCAGTAAGGTATTGCAGTAATATGAGTGACTGAAATTGTCATTTAAACCGCCAAAGCGTCCAAACACAATGAAAACACGTCATATTACAAGTGACAAGTGGACGCAGCCATTTTGGATTCTGTCTCAGAATCCTTGCTCGCTCTCCTCCGAGCTCGTCTGAGTTCTGAGTTGCACCTTACGTTGAGAAGGAGGTGTCAGTGCGTGTCACTAGGCTGCGTTCTTGGACCTCTGAGTTGGATGGATAATCGAACACACTGTAACACTCGGCATAAACATCATGGGCTGAGCGGTCAGATCCACTGATCCACAGGCTGGCTGGTGTGATCCCAGCTCCCAGAGATGAATGCTGTTGTTGTGTCCTTGGGCAAGACGCTTAACCCACCTTGCCCTCAGTGTCTGCATACACTGGTGTGTGACTGTGTTTGTAAATGGTTCCTTGTTGCAAAGCACTTTGACCACCTTGAAAGTGGAAAAGCGCTATAAAAAATGTGACCATTTACTATTTACCATGAGCCTTTATATCTTCATGGAGACCAAACCTGACCAAGTTGCAGACCAGCAGAGACGCATCTCCCGCTCACAGTCAGAATGCCCCTTTTTTTTTTTTTTTTTAGATATTTTGAGCTAAAAAAACAACAACAACAACAAAAAAACCCACTGGTTATTTAATAAATGTAAGGTAGAGCTAATGTCATACGGGGAACATTCCAGGCAGAGGAAAAAGTCGCATAGTGCACTGGTAAGTTGGGCTTGATTGGGCACTAGCTTCTAATAGAATGGCCAATGCCCTCCATCAGCCCCCTCACATATTTTTGCCATTCAATCTCAACAAAAAAAATTCAAATGGTAAATACAATGCTCAAAATGAAACTATAACAAAACTATGATTCCATAATAGGTTTTATAGATCACTACAGGGTCTAAGTACATTTACATTTGTTTAAAGAGTGAAGACAGGGTGGGGGGGGTGCACACTCATATATTAAATGTGCACCCCCATAGCTCCTGCAACCAAAATGTCCAGCTCTGCCCCTGTTTCCAAGTAGGGATTCCTAGATGGATGGGTGTTCAGTCTAAATTTACAAGTCGGAACTCAGAAAATCCGACCTCCAAGGACAACTGACAGAATTATTTAGCTTCAGATTCTTCTGTGAGAGTGAGCAGACAGATACACTGTTAGTTATCTCTGTACTTTTATCAAACACAATCCTTTTCATGAAGTTTTTAATCACCATCACTCAGGTCTGTGAATATTAAAAAGTCTATATAACTCTGTAAGCCTGCTTTATTTGTGTGTTTCAGAACATAAAGAGCACCAGAGTTCACCCTTTCACACAATTCACTGGAAGGACATAATATTTTGGTAGGGATGGTGAATAACTAATTACAACTTTGAAGTACATTTCTGTTTAAGTATACTTTTAAACATGTTCTTGTACTTGTAATTAAGTATAATTCAGAGTACTTTCTCTGCCCATTTCTACAAACACACATAACAGCACTGAGCTCACTGAATAAAGCATGATCCAAAATGTAAGATGTAGTAGTATTCTTCATGTGTATGTTTTACTTAAGTACAAAATCGGCATACTTTATTTTCATTCCTTTCTTTCCTCTTCTGGATTTCGTACACTTCTCTATTACACTGTATGGACTGCTTGCTATGAATAATATGATTTGCTTGTTTCTGGAGCCCCATGGTACTCCCTTTCTGAGATCTTGTAGCAGAAAAGATATTGCGACATCATGACCTCTGTGTGACAGCTCCAAGCAGTGGCCTTTAACCTTCTCCAGCAGAAGACTATTTTACCACTGCTGAATATCTCAATGGAAATCTGGGTATCACAGACAAGTCCAATGTTATGAAATACTTTGGCAAAGTTAGATATGAACTTGATGGTAGCACTTTATAATAAGGACACTGAACTTAAAAGATCTTTGTCCAGGCTTTATTCAAAACAAATTAAACTGTAGTAATTAGAAAGTTATGTAAATCGTTGATACCAAGATACACCTTACTCTTACTTACTTATTGTAATTTGAACACAAACCTGCTCTTGTGTTTTAGAGTGCCTGGACTTCCTCTATTCCTGTTAAAGGGACAGTTCAGAATTTCGGACATAGGGCCTCATTTCCTAGTGAGCCAGAGTGTTGCGTGTGGAGACACTTTTTTAAAATATTCCATCCAGTCCTTGTATTTGTAGAGGTTGATGGTGCTAGGCTAGCGCATGTCAATGGCCATAGTTAGCCTGCCACTAAAAACAGTCTTACCCACTCCACAAAACACCGCAACCAAATCTATTATTATGCCAGACTGTCGATGTAAAGGTCTGTGTTGATAAAACAATGTTTGAAATAAAACTAAGCTTGCATTACATGATTTGTCGCATGTTGAGGGACTATTTTCTCATATATCACTCCGCCACTGCCAAGCTTTCTATTAGGAAATACAACTCGCTGCTGCTGCTCAGACATAAATCCTTCAAATGCAAGGTTGGTTTTACTTCCAAAATTATTCTATCAACACAAACATTCACATGGACAGTCTGGTGTAATAATAGATTTGCTTTGGGTGCTTTGTGGAGTGGGTAAAATGATTTTTAGTGGCAGGCTAACTATGACCATTGGCATGCACTAGCCTAGCACTAGCGACCTCTGCAAATACAAGGACTGGATGGAATATTTAAAAAAGTGTCTCCACACGTCTCCAACACTCTGGCTATCTAGGAAATCAGGTCAGAAATTCTGAACTGTCCCTTTAATAGAGGAATTTGCTTTTCATTGCAAATTCCAGATTGTTAATATATTGATATTTAAGCCGCACACAATAAATACAAAAAATTGTGGTTATGAACACATGTTTTGTTGAGTGGCCCTTTATTACTATGAGATGTTTTTCCCTTGAAGTTAAATGAGCACTGTGTAGCTTTCCTGGAAGGGGTCCACTACCTGTTTGTGTTCCACGTTATGACCTATAACTGTGCCTGATTTCACTCAGTCTTTATCTCCATGACTAAAGAGAACATTAAGACCATATTCTAGTAGTGTAAAATTCTTGGCTAAGCACTAACATTTCCACAGAGACAAGAAAATGACAGGCCCTCTACCAGCAGATGTCCAAATTCTTTGTTATAATTTGGTGTTTTGGTTCCCTATATGATAATCCAATCAGAAAGCAAAATGAGCCTCTAATGAGTCTCTGCATTACAGTCGTTCAGTGTAATGCAGTTGGACCGTCTCTGATCTGAATCCTTACTACCAAAACCCCAGCGTCTGCAGACAAGCATTAATCAGTGCCTGTGCAGTTGCAGTATATGCTGTCCAGATACTGAGAAAAAAACAAAACAAAAAAAACGTGTTTGTGTCCTATACAAGAAGTTTAAATGTCCTATTATGTACAAAAAAAAAGACTCTTGTCCGCTTTAAGCCATGTTATAATCTTTTTAGCTCATCATAAACATACTTAAAGTTGTGTTTTGTTTCAGTCACATATGATTGAGTAATCCTTTATTATTTGTCAGTCTACAATTTCTAAGATCAAAATGCTCTGTTCCATCTTGTGATGTCATCAATTGGTAGTTTTCAAGTTAACAATTAGATTTTACCTTTTTTTCAGTAAAGATGGGCAATTTGAGAGCTGAAATCATTCAAATGATTCAAGTGAAGGTGTATGGAGTTTAAAAAAGCTGTGGAGCACTTTGTGTATTGCCACATAACATCACAAGATGATGAGGAAAGAGCATTATAACATAGATAATATGGGCTCTTTAAGGCACTGGCAATTTATAGGGTCAGTTGTGATTGTACTACCTTCTTAAAAACGATAAGTGCACAAAAAGTGCCAGAAGATAAAAAATAAATAAATAAATAAAAAAATACTGTAGGCTACTGTTAAAAATGTTTACATATAGTTCAAACAACAACCCAAAGAAAAGAAAGTCTTACTAAATTTTACAAATCTTGGTGACTAAAGTTTTCTGGTTTTTAACTTGAGCTATAGTCCATAACAGAACAGAAATGGTGTTGAAAGCCAGGCTCACAGAATCTTAAAACTTGAATGACTTTCCTTTGTAAGATGGCTGCACCTATTCACACGTATTGCATCCACATCCTTTAGTTCTGATAGCCACCATTTCAACTGAAGGCCTGTGAACGAGGTTTACCTGTACTTGTCGACGATGCACTCAGCGGCTCTGTGCTCTCGGGCTGCTCAAATGGACACGCTAACTGGAAATAAATAAAAGAGGAGCTCCCCAAAAGAAAAATGTCTGAACTGAAGGTGGGCAGCGAGGCATGATGGGAAAATTTCACCATCACCTCTTTGCTTAATCCCAACTGATGTTGAGCTCCTATTGATACTTTTCAAGGACACAGTCAGATTAGGAAATGCAGCAGGTACATTTTAGATGGTTTTAAAACTCAGAAAAACATATATACAAAATGGATTTAAAAATCACTTTCTGTAAGTGGTCATGGTTCTGTTTAGGTGTTTGATTTTCAACAAAAAGATGAGACTGAAAAACAATAGACTAATGCTATCTTTTGACTGTAATGTTATTTGAGAGGGACGTGTTTAACAGCTCAAATCAGATCACAGTTTTAGTTCCAGGTAAATCATTTTTTATGGAGCAGTGTCTCTAGTTAGCGTAACCTCCCGAGGAATGTTGATGACTATTAATGATTAAGGCGAGACACTGCAGGCAAAATTCATTCTTTTTAATTTTTTGGTCAGTTTGGTCTCTCAGCATATGAGCTTTCATGTGGAAGAACAAAGCTGTCCACTCTGCACTGAAAAATGTTGAGTCTGATTTATTCAAGTTTTAACAAAAAAAAAAAGTCAAAAGTAGAATTTTTCAGCAAATTTTCAGTCAGCTCTAGTTTACTCAAATACTAAATAAGATATCCAGAATCCCCTCTGTATATTTTTACTATCTACTTGGGAGGCAGAGTTAGCACAAATGTTAACTCACTGACCTCAAAGACTGATGATGTAATCCTCACTACTGCCAATACTTCAATGTTGTCGTGCCCTTGATCAAGACATTTCCCCTGCCCTGCCTTTCACTGTTTTATGAATGTGTAAACTCAATACTTGTCCCTCGATGTAAAATGCTTCCAGGGCCTGTTAGAGATAGAAAAGTACTATATGATGTGACCTTTAAGCGTTTTTCTAACTCACATTTTTTACAATCGATTTAAAGGGCCCTCCACTCTATTGGCACTCCTCTTCAAATCTATATTGGTATTTCATAATGTCCGCTTTTAAGTCTTATACAGAAAAGTCAATTCAGGTCATTCAAGGCCCTGCACCTGCGTGGTTAGGTGAGACTCTAAAGCAGCCATCTTGAAAAAATGAGTCTTGATTTAACTTCACATTTTATACCATCAGGTGCCTCACAGAACCAGACACTGTTAGAATGCTTCACTGACTGTTTTAGCTAGAAAAAGTGCGTAATAAAAAAAAAGAAAAAAGAAAAGGCCTAAAAAGAAACCCCACATAGAGCGTGTGTCATGAAATGTCAGCTATGAAATTATGAATAAATACTAGGGGTGTAACGATATTCAAGTCACGGTATGAACCTCACGGTACGATATTTATTGCAATATCATAGGAAAGTTCACGATATTGTGGGGATGCTCATGGTTAGGAATGTTACAATATCCAAATCTCTCTGTATGATATTTTCATGCTATGCATCTCACTGTACAATATTTATTGTGATATTTTGCGGGGGCTATTATGTTACTTTTTCCACTTCAAATGCCTTGACAAGACTTAATCCAAAAAACAAAGACTTAAAAGTGCTTAGAATTGTTATTTCTTCTTGTTTACACTGAAATGGAGCAAAGGATCATGGTCTATCTAGTTCCCTCTGCCTTCGTTTTAGCTATTGCTGCACCATAACTCTTAATTTAAGCAAAAAGACTTGTATTTCGATGTATTGTATTGTTATGCTCCACAGTATTATTGTGAGAACTTTGACAGTACGATATCACGATATTTCGGTTATTGTTACATCCCTAATATATACAAATAGAATAGAAATATTATACATTAACATACTGTCTAACAACAATTAACACTATTTTGAAGTATTCATATTAAAATATCTTCAATGCAGATTTTATTATTTTTTTTTCTTTTAGCCATTGTTTGCCCTATCAGTGCCAAAAACACACCTATAGCCTTGATGACATTGCTTCCCTCTTTAGTGCTCCTTTAGAGGGCAAAGTTGTTGTTGCATTTTTTGTGTGAAGTGAATGAGAACTGAATAGCTTTTTATTTGTTTCCAATATGCCATATCCAATATGTTTTATATCAGTAAATCAATAAAGATGAATATGTTTTAGACTCAGATGAGACACAAAATAAATAAACACAAATTCATCGTTTCCCAATTTATAAGAACAAAAACGTGAGCTGAAAAAGCCACCTTCACACAGCGTTGAGGAAAATGGCAGCTGGGAGAATGCGTTATTGATTTGTGATCATGTCTGCAGTGGCATTTAATTCTTTTTAACCAGCACAGGAAATTCCAGCAAGTCATTTATTACAAATGTCACAACAACTTAGTTTGTGAGCTTGCATTGATGCTTTGTGCACTTCAGAAACGTCTGCCTGCATTTTATAAAAGGTACATGTTTTCAGAGCCGTGTAATCAACTAATCACTGTCTACAGTCTATTAATAACAGCAGTTCACATTATGGTGGCACAGAGGTAGTATTATGCACAACTGACTTTTCTTTTAGCTTACTATCAGGTTACAACATTGCTCCCTCATCATAAACTTGCCTGAAGAGGTTTTAGTTCATCCATGCAAATTTTAGTACATTAGCAATCTCTCCTGGGCCCTGTTTGAGCCTTCTTTACACTATCCCATACTCCTTAGCACATAGTCCTGCTTGGCAATTTCACTCTAACATTGAAAGACATGATACAAAACAATACACTACAAATTGACAAATCTGATATGATATGCAGTAGTTTCATTAGGGAGATGCATGCTGATTGTGTTGTGACAGCGCTCTGAAGGGGGATTGAGCGTGGAGAGTAAGGTGGGGAGAAAGCTCTGAGAAAGTGAAGCTTATTAAAGGGAAAATCCAGAATTTTGGACATAGGACCTAATTTTCTAGTTAGCCAGAGTGCTGGAGACATGTGGAGACACTTCTTTAAATATTCCATTCAGTCCTTGTATTTGCAGAGGTCACTGGTGCTAGGCTAGCGCATGTCAATGGCCATAGTTATTCTGCCACTAAAAACAGTCTTACCCACTCCACAAAACCCCCGAGGCAAATCTGCTATCATGCCAGACGGTCAATGTGATTGTCTGTATTGACAGAATAATTTTAGAAGTAAAACCATCTTTGCATTTGAAGGATTTATGTGTGAGCAGCAGCAGCGAGTTGTACTTCCAGATAAAAAGCTTGGCAGCGGCGGACTGATATCACCTAGCACCTGTCTTACTGGCAAAGTAAAATTCCTTTGCTGATGAGAAAATAGTCCCTCAACATGTGACAATTCATGCGATGCAAGGTCAGTTTTATTTCAATTATTATTCTATCAACACAGACATTTACATGGACAGTCTGGTGTTATAATAGATTTGCTCTGGGTGTTTTGTGGAGTGGGTAAGACTGTTTTTAGTAGCAGGCTAACTATGGCCATTGACATGCACTAGCCTAGCACCAGTGACCTCTGCAAATACAAGGACTGGATGGAATATTTAAGAAATTGTCTCCACACGTCTCCAACACTCTGACTCACTAGGAAATGAGGTCCTATGTCCAAAATTCCGGACTATCCCTTTAAATTGTAAATATGTTGTTTTGATAAATATAGCATTTTCAAAACAAGAAAATCTTACATGATGATCTAAATATATGTGTAGCAATTAATGCCTCGTAGAAGTGTAACCCCCCCTTTGTAAAGCTGTTTCATGCGATGCTACCATGAAATGACATGATATTATATGAAATTCAGGATACACAAAACCCTGGGAAATTCAGTTTCATCCAGAGCCAAATCCAATGACATGTAAAGGAGAATGAGCTGATGAGCACACACAGGAGACATGTTGAGACCCAGACTAAACTTTTAGACTGAGACAAAAGTTTTATTGCCATCGTCAGTGTCCAAAAATCTAAAAACTAGAAACTTGCTTTGGTGGTATGGTACAAAATAATTGTCAGAGAAATAGGATACGTTTTGCCACTGTCATAGAGAAATTGGCGGCACAGTGACTGAGTGACTAGCACTCATTCCCCACAGCAAGAAAGTTACGGGTTCGATCCCTGGGTCACCTGGGCCTTTCTGTGTGGAGTTTGCATGTTCCCCCATCAACAGAAAACATGCTGCATAGGTCTCCAGAACAGTTGATAGTCAAGGTCAGTTAAATACAATCAATCAATGAATCTGCCCAGGGACTACAGGTGGGAATTAACACTGATGCTACAACCTAATGTACAATGCATCTCTCCTGTTAAGGTTAATGCAAAAATTGTGTCCCTGTCTCATTAAATAAATAAATTGACTTCTCAAACAACTAAGAAGTTTGTGAGTTCTGCCATGGTTTATGGAAAACACACCCGACAACACAGCACATTATTACAGCTCTATACTGTACTGTTTTTTGGCTCACACAGTCTCCCAGCATACCCCTCCTCCTGAGTCTTTCCAGTCCAAACCGAATCAAACTGGGCTGAGGAGACCTGGGGAAAGACGAACAGTGTCTGGCCTCTGATCTGACAGGGTGTGGGCATTCGTCAACTCCCTCAGGGCTCTGTGGTGCTGCTAATGTCCTCTCACAGTTTGGGTTGGGGGCTCCGACCTTAATACATCTAGTGCTCTGCTGTAGCTTTGGTAAAATGGACTCTGCTCCCTTTAATTAAGCATGAACAAAGACTTTTATAACGAGTGAATAGTTAATAAAAGATGCACTTCGTAACTTTCTTGTCTCCCTGGAAAGATTATAGCTTTTTCTAGAATGTTCCAAAGTGTAGATTGTACCTATCAATCACAAGGGAGACAAGCAGGTTACAGCACTACAGTACATTACAATTCAGATCTGTGGAGAGTCACCCCCATTCACAGAAGGAATTACTGTATTTTTGAGCAATAGAAACACTTGTAATGAAAAAATGCAAGACGGATATATTTGATGCCATACCATGGAACTTTTCTGGCAAAGCAAGAACATCTCCACGGAAACAAGGAAGTAGCAGACCCTCCACCAGAAAAGTTGTGCAGTGCAGCTTCATAACTTTAGTGGTTATGAGTTAGAAGTTAGGGTATTACTTAAAGATGCATTGTGTTACATTTCTACTTCGTTCATCTCTATGGTGATGTTATTGCTTTCCCTGGGATGTTACACAGAATGGCATTAAACAAATATATCTTGTATTTATTCAGTTAGAGATGTTTTTTATTTCTCAGAACTAGCGCAGAAAAAATGCATTCTCACCATGAGCGGGCCCTCTTCTCCAGAGATCTAACCTGCAATTTGGCCTGGTGATGTGGCCTGCATATCTACATGGAGATAGCTAAATTAAATGCCATACTGTAGAACATTCCAGGAATCAATAATAACTACAATATCTACGTGAAGCAGGTGGCCTACCCGTTACCAAAAAAGTTACACAATGCACCTTTATGGTAGCCAGGCTGGTGCCACCTAGTGCCTCCACTCAATTTAATTTCTCTCCAGCGACTAGGTCAGGAATCAGAATACACTAGACGGTTTGCAAGAACTCCAGAAGTTGTAGACCACACCAGTCAGTGAAGAGCTGTGAAACTATGACGTCGAACTCAAGCGCCTGCCTGGATTTCTTTTGTGGAACAGCACAACAGTAAACAAAGCGGTTGAGATGGATGTAGACGAAGCCAGACATTCTGTGTTGGTAACGATTCCCGAGATCAAGGATTTAAAGCCAGAACAAAGAGGATGTTTGGAGAATTTTATTAAGGGGAAAGACGTCATTGCCCTTCTTCCTATGGGATTTGGCGCATTACATACATCATGACCAAACAGCAGCAGTTGGTTAAATAAAAAAAGTACCCGCCTACCATCAAGCGAACGAATCCTAATGCTGCGAGGTCAGACGGTTTCCACATAGTGAATGAATGAATGAATCAGGCTAACTTTATGGACTCTGCTCCTTTTAATTAACACTACTAAAGCATGAGCAAAGATTTTTATAATGAGCAAATAGTTAATTAAATATGCACTTCATAACTTTTCTGTAGAGGGTCCACCACCTTCTTGTCTTTATGGGAATATTATTGCTTTTTCTAGAATGTTCCAAAGTATAGATTAATTCAGATCTGTAGAGAGTTGCTCCTATTCACAGAAGGAATTACAGTATTTTTGAGCAATAGAAACCAAAAAAGTTCCGCAATGCACCTTTAAATATACAGTCAGAAACATTCTTAATAAACTGTGTTCACAAAGAATAGATGTTATAAAGTGTTACAGAATCATGTTATTTCTCTTTGAAATTCCATATGCAGGTAGTGTTTTGCATATGTTATTTCTCAAAGTAATTCCAGGATGGCATAAACAATCAAATACAGAGTGGAGTAAAAGAACAGAAAGCAGACCAGCTGGTCTCAATGGACAATGAACAAAAGCAGCAACCAGTGAAGCAACGTGTGGAGATTGGCGTAACCACAAACGATGAGAACAAAGAATGGCTTGTACAAAGGTGGGCACCAGGGGGCAGCGGTCCTGTGTGTTACCTTGATTATAATCGGGAACGAAGGTGCCAAAAAGAATGTGTACTTTTCAGTCTGTCTGCTTGTCTGTGTTTGTCAGCAAGCTCAGGAGAAACTAGCTGGGAGTTTGGCCAAGGACAAATCTATTACAGAGAATTATGGGAGGGGGCGGGGCCTGGACACTGTTTTGGATCGTGTCCTGTCATTGGTTACAAGAAGTGAGAGGATCTGAAATACAGCTTTAGAGCAGAATGTACACTGTAAAATGTAAAGTTTCTATAATTACTTGATTTCAGAATATTAGCCTTACTTTTAATGGTGCTATGTTACACAGAACTGACTTTTGTGAGCTTTAGGCCCGGAGTTGTGTTTTGTTTCATTCATACATGTTTGAGTAATCATTTATTTTTAGTCTGTCATCTCCAAATTTCAGAATGCTCTGTTCCACCTTGAGATGTCATGAAGTTAACAGCTCCTTTTAACTTTAGTTCAGTAAAGATTGGAAATTCCAGGGCTGAAATCATGATTCTAGTGAAGGAGTATGGGGTTTAAAAACAGAGTGGAGCACTTCCTGTATTACCATATGACATCACAAGGTGGAGCAGAGCGTCTTCAGTTTGAGAGAAGAACACAGCCTAAATATGCAGGATTTGTGTGTTAAATGTGTGAATAAAACAAAACAAAACTCCAGGTAGATCAGAAAATACTGTAATACTTTTAATAATTTTGATATTAAATTGTTTTTAATAGTTAAGATGTATTTAGTTAAAGGACCTATTTACCAGAGAACACACTTCCTGCTCTGGAATAATTTCCAGCTGGACACTGCATGACATTTAATTTACAGGCTTCTGGGTGAGTACAGAAATATGTTCTGGTACAAAACAAAAAATACAATACATGTAATTATGTGCACAGTTATTATGAGATATATTTGTGCTTTGAGTGAATACTGTCAGAAAGATAACTGAATAAAACAAAACAAAGCAAAACAAAAAACATTTGTGTTGAAGGGAAATTATAACATAATGCCCTTAATTTTGTATGTTTTGTTATGAAAATGTGTCCCTTCCACTTACTGATAATACAATGATGAAATGTGACATAGAAAGTGCTGCAGTTTGGTTCAGTAATTAGATTTTTATAATGGTTGAAAAGACAGCAGCAAAAAATTTATATCTCAATTCTCACAATTTTGAAAATATCACAGTTGCTTTTCTCTTAACTTATATTGGCTTTGAGAGGTTTTATTTGAAATGCCTTGTGCTATGATGAACAGAGCATTTACTTACTTATCTGGTGCTCTGTGTTACTTTTCTAGAGAGGATCTGCAACCTGTTTGTCTCCATGGAGATGCTAATGCTTTTTTAAATTGTCTACAGTATGACATTGAACTGATCTGTCTTGCATTTATTGAACTGCAGGTGTTATTTTGTGCTCAAAAACATCATAAAAAAGCATCAGTTCTTACCATGAGTGAGGTCGCCTTTCCAGAAATCTAACTTGTAATATAGCTTGCAAATCTTCATGGAGATTCTTAGGTTTATGGCCATATTGTGGAACATTTCAATCACATTTCCATGGAGACAAGCAGGTGATGAGACAAGTTACACAGTGCACCTTTAAGGGAAATGTAAGAGGCTTGAGTCAAAGGAGAGGGGAGTGACAGAAATATGACTTCTTAAAGGGCCCATGCTGTATTTTCTGATCTGTGATGTAATGTTGTTTCCTCATCACAAACATACATGGAGTTGTGTTTTGTTTAATTTTGTTTGACATGACAAAGCTCACAAGAGTCAGTTTTACGTAATATAGCACCTTTAATGTTCAAATAAAGATAAATTGTGTTATCAGAACAACCATTTTAGCCAAAAGTCGGGAGCATTTTTTGGTCTCACTCCTCCCTGTCTGAGTTTGAGCAGTAGGCAGAGGCTGATGTTGCACTTGTCTTCTGTCACCGAGGTTACCGTGTGGGACAGTGGAAGTTTGTCCCTCCTCCACACTCCATGTTCTCGGGGGCCTCTTCCTCAGCCTCTTTTGTCCCAACATAAATCACGGCTGACAGTCAATAAGCTCCTTGTCCAAAAGTTTTAAGTGGCCACCAAGAGGTCAGAGCGTCTGAAATACCTCAGAGAGAGAGAGAGAGAGAGAGGTACGAGGGAGGAGACACACACACTATCTGCTGTCTAAGCACCAGAGCTGGACTGATGCTGCGCTACACTGCCTGCAGCTGGGGCCTGGACTCACACAGATACACTATCAGTGTGGATCTATCAAAGACACATGAGATTTATGGACTGCAAAATATGTGTAAAACTAAATCTGTATTTATGCGTCACTCATTTTTAAAGGGCCCATATTACGCTATTTTATGATCTGTTATAATGTTGTTTCCTCATCACAAACACACTTGGAGCTGTGTTTTGTTTCACTCACACATTTAACACACACAGCCTCCATATTTGGGCTGAATTCTCTCAAACAGAAAATGCTTTGTTCCACCCTGTGATGTCATGTGGTGATACAGTAACTTAGATCAGGAGTGTCAAACTCAAATTCACAGAGGGCCCACATTAAAAACTGGGACCAAGTCGTGGGCCAAACTAAATATTTATTGAAAAATTTCAACATCTGCATATTTTCCTCTTCTTTCAAGATATGTAATGTAAATTTTTTCTTATTAATATAAATCTTTAATAATAGTTTAGCTTAAACACTGAATCCAGAACAATCATAATAAAAAAATTAATAACACAATTTTAATTAAATAATGTTTCTATGACCTATCTGTAGCCAGCTCTAATACATATTTGACATTATGTCATGGGCTAAATATAATTATATCGTGGGACAAATTTGGCCCCTGGGCCTGAGTTTGACATGTTTGATTTAGATGATTTCAGACCTGGAATAGCCAATCTCCACTGAACTAAAGGTAAAAGGTGGCTGTTAACTTTAAAACTACCACTACATGACTTCACAAGGTGAAACAGAGCTTTTTGAGCTTTGAAGAAGCTAACAGGTTAATAATAGTGTTAGTAAAAGTGTTAAACTGTGAATGAAACAAAACACAACTCTGGGTATGCTTTTGAGGAGGTAACAACATTATAACTTGGCTTAAAGCTCACACAAGTCCAGTTTTGTGTAATACAGGAGCTTTAAAGATGCACTGCACAATTTTTATAGAGGACGCTGTGCTACCTGCTTGTCTCCATGGAGATGTTATTGCTTTGCCTGGAACGTTCCACTGTATGACATTAAACATTTCCATCCATCTGTAGCTCAAAAATAGAATAATCTCTTCTGTGAATAGGGGCAACTCCCCACAGATCTGAACTGTAATGTAGTGTAGTGCTTTAACCTGCTTGTCTCCCTCATGATAGATAAATTAAATATTCTAGACAAAGCAGTAACATTTACATGGAGAGGCGCAGGTGGTGAACCCTCCACTAGAGATGTTACTCAGTGCACATTTAAACACTCTGGGACAGTGTGAAGAATGTTACCATTTCTGTATTACCGTTTTGCAAATGCACATATCTAGAGGCGACCACTGACTACTATTACAGCCGACATTATTGAAGTATTGAAGTATAACATAAAAAAATTATTACAAGATGGTTAAAATGTCTTGCCCAAAGACACAACATGCACAGGAGCAGAGCAGGGATCAAATTGCCAGGCTTCTAGTTATAAAAGATCCACTCCGCCATCTGAGCCTCTGTTTCCCCAAATAACTAGCATTGGTTCAAGTTGGCCAGATTGTTCTCTTTGAAAACACACCCAGGCTTTGACTCAAACTATCAGCCTATGGGGTTTTAATGTGAACATTTCAACCGCCGAGTGCTGCTGCGAGGGAAAAAATGCTTCACAGAAAAGGGGATAAAAACACAAAAACCTTCAAGTCTTAAAAAGGATGAAAACACTTTATATTTAAAAATACTTTTGAATGAATTCCATTTTGAACAGCAGAGAGCATATCATATTTTTTTCACTTTTCTACATCATGATGTTTTCATTCTTGGAAAGAGGTTTCCGGGTCTATGTATGTTAATGAAGGACTCAGCCATACCACATGTGGCCCTTCTGGAGTCATGTGTCCTCCCTGTGAACTGTACTTGTACTGCGTAGTGAGTATCTGCCCCTGGATCATAAGTTCACAGGTTCAAAGCCCAGAGGAGACAGCTGATACACTGCATGCTGATACTACAGTTAGTCTGAAAAATGATTATTGATATTGTTTTCACACTTCCTGATCTGGATCCACATGACCTGGTTTGTGGTTTAGTACAACTAGTACATCTTCAACTTCAACTCTTTTATTAGGTCTCCGAGGAGCAGTTACTTCACAGTCAGTGATAATGAACAATTCATACAACCACACAGTTCATGACAATGGACAAGGACATCATCATAAAAAGAAAAGATGGTAAAGAAGATCATTTAAGTTAATTCACTGGTTAAATAAGGAAGTGCAGCATGATGGCCTTCCCTTTATAGTTTATTTAAAAGACCAATAAAGGTTTGGTATTGGTTATAGTCTATTTGCTTTTTTGACTGACCTGGAGCTGCAAAAATACTATTCTGGTCTGTGACAAAAAAATAAGATCTATGTTTTGCCAAAGATGTTCTATTCCGCTCTCCTTGCGTGTTTCTAACACAATTAAGCGGTAAGCGTAACTCCTTTTTGGAAACATGCGCAGAGTCACGACATAGCATCCATAGCTCCAATTTATTTCTCCACAAAGATGGTTCCAAAAACAGAGTAAAACTGCAAAACAGAAAAAAACTGTACTTAGCACAGTGCAAGATATAACTGAGGTTATCTTAACTACATTCCACTACCATAGGAATACGTAATCTTTAATAAAAATACATTTCTAATAACCATCCTTTACAAATAGAGCAAAAATATTATAATTCTTATCTTTACAAAGAAGACAGTGAGGTCAAAGACATGAACAAAAAGGCAGATGTCAGAGAATGAACATACGTGCTACTGAGAACAAACAAAAACAACATATGACTGACTTCCTGTCACGACTTCCTGTCTCAAAGAGGCCTTCAAAATAAAAGACTGACAGCAACGAATGCAATCTACTGTGAAAACAACTGTATAGAACAAGAGTGGGCAAACGTTTTGGCTCACGGGCCACATAGGGTCTGTTTGACTGAAGGGCCAGACAGAAGACAGGACATAACATGTTAAGAGCTCGGCTTCATTACATTCATATTCACGCTTATGTAGGACTTCGGACACGCACTACACGCTTCAGCATCACTGGGAGTGATTCAGAACAGACAAAAGTGTATAGACCTCTTCCACTGCACACCACATGTAAAGGAATATCATGAGTTAACCATTTTCAAATCTGACTGAAAATTACTCTCAAATTAAGATCACTCCATACAATCACATACATACACCTGCAAGTACAGTACAACCACACTCTATGATGTTGTATGCATTGTTAATTACAAATCAGAATCTAAAAGTTTTCTATATTTGATTATTACCAACTTCAAATGGAAGCAGTGCAGCCTTATATCTTGAACACCACTACTTCACTCATGGTCCGAATAACTCCTGTAAGAACACTTTCCCATAAAGCATTGCGGCCAACATAATACGCGGCACCTCAATGTATATGTAGTGCGCTATCTACTGGGAAACGCTGGAAATGCCGGAAAAATAAAACATCAACAAGGTTTATTATTGTAATTTATTCCAGTTCGGCGGGCTGGATTAAAAGGTTTAAAAGGCCGCATACGGCCCCCGAGCCATAGTTTGCCCACCCCAGGTATAGAACAACATTTTAAACATTTTTAGGGCAAAACATGTTAATTTTGTCTTCTTATATACTTTAACTTCTTGGATTCTTTTTAAAGACAATGCAGTAAAGTGTGTTTACTTTGTTGACATGTTTCGGCTGCTAGCTGCAAGCCATCTTCAGAACTGTCACTGGTGTTGGTGGTGACGTGTCGTATATCAGCTGTTGTTATTTCCTGTAGGCGTGGTCAGCCTGATGGACCTGGCAGGTAAACACACTTTACTGCACTGTCTTTAAAAAAACCCACGAAGTTAAAGATCTATGTTGCTTAATACTGTTTTTCCTTTAGTTTCTCCTACTGTCCACCCATTACCTGCTCTCATGAAGATGAAAATGTTGTGCCCGGATTATGAGAGTAACTTAATCTGATCTGCAGTTTGCATTGATTCAAGCTCTATTTTTAGTACTTGCTTTTAGTATTTACTGCGATATAGGCCTGCAGGTTGTTTGTTCTGAACTGACAACTGGAACACACATCTGATGTTTAACTTGCAGATTATGTATGTCTTTCTGAGATCTGAGTTCCAACGTTGACTGAAATGTATCTGTGATTTTTCTCAATATAACATGGCCTCTCTAAAGATCTTATATTACACAAAAAGGAATCTTGTGAGCTTTAAGACATGTTATAATGCTATTACTTGCTCAAAAACATACCTGGAGTTGTGTTTGAACAGCTACCTTTTATTTTTTGTTCAGTAGAGATTGGAAATTCCAGGCCTGAAATAATCTAAATGATTGTACTGAAGCTGAATGGAGTTTAAAATCACAATGGAAAACTTTTTGTATCCTCGTATATCACATGACATCACAAGGTGCAACGGCGTGTTTTCTGTTTTAGAAAAGAACTCATCCTAAATATGCAGCATTTGTGTTTTAAAAATGCCTGAATGAAACAAAATTTCCAGGTCTGTTTGTGACAAGGAAACAACATTATAATATAGATCATAAAATAGCGTAATATGGGCCCTTTAAAGAAAAACAAAAAAGTCTATTAAACAAAACAAGTCAATAATCATAACCGCTCAAACATCCATTTTTTCCTCACATTTTTTTTTCTTTTTTTAAATTCTGACACAGCTGGCCCGGAAGAAAAATCTATAAACTCATCTCCTGTGGACCGTAAGAGACACAGGCTGGCGCGCTGATCCTCCCACCAGCCCCCTGTGTCTTATCGGTCACACATGTACCACACTGAGCATCGAATGAATGATAATGTGACTGTCAGCACTAATAAAAGTGATGGAGTTGGTGTAGCTTTGTGGGTGTTCATGTGTATACTGTACGCCATGCTAACCCAGCTTTTAAATGAGCTGTGAAATGACAAATCATACAGTGAGGACAGATAAATGAAGATGGTGATGGGGACAGTGGAGACCGATGTAGTCCCTGCTCCTGTCGACTTCTTTATCATGTCTGGAGAAATGGTCCCCCCAAGAGTCATTTATTCATTATAGTTTTGGAATGTTTAAATTGGGCCAGTTGGGATTGCAGAATTTCATTTTTTACCCCATGGAGTTTATTACAGTATACAGAAATCAGTCCACTGTGCACTTTTTGGAAGTTATGGGTGATGTCATATAGTACTTGAAATTTCAGTTGCCGCAGGAGACAGCACAGTTTTTTATTACAGTGTATACTTAGACTTAGACAAACTTTATCGATCCACAAGGGAAATTATTTGGACAGTAGCTAACACATCACAATATAATATAATAAAGAGCAAAAATAAATAAATGGTAAAAATAAATAAGTAGCAAAAAAAAAAAAAGAGACTGGTTTCAGATACGGCATAATGATATAAATATGTATATGTACAAGTAAAATACAATATTGAAATATAGTAATACTAATATATCTCAGCTATATACAAGAGGTTGCAAGGGAAAACAGTGCAAACATGAAATAATGATTGACAGTTTGTGACCAGAAAGCTGCAAATATCCACAGTTTGCACCAAAATGGCCAAGGACTAGACAACATTTGTGCAAATTTTGAAGAAGTTGTCGTTTTTATTATGATTATTTCCCGTAAAAAAGGACCTTGGGTGTTAGAAAGGCGCTTATAAATAACATGTATTATTATAATTTTACAGAAAGTCTCATAATGTTTGAATTTTTATTTATTAGAGGTGTAACGATATCCAAGTCTCACGATATGATATCATCACGGAATGAACCTCATGGTAAGATCTTTATTGTGATATTGTGGGAAAGTTCATGATATGGAGGGGAGACTCACAATTAGGGATGTAACAATATCCAAATCTCTCGGTATGATATTTTCACGATTTACATCTCATGGTACAATATTTACTTTCAACGTAGCTGCTTAGAACTGTTATTTCTTCATGTAGTCTACACTGAAGTGGAGCAATGTAGTTCCCTCTGTCTTTTTTTTTTTTTTTTTTTAAGCACATAACTCTTAATTTAAGCAAAGAGACTTATGATTTGATATATTGTGATGGTCCACTATATTAGTCCAATGAGGTTCATTTGGTCTTCCGATAATTTATGTTAGTAGGTTCTTTTTTCAGACCAAGAGTTGGTTTTCATACCTGACAGTTTCGACTGCTCACTAGTGGTCTTCCTCAGAGTGGTCACGTGATGTTGCTGTGATGTGTCCGGTCAGCTGATTTATACAGGTTTTGGAGCTGTCTTCCTACCGGTGGAGGCAGGACGACAGCGCCATCTGCAGTCCGACTTCCTCAGGACAGTATCCCAGGTGTGTGAGAGTAAAAAAGCCCCCTCGTCCCGGTTTATCGTCCCATGGGCACGTTTCCATATTTCGATTGCCTTTTTAATCCAGCGACGATGTTTGTTTTCCTCTGTCCCAATGATGTTTCCTCCATCCCAATCCATAATGTGGTTCTCTCTTTTACAGTGGTCAGAAATGGCCGATTTGAGTTGTTCCTGTTCTGCTTTGTGTTTTGTAGCTCGTGTGCATGCCTTTGCTGTTTCCTTTTCACATTCTGTTCTATATTCCTTTTTTCGTGTATTGAACGCCCTCCCCGTTTCCCCGATGTATGTTTTATTGCAGGACATGCAGGGTATTTTGTATATGACTACATTTATGCTCCGGTTCTATTTTATCTTTTGGGTGGACGAGTAGTTGCCTGAGTTTTCTGTACGGCTTCACTGGTGTGTTAATATTGTTTTTTCTCATTGCTCTTTTCACTTTTTCTGTTATGCCCCTGATGTATGGTAAAGTTACCATGCCTGTGCTCTTTTTTTCCCATTTATTTTAGTTTTTCTGGTTCTGCTTCTCTTTCTCTCTAACCTGTTGTTTCACTTTGTTTATTGCCCATTTTGGGTATTGGCATTGCCTTAGTGCATTGTGAATGTGTCTGTCTTCCTCCTGTTTGTCTTGTTCATCTGTTATGATATCCACTATATTATTGTAAGAACTCTGACGATACGATATCACGATATTTTGGTTATTGTTACATCCCTAGTATTTATAAGGATGTTCTGTTACTTGAGAGATAAATTACAGCTATCTTGTCAGTCTATGCACTGGCATCGGTTGATATCAGGTACCCACAGACGTGTAAAGCTGTAGTATCGAAAACGGTATAGGAACTGAAAAAGCTGGGTTGCTCCATCCTTAGTCTGAAGCATAAAGCATTAAATCAGATCAAAGTCCATATTACAGCGTCTTATAGAACTGAGGCCAAGCCCATTAGACCAATATCTGTTGTACTCATTGCCAAAAGATAAAGTCTGTTCCTAATCACACATTGCAGGGGATAATTTGGCTGCTTGGTGGGATTTTAAATGTGAATATTACTTTATAATCTGATTAGAATTAGTGCAACTCATTGGGGAGATGGTGAATGGTCGTGCTAGGAAAGACAATGTCAAACTTAGCACATTACAAAAGCAAATGTTTTAATATTTTTGGTAAATTCAGCACTTTTTCTAAGAAGCAGAGACCTTAAGTTAGATCCATTGTTACATGGTTTGAATTCTGATTTAGATATTCAAACTAATTCGTCTAATCTCCTTACCTATTTCTGTTCCTGACATGCTTCCTGTAATGTTACTCAAATATGGGTCAAATGCACAGGACAGTTTTCTCTACAGACGCTTTCAGATTCATAGGTATAAGTATGAGACAGTTTCACACTCATCAGCTATTGAGATGCTAATCATAAGTGGTCTAATAGCCGTCTCTGCCTCTGCTTTTTAATGGATACAATTACTTTATTTGCTTTAATTACTGTGTATAAATAGGCTTTCAGCTAGAAGGTCATTCAGACACGTAATTTACTTGAGCGGTAACAACATTTATTTATACCATATTTGAATGTATTTTTTTTCCATTTTGTCAACCACACTGTAAATATAAATGGACATAGTTGACCCAACCTGCTACCCATCGCATTTCAAGTAGGAAGTGAGCATGGGTGCGTGTTCAGCTCCATCCATTCTGGCTTTAAATTGAAAAACTGTCACTTCTCTCTCTGTAACTGGTGCTATTAGCCTCGTCATTTTGGTCTTAAAATGTTAACCAGCTGTACATGATCCTGGTGTTTACACTGTTTTGTCCATAAATAAATTCCCATTTCTAATATGGAACTATAATCATTTGCATTGTGAGCTTCATTTGACTGGAGTCCTTAGTCTGCTTCTTTATACTGTCTATGATTCCAACAGTCCCCACTTCCTTTCATTCACTGCTGTATAGCTTTTATTTTTACTTCTAAAAAAGTTATTTTCATTTTTGTATTTATTGTACTTTGTCAGCTTCAAATTCTTACACTAAACACTAGGGATGTAACAATAACCAAAATATTCGGTTCTCACAATAATATCATGGACCATCACTATATATCGAATTACAAGTCTCTTTGCTTAAATTAAAAGTTATGGTGCCGCAATCGCTACAAAAGTACTAGAAAGGGACGAGGGAACTACATAGACCATGATCCTTTGCTCCATTTCAGTGTAGACTACAAGAAGAAATAACAGTTCTAACCACTTTTAAGTTTTAGTTCTTTTAAGAGGAAAAAGTAGCATTAACAGTTTTGTTAGCCTCCACAAAATATCGCAATAAATATCGTACCATGAGGTTCATATCCTGAGACTCGGATATCATTAAACCCCTACTAAACACTGTATCAACTTTCTCTGTATTTGGTGTTTTAATAGCAATGTCTACTGTTCCTAGTGCTTTTTGAGAAATTAGGTATATTTGCTGCTTTCTGCTCTTCCAGGGTCCACTGTAATTTCAGGTAATATGTGACATCACTCAGGACTAGGAAAGTAGATACCTGTTAGACCAATCACATCATCTCTTATACCTCCAATCCACGCCCCTCATTTCCACACACTATCTCCTTTAATCCTTCAGTTACTGCCCAAGTTAGCAACTCTTTTTGAAATGCGGTTGTGGGAGGAGTCAGATAAGTTGCTATATTATGTTTAGAGATGAGAGCAGAACCATGACGCTTAAATTGCTGAAAAAGCTGAAAAGTGAACGCAAATGTATGCAATTTTAGTTATAGTTTTTTCTGATTACTTTGTTTATATTCAGTTTTAGTCAGCAAAATCTGACATTGACAAAAAACTATTTACATAACCCCACACTTGCTGTTCACACCTGGGTTTGGATACTCTTTGTGAATACTTAACAGTCAGGCCTCTTTGTAGCCTGTGCGTTCAGATGGAAAGATGTCAGCAAGTTTAAAAGTCAGACTGAGTACGCATAGGAATAACTCATGGTTTATTTACAAGCCTGTGTCATATAGTGAACCAGGTCAAGCAGGTTAGCAACATCCTCTGCATCCCTTTAACTCACGCCATTGTGTGTCAAAGCACTTCTATCAATTAATTGCACCCATCATGAAATATTTTGTTATGGTATTTAATTGTAGTTTTGAGGTTTTGAGATTATTATTATTATTATTATTATTTTACATAAAAAGCACAGAATCAGAGGTCAAATTGAGCTACAACAATGAAACTGAATAATAATGACTAGTTGACAATTACAATTATCTTTTAAAAATGTTTTAGGTTAAAGTACACACTTCATGCCTCCAAAGGGAAATTTGTCCTGTGCATTTGACTCATCCTTATATTATTATAATCATCATTTTGTCAACAGACTCTAAATCACACACCAAAACAAACTCATATTGATACTTTGCAGCTGATGTCATCAACATGTGATGCTAACTATAAGCACTGCTTTATCTGAGGCTTGATAAGACTTTAATCTGAGCTTTATTTTAACACAGTCTGACCAGAAAGATCTGACTAAACTGGAACAGCAGCAGATGAGATTATTTGTTGTGTTAAACAAGTCTCAAATAACATTACAGTCACAAGATAGGATTAACCAAAAGTTTTTCAGTTTGTCAACCTGGATCTGTAATAAAAACTGGATAAGGTATTCTCCCTCTGTCCCAGTTCGAGGCTGACCAGTGGCTGCTCCAGGTACTGCAGCTCCCGGGAGCTTGGGCCCAGAAAGAATTCTCCCATAGAAGCACAATGCATTTTTGGGGAATTCAAACAGCCCGTGTTCGGCTGACAGAGCATTGAGAACTTTCACAAAGGTCGAATTTTGTAGAAATTCTTTTCTATTTTCACAACATAAACCATAAAAAAAAAAATCCTCAAAGTCCCTAAAAGTTAACTTTGTAAGAGTTAGCCTAGCCCCCCTCTGAGCCTGCACTGATGGGTCCAAATGCTCCACGGCGTGCATGTTACAGACGTCAAAGGGGTGGGAGGCGCTAGGCTGTATTGAGGAAGTAAATGCAAAAGAGAAAATATTTTTTGGTCTCGTGCACCAGTGAGCACAGATCACTGAGAACAATACAATGCCATCGTGGGTTCACCTTCCTTTATTATAGTTCTATGGTTTTCACTTTCACCTTTTTGTTGAAAATCAAACACCTAAACAGGACCATGAATGCTCCAATTGATCAGGTGCCTGAAAATGTGTGGTTTAAAAAAAATAATAATAATCTTGAGTTTTCAAGTGATTTTAAATCTTTCTGACATTTGACCATTGACCATCTGATGACCATCTGAACATTCCATCATAGAGATACATGTAGAACACCCCCAGTGTTATGTCACTGCAAAGTATCAAAAACAACAAGACAACAGTTAAATCAATATGTAAAAAAGAAGAGGACTTACATCAGTATTTCACTTTATTTCTAAATCTGGTGTTGAGGACTTCAGTCACCATATTTCGACTTTTATTTGGCACAGTAATAAATCTATTTAAATCTCACAGAGTTATATAAACCACTGTCCTCCTTCTAAAATTATGACACCATCACATTCTCGAACATGAACACAACCTGTATCACCCAGCCTCAGTACAAACTAAATATCTTTCTCTAAATATAACAGTAAGAATGAGAATATATGAAGCATTGACAGCCACTCTCTTTAAATATCCTGTAAAGCCTACATATAGTCCCCCCATAACTTTTATCTATTCATTTAGCACAGCTCTTTAAACCAGTCCCTCAAGGTCCCACTTGTCGTGCTCCTTTATTTCCATATTGGCTGGTCCCGCCGTACTTCACCTGCTGAATTAAAGCACCTCTGAATCAGCAGTGTCATTATCATCACAGGCACTGACTAATGCCCCTCAACACAAGCGCTGTAATGCCACAATCAATACAGCCCTTTTAATTATTAAGTGGGCAGTGGTGAGCCGTTAGCATTAGCAGCGCCCGAGGTTCATAAATGATTAAATGCATTCAGTCTGACTAGCCACCAAATGTGTGAGTGTGTGTGTGTTTGTTTGAGAGAGGGAGGGGCCACTAAAGAAAATATGTGATTGTCAGTGAAGGATGTTGGCCTGGTTTCAAGGACTGCTGCTAATAGATGAACTGCGTTAAGCACAGATCTACTCATAATGAAGTTGTATTGTGACCATTGTTGGGAAGTAACCAAATACTAAAATAAGTATTCTGAATTGTAATTTACACTAACTCTACTGTGTAACTCGATACAGTTACTTTTTCATTCTGTGGTATTCAGAATACAGTTACTTTCCTAAAATCAAAGGAATAAATGCCACTATTTGATCACACAGTTAAATTTTGTCAGTGAGAAAAAATAGAAAACTTATAGTGCATGCATGTCTGATTTTTCCTTCTCCACTAAGTGAGAGGAAATACAAAACAAACGGTGAAACAAATATAAAGCTCTTTTTTTTATCTTAATGTTGAGTTTTTATGCTATAATTTAAATGCAACTCTGAGTGAAAGTATTCTAAGTATTTAAAATATAGTACTTTGTCCATGTATCAGCATACATTACAAAATCTGTCTATTAATGCAAGGACTGTGTGTCTGTGTCTCCTCCTGTTTGTTGATTTGTTTGTCTGTTCCACACACAACAAATTCAGAGGGTGTCATTCTAATGGTACACGTGTGTACAGTGCCAAGTTTCATGTTGTTAGGGCAAAAAAATGCCAAAGATCTGGTCAAATGACATATTTTAAATATAAACAACTTTTGGACTCATGAACATCATTGGTCACATGACACCACAGGTCACATGACACCACAGGTCACTTGACACCACAGGTCACATGACGTCATGGGTCACATGACACCACGGGTCACGTGACATCACAGGTCACATTACATCACCTGTCACATGACGTCAAGGGAAAGTGTAGCCAGTGGCACCTTCTGAAGTTATCGCTGGCTACACTTGGAATCTAAGTCTTCTATGGACTGTGCACTAGTACATTTTAATTTGGGTATTCAGTAGTCTGTAACTAAATACATTTTCAAAGTATTCTTCCCATCACTAATTAGGACTCTATTATGTAGGTCTGTAGAAATCATTGGGACATAACTTCAATACTGTACATACAATCCCATCTATTGTGTATTGGCTAAAACCAACCATAAAATAAGACAATAGATGTTGCTTTATTTGTGCGTACAGTTCAGTTGTCCTTGTGTAGAAACTAGAAATGCCAATTGCACTGCCTTCCTATAAATTACTCTGATAAGTTAGTTCCACAAAGTTTCTTTATAATAGAGTCCATTTCCTTTTACTTTTGAGGCAGTATTTTCCACCTGGAATGATTTAAGATAAGATTAAATGAGAAAACAGAAGAATATGAATAGAATAAATCATATTCAGGTTATACAAAAAACATATCCAACATAATAATTTTAAAATACTTTGTTTAAAGAATAAAACACAATCAAACTAAAATTCTGACTGCTGTGTGTAACCCTTAAATATTGAAAAATACTTGACTAGTAAAATAGAGCTGCTAGTAACTCATTTTAAACAGTTAACACTGATCCAAGGTTGTTTCTCACTTTCCTTTTGATCATCCTGATTATTCACTGTGATAGTAAAACTAAGCATGCAAATGCACACTTCCGGTTTATAAGACAATAAAATGCACTGACTTATTTTGATCTCTACAGCTTCATACACATTATCTGTACTGAGGCAAGGCAAATTGTGCTTAAATATGTGGAGTAAAATAGGTACAGGGCTTTAAATGAATCATAAACCAAACTGAATCATTCTTAAAAAATTATTTATTCATTATGAATCAAGGTTGTCTTTATTATAAAAAATAATAATTTTCAACACTGAAAACAGAACTGCTAATATACTATTAGCTCACCATGGGCAGGAGCTGTCCACTGCAGCGTGGTGCTGAAACTCTCGCCTGTACTTAGCAGCAGCACGTCTTCTGCTGAGCACAGTGAGTCTATGCATGTTTGAAGGATACTTTACATTTGCCAGCATGAGAGCACTGTGCTCTGCAGGTGCCAGGGACTTAATTGTTTTTTCGCTCGGCTTCTTTGAGCTTTTGAAATACTTGAACCTTGTCGCTGGAGCCTCTGGTCGTACAGAAAGCTGAAAATGTGAACAGCATGCTATACTTCTGACATGGCCTTTGTAGTCACATTGTCTTTGATAGTGTGCATGCTCTAAAAGCAAAAGAAACAGGCCGCATAGGTGTGAAGAGGAGCAATTAGCAGATTCAACACACAGCAGGCACAGACCACATCATTTCTGTCTTTTATTAGCTGCTCCTCAGTTGTATGTTAATATGGACATGGTTTTAAGACACACGACTGAAAGGTCTATTAGAATTTTGGATTTCAGATTTCCGATTTTTTCCCAGTAAAGATATAATGTAAAAGCAGCTCATGAGGTTCAAATGAGACATTGTGGGCTGTCTGTGTCGAACCATAAAATGTGTTTATTGTCAGCAGACTAGTGCGCTGTTAGCACAATGGTGGCTGTGGTTTTGCCACAAAGCTCCACTTTAGCCTCTGAACGTTGTCTAAATGGTAAATATTTGGGGAAGCTGGGAATATGTTTGGAAAGTGAGAAATAAGTTTGGACAGATGTTTAAAATGAATGATTTACTGATACTTAGCAGCTGATGTCATTAACATTCAGTGGGCTACGATGCTAACAGAAAGCACTGCTCTGTTTGAAGCTGTATTAGACTCTAATATGAGCTTTGATTTAACATAATCTGACCAGAAAGAGTTCCACCACAGAGATACATTTAGAACACCCCCAGCGCGATCTCACTGCAAATTACCAAAAGGATCAAAATGAAAATGAATTCTCCTGTGAGAGAATTTTAAAAACAAGTAAGAGAAAAAAGAAGTTTGACTTTTCTGAAGCAGAGACACGGCCGCACTGAAGATGACCATTGATTGACAATTAAATATTTAATGAGACGTTGATTGTAATTGCGTGTCTGATCGATTCGTGCTTCAGTGTGATGTATACTCTTTTTCTGTGAAGTTATCTTGAAGTTTGAGCCTTCCTGCTGCCCGTAGCTATTTGCGTTCAACTAGCCCCATACAGCCTTGTGCCAGTACAGTCAGCATTTCTAAACATCTCTACAATCAATAAGCACATTATACATGCACTTTATACAGGAGCCATCATGAATACATATCGAGTGGATCTGCAGTCCTCCATAAAGTTTGACAGTAATGAATCACACAAGTGCCAAAGTTTATACAGCTACCCAATAGTGTTTAAAGAGCCCATATCACACTATGTTCTGATCTATAATGGTCTTTCTTCATCAACAAACATTTGTTTGATTCAGACAAGTTTAATACAAACCCTACATATTTAGGCTGCGTTCTTCTTTCAAACTGAAAACACTCCGTCCCACCTTATGATGTCATGTGGTAATACGAGAAGTGCTCCACTGTGTTTTTAAACTTCAGCCACCTTCATTAGAATCATGTGGGTAATGTCAGTCCTGGAATTGCCAGTCTCTACAAAACAAAATGTAGTTGTTAACTTGAAAACCGCTTCATGACATCATAGGGTGGAACAGAGCATTTTGAGCTTTGGAGAAGCACAGACTAATAATGCAGGTTTACTCAAACATGTGTGAATAAAACAAAACACAAAAAACAAAACACAATTCCAGGTATTTTTAAGGAGGTATCAGCATTATAACATGGCTTAAAGCTTCATGTTATAGTTAAAGAGTCAATTTTAATCCATCATAATACAGACCTTTACAGTGCATACAACAGGTTTTCATATTTTTCTAATTACTCTATGACTTCATTTGATGGGATAGTTTTAGTGGTAAATATGTATCATAGTTTTTACATCTGTCAAGTGGGAGTTTGTGGGAAAAAAAAGTTCAGAAGAAAAGAAAAAAAGAAATGTACATACAAGGAACTCAGTTCAAACCTTCATTTAACAAAATAAAGGTGTTGTTATTTATTGCTATTAATCTATACAAACCTATTGTGCAATTTAAACAAGATATGGTTGCTAGGTAGCAGTTATGGATTTACCTCTATTTAGGTAGCGTGTCTGCTCATATCCAACCAAGAAATATATTTTAAACTTTACTAAAGAGTTTCTTTTTTTTCTCCTTAAATATAATTATGTTAAATTCTGTTCACTGAGAATTCCATAAAAAAAAAAAAAAAAAAAACTTTTTTTTCCCACCACAATAGAAAAGTTTTGAAAAGTACTATATGAGCTCACAATTACTGTCTTTACTGGGCTGTCAGACCACCTCCAACTTCCAAATTGCTGGGCTGGATTTTTTTTAGAAGGAACATTTCTTTGGAAAAAGCTTAAAAATAACATTTTAATAATGTCCCTTCACTGTCCTGTTATAGAGCCCATTTGTCAGTCTGGATGAAAAATCCGCGCCCTGGCACACACAATGTGCAACCTCTAGCAATCAAAAGTCAACATATTCTGCATTCTGACCTAATGATATGTTGTCTCTCCAATCATGTACAAACATTATTATCCAACATTTTCACTGTTCCCAAACTGTCATAAACTGTCAGTGTTTCAGTGAAGGCTTTGTGACATTTGAATTTGAATTTGAATTTATTTGTTTGGAGGATAAGCCCCTTGAGATGTGTCACCATCTCGTTTTCAAGGGGGTCCTCATAAATACAACAACAAAAGACAGATACATTAGGGCAGACAGTAGGAGACATAAATTCAAATAAGCATCAAAACAACAAAATCAACACAACCACAAACACACACACACACACAAACACACTCACTCACGCTTGACTTTTTCACACATAACAAAACAAATTTGAAAGAAAAAAATAAAAATAAATAAATACATGGACTGTATTCCACAGTATAGCATTAAACATAACAACATATCAAGTAAATGATCACACTTTTTATTTCACTTTTCAACCTTCAAGGCACTCAGAGCACATTACATCAAGGAACCACTGACACATTCACTGACTTCATTCATACACTGCTGCACTCAGACAATAAGGGCGAGAAGGGTTAAGTGTCTTGCCCAAGGACACAACAACAGCATCCATCTGAGGGAGCTGGAAATGCACTGCCAACCTGTGGGTCAGCTGGCGAGGAACCTTCCCACCAAAAAGTTTCATAGTGCAACTTTAAATCAGTGAAAACCTATAAAAAAAAACTATAACACAAATATACAGCCCCATAAGTTTTCATTTCTCATGTGTGCCGTCGAGCATTTTGAGTCAGAGGCCCATTCTGTGCTCTGATAGCTGATTTCCCTTAAGCTAAAGTCAACGCCGGCTGCTGTCCAGTATGGTAAAGGAGCGTGGGAGGCCGTAAAAAGATAGTGTTGTGCATTATTAGGCTATTTACTGCTCCATTTGTGCTTTTATGGCTAACGCGATGCTCTCAGGAAATGAGTTTGAAAATGCTTTGTTGGCGTGGAGGGGATTATGAGATCGGGGTCCTAGAAATAGTTGTACTGCACAGTGGGGCGCGAGAAGTCAGTGATTAGTGTTTTTTCTTTTCTTTTTTTTTTTTTTTCTTTCTTTTTTTTACAGTTTTTTAATGTTAACATGATTTGGTCCAATGGGAGCGACTAGTGCTTATACTTTTGTTGTACTTACCACTTTTACTTCAGCTTCGTGTTCAATACAAGTTTATGTTTATAATGAATCAATACTGTATAAAAAATAATATAATAAGACACAATGACGCTACACTAAATATTTTGGATGGTTATTGATTGTAATAATGCACCGCTGTTAAAAAGATATGGAATTCCAATACTGTAGAGCAGACTGTTATCAAGCTATTGAACAAGGAGATACTAACAGGCACACTATTCTTGAGAGGCAATAATTATATTTTATTTTTTGGCTATGTTGCTTTTAAACAAATAGAGGCATCAGCATTGCATTAAAGACAGATGTTGTGTTATTAAATATGTAAATATGAAGTACGGGAGTGGTTACACAATAGAGGACAAGATGGAAAGGCTGAGGTGCTGTGTTCTCAATAGGAAGTGAGCATGGGCGCGCTTCTAGCTCCATCGGGTCTTGCTCCATTTAACATAAACTATAAACTTTTGTTCCGTTGTTATCATTATTATTAGTTTGTACAACCATAAATGAAAACCAAAATGCTTACATTTTTTCATTCTCCTTACTGTTTATTTTGTACAGTCATAAACAATAAACTTTGTGCCTTCTTCATTACAATTATTAGTTGTACGATCATAAACGAAGAAAAAAATCCTTTAATTTTTCATTCTCATTACTTATTTTGTACAATCATAAACGATACATTATTGTTAGTTAGTACGACCATAAACGAAAATATATTTGTGCATATATGTATATCTGTGTTATGCATATGTGTACTGTATATATTTATACTGAATATATGTACTGGATATCTTTAACGCCTGTATGTATGTATGTGTGTACATGTGTGTGCACATATATATGTATGTATGTATGTATGTATGTGTGTATGTATATATGTATATATGTGTGTATATTTATAATGACAGGTAAACAACAACAACAACAACACTTTACATCAAAAATCTGTCACCCCTCAATTATCACCTCTCTTTTTGTAATGGCTGCTGTGAGCCTCGTCATTTTGGTCTTATAATGTTTGTATTAACCCAGTCTACATGATCCGTGTGTTTATTTTGTTATTTTGTCCATAAATGAAGCACTGAACATTAATAGCAAATCTAATCAGGTGTCTTCTTTCCCTAGTATTAGCAACAGGTTTGATTGACAGTGCTGCTAAACTCCCACCCCCTGCCAGACCAGCGGTGTGGGCGGTTACCTTCAACAGCCTTGCTCGAGATTGGTTCTTTGGTTGCTATGATACTCACGGTCAGAAATCTAAATGTGGAACTTGACTCCAAATTCACCCCTTTACTTTAACTGCTTCATGTGACTGGAGCTCTGTGGCTGACGTCACACTCAGTCCACTTCTTTATACAGTTTGTGTTGGAAACAGAAGCTAAAACAGCAGAATGAAGGAATGCCTTGAGTATTGTCCATTACAGGCTAATGCAGTCCAGCTTGGCTTCTGTTGTAGGGAGTATTATAGCATTGATGATTTATGCCAAGATAATAAGGACTGAGCTGGCAGTGTGGGGCTGGCACAGCACAGAAATGCAATTTCTCTATTAGGTACTTGTACAAGACAAAACAACCTGCTCCAAAAACGAAGCATTTTAGTTTTAAAATATTATAAATTAAAATTTCAATCTTCATTAGGAGGATTAAAGTGTTGTTTGGATAAATTAAATGATGGCTTATTAAAAAGCTTTTCACTGCAGGCAGCTTTTCGATTTGACATTTGGGTAAGTTTGTCCTCCTGTCCTTTCTTAACCCTGCTCTCTTTCATTGGATTTAGTTTATTATTCCTAACTAATTTTGTTCGCCTCAGTCCTGATAATAAAATATGGATTTAGACAAGAGCTTAATGGAATGGTTGGACTCTCAAAATAAACATTACCAGCCATGTTTTTTATTATCATTTACAGCGGGGCCAGATAAGAACTTAATAAAAACACTGCCTCTATACTTGCATTTGGAACAACTTTTGCACTGCTATGAAAGTACTTCTCACAAATGGACACTCTATTTGTCCAGGAGAGAGAGAGACAAAAAAGAGAGAGAGAGAGAAGGCATGTGAATTGCTGTGTGGACAAATGGCAGTGGGATTTAATTGAGTTGCTGTCAGAAATATCAATTGTTCAATTTCTCATGTGTCACGCGTTGAGCTGTACGCGGAGACGTTTCATTCAACGTGTCTATGGAAATTCACTGAAGAGCCACAATACAAAAGGGAGGCTTGTTTGTAGCATAATCCTTTAGTTTAGACAACTTTGGTCTATATTTACATTCAGAATAAACTGTTTATATTTTATGAGAGGGTTATAGTTGCTGTCTGAGATCCAGAATACACATTTCTTCAATATGATTCAATTCAGTTAGCTTAAAATGAAATGATACTTTATGAATTAAAACACTTTACAACAGATGTCCCTGTTAAATTCAGATTGGCATGATTGACAGGTGGATTAGCCAATCAGGGACAGGCATGGTCTTTTATTCAAAATGATGTGTGACCTTGAGCTCCTTTGTTTCACATCGTCACTAAAAAAAAAAAAAATTAAAAAAAGATTGCTTGTCCATGTTTGGGCTCATCAGAGGGAGTGTGGACCAGACTGATAGCTCTGTATAAAGGATACTGAGTTATTATTCTGGACTCACCAGACAGTTGGTGTTGAACTCAGCTTTGTCAAATTTTCAAGGTTACACATTCTTTTGCTGGTACTCTCAAGCATGTTTTGCAAAAGTGACAGCAGCTTTACCAGGCATTTCTTTTTATGTCAAACAGCAGCAGTTTGACCCATTTGACAAGATTTGACACATTTATTACAGAGAGCAAATCAAATACAGTTAAAGTTGCACTATGTAACTTTACCTCTAGCAAGTGTGCCACCTTCTTGTCTTGTTATTTATATATATATATATATATATATATATATATATATATATATATATATATATATATATATATATATATATATATATATATATATATATATATATATATATATTTTCTGTCATTACTGTCGCTGTATTGTGCATGCTTGACATTTTCCAGTGCTTCAACTTCATCAACTTCATAAGTTAAACCAACCGCAATGCCCATTTAAAACAGAAGAAATACACTGTCTGGAACAAAGTATCACATTCATGCATATCTGCACTCTTCCTGTTGCTGACTTTGAGAGAACACACTTTGCACTCTTCTTATCAAGGCTACACCTGATCCAAAACATCAGCTCAATTAGCATCCTTATCTTTGAAGTTAGCTGTTCTAATTCTTCAAGGTCGTGTGATTTCAGCAACAGTTTGAGATCTGCTATGCAAGTTTTGGAAAATGTAGTAGTGTATTATGTTGGATTATGGTGTGTTTAATGCTTAATTTTATTTTATTTTTTTCAATCTACAATAAATATAGAAGCATAAATTAGAATGAATTATTGTCTTCCTATAACTTCAGTCATCAACAATCTCCCTATGTTTTTTTTTCTACTTTCTGTACTAGAAAGTAGAACTTGTACTTTTCTACCTTTCTACTTTGACTGACTAAGACTTGGTTTGGTCCTAGTTTAGTCCTGGTTTAGTTCAAGTTTAAAGACCTGTTGTGCTTCAGTCTGCTACATAGCTATAGTCTTTGATACCCGTGGATCATTATGTTATAATTTGGACATTTTAAATTGCAATATTCATCTATAATGACTGGACAAATGGAACTCTCACTAGCAACCAGCAGATTTTTTTTCCATTTGTACCAAAATTAATATGTCACCTTGCTTAATACTACGTGTATCACACATTGAGAAAATAATACTGAAAAATGAAATAAGTACCATACAGTGGGCGTATGATAGCCAGGCTGGCTCCACATAGTGCCTCTGCTCAATTTAATTTCTCTCCAGGGACTAGGTCAGGAATTGTAATACAATAGATGTTTTGCAAAACCCCGGAAGTGCAAGTTTGGGCACCAGCCAATCAGCGAAGAGTCATACATTCTGTGCTGGCAATGATTCCTGAGATCGAGGATTTAAAGCTAGAACAAAGAGAATGTTTGGTGAATTTTATCAAGGGAAAAGACGTTATTGTCCTTCTTCCTATGGGATTTGGGAAGAGCTTAATATACCAGTTAGCCCCAATAGCGGCGCATTACATACATCATGACCAAATAACAGCGATGAGTTAAATGAAAAACTACCCGCCTACCGTCGAGCAGACAAATTCCAACTCTGCAAGGTCAAACGTTTCTACAGGACCTGTCTCTTTACAAATAAATAGATAAATAAGAAAATGGTGTCTTGAAAATAAGTGATTAAAGATTGCTCAAACATTCACTAATCACTTCGGGTGAGTAAAAGGTGAGGAGAAAGAAATATAAAAAGTTAAAAGCGCTGAAATTCAATAATAGGTCAGCTTGAATGTCAGGTTTAATCCCAGTGTCAATGTGGTGTATGTACAAGAGCTACACTGTATCCATGGGGTTCAGAATGATCCGTATCAGGACTGTTGCCATAGCGCTCAACAATATAAAATAATACTAGCCTATAAGTAGCCTATAACAACATGGCTGTGACTTTTTCTTTCACACATATACCAGCACCATTTCTTAAACAGAATTTCATCTTTCATCAAACCTCTGCCATTAGAACTAACACCCCACTATCCAAGAGTGGCAAACATGTGCAGCTCCTCCTCTCCTGACTTCTTCTCTTTCATACTTCTGTCTTGTCCCCTCCTGTTGCGATTTTCCTCAAAGAACACCTGGTCTCCTTGGGTGCCGGCGTCCGCCACTATTCTCCGCTAGGACACAACACTACAATTTTCACAGGTGATCCAAAACATATCTGTAAACAGCGGGAGCCTTTACTGACCCGCACAAAGCTCCCATTCTGCTCCTCTAAAACGCAAGATTGTGGCTGTATTTGTATTTCAAAGTAGACACGGGTTTGAGGCTAAAACTGTACTTGACGTGCTTTTTTCTTTATCTTACTGGTAAAAAGCAATGATCCATAATACCGCTGCCATAGGGTGTTCCAATGTCTTTTATGTGTGCATTATTTCACTGACCTGCTTGTATACTGTTCTTCTCATGTGCTCTTATGTCTATTGCCTGTTCGAAATACACCGCAAGGGGCTGCTTTGATGTCTCTGTAACAATACAAGCTTACGCCACGCTTCAAATTGTGTTTTTAAATTTAAGCTTTGATTTTTTTTCTCCCTTTTTTAATGTGTAATAGGACAGTGTGTCAGAGCAAATGCACAAAAGCAGATAAAAACACGTGGTTTCGTATCAAGTGACTTAAAAGCAGCTATATGGCTGAACTAAAGCTTAAGTTGAAGAGCTTGTGTACACGCTGTGCCGCTTTGTTGATGGTTAAAGGACCCATATTTTCCTTGTTATAATTTTGTTTCCTCATCACAAACACGTCTGGAGTGGACACAAACCCTGCATATTTAGGCTGAGTTCTTCTCTCAAACAGAAAACACTCTCTTCAACCTTGTGATTTGGTCATACAGGAAGTGCTCCACTGTTTTTTTAAATATACACCTTTAATAGAATCATATGGATAATGTCTGATAAATGTTTTTTATAATTTCAGAAAAAAGTAGTTGTTAACTTGAAAACTACTACTTCATGACATCACAAGTGTTAGCGTGTAAAAAATAACAACTTGAATCGATCGATTAAAATCACAAAAATGTATTCCCTATTCAATACAGTTCTAATACAGAGCTCTGGGTCAAATCGTTGCCCCTGATGGATTACAGCGACACAGGACTTAAATCAGGCGATCTGACTGCCTGTGTTTCCCTCAACCCAGAAATATAAAACATCAGTATGAATATGCAAATGATATGTTAACCAGGTACACACCTTGGATCCTCCCTGAAGCATCTCTGTTGTCCTTTACCTAAGGGGATGACAGCCAGGTTTAAATTACAGCCAAGTCAATTTTGGCTTGATGACTCCACTGCAATCCGCTCTGTAAAGAATTTCCTTAAAAGTACACAACCTTCATCTCTGAAAAGGGAATACCTTAAAAACATAAATGTTTCACACAACAGTATCTTTAAACATATATATCAGATTTCAGTGGTTAAGCATTAACTCACTGTGTAATATTCAAATAAATATACACTACCGTTCATAAGTTTGGGGTCACCCACACAATTTTGTGTTTTCCATGAAAAGTCACACTTATATACCACCATGAGTTGTAAAATTAATAGAACATATAGTCAAGACATTGACAAGGTTAGAAATAATGATTTATATTTGAAATAATATTTTTTTCCTTCAAACTTTGCTTTCGTCAAAGAATTATCCATTTGCAGCAATTACAGCATAGCAGACCTTTGACAGTCTAGCTGTTAATTTGTTGAGGTAATCTGGAGAAATTTCACCCCACGCTTCTAGAACACCGTCCCACAAGTTGGATTACCTGGATGGGCACTTCTTGCGTACCATACGGTCAAGCTGCTCCCACAACAGCTCAATGGGGTTTAGATCTGGTGACTGCGACTAAATACTTCTTGCACAATTTGGAGGTGTGTTTTGGTCATTGTCTGGTTGTAGGATGAAATTGGCTCCAATCAAGCACTGTCTACAGGATATGGCATGGCATTGCAAAATGGAGTGATACCCTTCCTTATTCAAAATCCCTATTACCCTGATCAAATCTCCCACCTTACCAGCACCAAAGCAACCCCAGACCATCACTTTACCCCCACCATGTTTGACAGATGGCATCAGGCACTCTTCCAGCATCTTTTCAGTTGTTCTTACTTCTCACAAATGTTCTTCTGTGTGATCCAAACACCTCAAACTTCAATTTGTCTGTCCATAACACTTTTTTTCAATCTCCCTCTGTCCAATGTCTGTGTTCTTTTGCCCATATTAATCTTTTTTATTTTATTGGCCAGTCTCAGATATGGCTTTTTCTTTGCCACTCTACCTTGAAGGCCAGCATCCCTGAGTCGCCTCTTCACTGTAGATGTTGACACTAGCATTTTTCAGGTATTATTTAATGAAGCTGCCAGTTGAAGACCTGTGAAGCATCTATTTCTCAAACTACAGACTCTAATGTACTTATTTTCATGCTTAGTTGTGCAGCGGGGCCTTCCACTTCTCGTTTTACTCTGGTTAGAGTCTGTTTGTGCTGATCTATGAAGGGAGTAGTACACAACGTTGTAGGAAATCTTCAGTTTCTTGGCAGTTTCTCGCATGGAATAGCCTTCATTTCAAGAATAGACTGTCAAGTTTCACATGAAAGTTCTCTTTTTCTGGCCATCTTGAGCATTTAATTGACCCCACAAATGTGATGCTCCAGATACTCAACCTGCTCAAACTGTTTTCAGCTGTCCTAACATGATTGCACAAGGGTTTTCTAATCATCCATTCAGCCTTCTGACACAATGCGCAAACACATTGTACCATTAAAACACTGGAGTGACAGTTGCTGGACATGGGCCTCTATACACCTATGTAGATATTGCACCAAAAAACAGACATTTGCAGCTAGAATAGTAATTTACCACATTAGCAATGTATAGAGTGTATTTCTGATTAGTTTAAAGTTATCTTCATTGAAAAAAACAGTGCTTTTCTTTAAAAAATAAGGACATTTCTAAGTGACCCCAAACTTTTGAACGGTAGCGTATAATTTCAGTATTTAATATACGCACGATACTTTATTACTTGATATAGTCTTCACAAGGTAGAACAGAGCATTTTGAGCTTTGGAGATGTAAAAAGACTGATCATTAAATGTGTGACTGAAACAAAACACAACTCTGAGTATGTTTTTAATGAAGTGACAGCATTATAACATGGCTTAACCCATTCCCACCGGTTACAATAGTGGCCATGAAAAAAATTTCACTTCTAAGGCTATAAAAATGTTACTGAATGATCTATCAATGCATTTCCAGTTGATATTGAAATAATAAAAGGTCTTGATGAAATATGTGCAGTGTCACACATTTACTGTAAATTGTCACATGACCAGAGCTGTTACTTTCTGTTTGCGCCAAGAGAAGAGGATGGCAGCAAGAAAGCTCCCAAAGAAAAGAATAGTAAAGTATGTTAAAGTGCACAAAAGTCAATTTTGTGTAATATAGGACCTTTAAATATATAAGAGGTACAGCTGTAGGCACATACAGAGAGCTTATAACAACTTATGTGTGACAAATGTGCATTATCATCTGTAGCGTTTTTGCAGCTATAGATAGAGAAGCAGCGTGTGACCACCTGCATGTCTCTACAAGGATGTTATTGTGTTTGTAGGAATGTTCTATGGTATGGCATTCAACTTTTCTTTCTCCAAGGATACAAGCAAACAGGTAAGAAGAGCCTGCTTATGATAAGAATGAATGTCCTTCAAAAAAATTAACAAAACATGATAATGAGACAATGAAGTAAATACTAGGTAGACAAATAAATAATCTCATACTGGGATGGAACATTCTGAGAAAACATGGAGACAGTTGATAAGAGCATAGATGCGGCCTGACCATAAAATATGTTTTTTCTTGTTTTGATTGATATGTATGCTTTTATTTTCCTTTTTGTAACTGATGCAAACATGACAGGCTACCATCAGTGACGTACACACTGTCTGTACACAATAAGTACACGATAATAATATGTACCAGCCTATACATCAGCCTGTACACAAAAAGTACACAATAACAATATGTACCAGTCTATACATCAACCTGTAGCTACGAAACTACTCGTAGCTCTCCACCCTCTTCCAAGAAGCTTGCCAAGGGATTTCTGAATTACATATATTGTGCTGAATAAATAAAATTTGATTAATTAAATGCCTTTTATTTTTGTACATGTATCATTTTGATGCCTAACTTTGTGCACTAATAAAAGGACAATGGTTTATATTTTATAGGCATCTAACTTTACCTCATTTAAGGCAGGACGTGGTTCTTATATATGCTCAATTTCTTGTGACCACTAAAAATTTATTTTTACTTTATCTGCAAAGTTTAACTGTTTTTGTTTAAGGCGCACACATTTTTTTCTTGTCTCATGGTGATGTTATTGCTTTGTCTCGAATGTTTCACAGTATGGTATTTAACTTCGGTATCCACATGGAGATAAGCATGGAGAACCCACTTACTGCAAGAATGCTTTCAAGGTATTTTAGAGACAAAAGACATATGTAATTGAATAAATGCAAGATAAATAAGTTCAATACTGTGGAACATTCCTGGTAAAGAAATAACGTCTTCATAAAGAAGGGCAGGTAGTGTACCCCACCACAAAATTTACAGAGTGCTTCATTAAACTACAGCAGACTGTGAGACAACAGTCAGGCAGCTTCTCCTGATACATGTGTGTAGTTCCTCGCCTTTATCTTTTCATTATAAGTAATTGCAAGTTTTGACCCTGACCTCATGCAAGACCAGCAGCCCCAATTAACAGAGTCTGTTTTCAAGGGCAGATGAGAAGAAGCAGGCTAGTACTCTGCTAGGATCATACCGTTTTGCAGCTACAACCTGGCAACCGCACGCGCCTCACTTATAGTTTTCTGTGGTAATTGGACAAGTTCTTTCATTCTCACTTTTAGAATCTAAAGGTTAATGTTTCTACTTCATGCAAAATGGCAAATAAGTCATTAAGATGTCTTTACTCTTCCCATTTATGTTCCATTTCAAACAGTTGCTTACAGAGGCTTCCAAGAGCAATGTGTTTAATAGGACATCAAAATAAAAACATTTGGTAATATGTAGACAGTACAGACACACGGTTCTTGTTTACATGTTACAATATCATGACAGCCCATGTCTAACTTCCAGCTCCAGTTTCTAAACTTCACTAACGAACCATATGCAAGACTTGAGGAAACTATTAAGACCTCTTATATTTTTGGTGCATTAATGTCCAGGAATAGCGTTAGATTACAGAAATGGTATGTTCAGATGTAAGCTTACTTTGATGCTACGCGCTAAGGCTCTGGTGTTTCTGGAGTTGTTGTCATTTGCCAAAAAATACCACTTTTTTTCATAATTTGTGATGTTTAGTGACTATGCTAACGCTCCCATTGAAAATGCATTGGAGATAAGATATGGAATGTTACCAGAGTTTGGAACACAGGCATTTTCATTACAAACATGGAAATGATCTATATTATGTTTAGGGCTGGGCAAAAAAAATTGCAATTAATTGCATGTTATACGCAAAACCAATTAATGAATTAAAAATCATGTATAGCGCACTTTTATTGGAAATGTAAATGAAAGTGCCACATTTGTTGTACAAACAGCATTTCTTTAAACAGTTGCAGAGCACTAGTCTGTAAAGTCCATGTTTATACTTCTTCCTTTGAAGAATCTTGCTTAAAAAAAGAACCAGTTTCAGTAGTTTGTCAATAGAACTTAACTTAATGACTTGAATTCAAAAGTAAAGTGCATGTGATCAGCAGCAGTAAAATAAAGTATTCAGTGTAAACCTCAACTGAAAAACCCAAAGCAAACCAAATACAAAACTGAAATGTATTTCCACTGCCAGGGCATAAATGTTATCCTGTTTAATATAAAAATGAGAATCTCAGTCTAAGCAGTCACCAGAAAACAGTACACACAACCACTTTCAGTGCAGTTTGTCAATTCCTAGAACTTCTTTTTTTTTTTTACTTTTCTGAACAAAGCCAGTTGCTAAGGTATACAAGAATATTATTATTATTAAGAATGTGATCGCTGGCAATGGCTTCTCGTGGAAGAAAAGTGAGATGGGGGGGGGGGGGTTGTGATGAAGAGCGATGGACCGCGCTGTGGTGCCCCCGAAAGCACTTGCTGCCCTTTGTGCTGTATTTTTATGTTAGTGTGCAGAGAGACGGCTCTGACACGTCGCATCTCATGTGGTCGGCCAAAGCGTTGCTCCACTTGTGTCATTGCATGATTTGCTGGCATCAACACAGTGTGTTGCATTTAGGTGATTTTTCAGACTCGTGAAACTTCAAATTCAGCGTTGCATTAGTTACAAATGACTTTGGCTCCTTACCCTTCTCCATGTTTGTTTATCCCGCTTTCTTTCTCTCTGTTTTGAGCGCCGCAGCAGTAAGAAATTCTAGACTCGCTCACGATGGACTTTTTCAAAATAAAATCCAGTGAGCAACAGACATTTACAATAAAAAAATAAAATAAAATTAAATAAATAAATAAATAATAATAGTAATAATAATAATAACTGCGTTAAGGGGAGAAAAATAATTGTCAGCAATAATGAATTAATTAATTAATGCAAAATTACCGCATTAACGTGCCCAGCCCTAATTATTTTCCAGTATTCTTAGATAAAATCTTCTTAGAGACAAGCAGATGGCGAACCTTACATAAGAAAACTGCACCTGTAAAGACACACATACATTTTTACAGTCATGCATATATTTTTCTATACACATTTTTCACATAAACATGATAATCTTAGTGCTGCCAAAACATTCTTTTGCAAAATAGAAAATAATTATAGGTTTATATTGCTGCGTTGATTCTGAACAAAAAAAAAAAAAAATCAATGCATGTGTATATTTTATTTTCTTCTTAGCTGCTACAAAACACCATAAAAGAACTGCCTTGGAAAACTTGCTGGTAAAGTCAGTGGAGTTAGTCAAAGCAGATTGAGTGACCTATACTCACAGTGATGTTTCTACTTTGAATCTTTTGCATTTTCTATCTCTGCGGTGAGCCTCTCTGCGGTGCCAGTTCTGGGCCAAGTTCAGCAGAGCCCTCACTGTTTGATATTCCAGTGAGGGCTCTGCATTAGTGTTTCTAGCACACTACAGTACATATACTCACCATTTACTCCATTTGCGCCCTCTATGGTCCAAAACCACAAAGAAAGCTACAGTCATAATGAGTTTGAGGGGCGGTTAGTTTTTATGCCCACCTTAGTGCAGACCTGTGGATTTTAATAGCCGGATTAAGATGATGCTTTCAAATACGTGCATTGCCAGTATTTCTCGGATGACAGAGAATATGAGTTTCCTGCGTCCTGGCCAAAAAACAATGAAATATAAGTGTTGTACATTTAATTTATTAGTCTTATGAATCAACTAAAGAACGGAAATTATGTTGAGTCAGCTGCTATTTGTCTTAAGGTACCCTTTTCATGCGGTAAGTAATTCTGTTAAAGACATGAATCATTTATTATGGTTCAGAAATCTGCCAGATAAAAAGGACAATGTGAAGAGTTCAAATTGCTCTGAGGTCTTATAAGGTAAATATGCACGAAAAACTGCAAATTGTACATGCGGGGACTGTATTTTTGGCACAATTATAGATTTGTTCAGTAAATAAAGTGGGTTACACACTTTGGAAGAGCCAAGGACATTTCATGCGTGCAACAATTCCTAAGTGTGTTTTTTTCCCCCCCCAGATATCTCTAATTTTAGCACCTGCTCAGCTCACCTTACATGTTCCTGTTCATGATAAAAAATCTTCTTGCTGAACCATAATCCTTTTTACACACAAATCTATAAATACGTTTTCTTCCAAATCATACTTTGATATACTTTATAAATGCCACTAAATATGAATCAAAGGGCCCATATTTTCTGTTCTGAAAAACATACCTGGAATTTTGTTCTGTTTCATTCACACATGTTTAAACTCAAACCCTGCATATTTAGGTGTAAGAGTTTTTTTCTCAAACAGAAAACACCCTGTGATGTCATGTGGTAATACAGGATGTGCTCCAATGTGTTTTTAAACCCCATACACCTTCACTAGAATCATTTGGATAATTTCAGACCTGGAATTGCCAGTCTCCTGGGTAAAAGAAAGCTTTTAACTTGAAAACTATTGCTTCATGACATCTCAGAGTGGAACAGAGCATTTTGAGCTTTGGAGATGAAGACAGATTAATAATAAAGGATTACTCAGATATGTGTGAATGAAATGAAACACAAATTTTTGAAGAGGTAACCATTATAACCATTACTAACACCATTATAACATGGCTTAAAGCTTAAAGAATCAATTTTGTGCAATATAGGACCTTGAATTTGACAGAGAATAGCCTTTTAGGCTACATTCAGACTGCAGCCTGAAGTGACGCAAATCCGATTTTTTGGCCCCTATGTGACCTGTATCTGATCTTTAATGACAGTCTGAACAACACAGATCTATTTTTTTCAAATGCGACTTGGATATATGGTTCTGAAACTGATACATATCCGATCTTTTGATATGCGACTTCAGTCTGAACGGCCAAAGCGCAATCATTCAACCTACACATTATCAACAAGCCACAAACGTCACTATTCTGTGCTGAAGTAGGCGAAAATTGTTAATGAACTCCGTGTCACTGAAGTGAAGCACATCGCCACTCACCACTCTTGGCTACATCTGCGCACCCACACGTTCCTTTCAACGGACGTTGTTGCCGCTGTCCCACAAAACGCCATGGACAAAAACCTCGTCCTTCTCCTTCTCAATCTCCTCCTTAAAACAAGTAAGTTGTTCATGTTCTGGCTCCGGTACAAGAGGAACTTTAAAATCGCCAGGTGCTCAATGCTCGCGTCCATGTTTGGACAACTTCTGTAAACACAGAGCACGCTCACTGCGGTTGACATCATCGTGTCCAGTGCACATGCAGGACACTTTCGGGCTGATTATTGTTCACACTGGAGATCACATACAAATCGCATTTAATTGGAAATGTGAACGAACTCGCAAAAAAAATCGGATTTCACAAAAAAATTGGAATTGAGCCTTGCAGTCTGAACGTTGCCTTAGAGTCATAAAAATTACCATGTCAATTCTCAAACATGTTCATGTTTACAGGTAAGGTATGTGAAATTTCAAATGCACCCCATGACCTATTGCAGAAACACTTGGACATGATGATGTTATCCAATCAGTCTCACATGAAATCTCATTTGGGTTACCAGTTCCAAAGCTGAAATCCGGTTGATTTAAACCTAAAAGGACTCTCTCTGATCTGAATGGGCACTGCTTAAACCCCAGCACCTAAAGCCAGTCATGATTCAGTGCTAGAGCAACCTCTACAGCTCAGGGAGGGAATTCTGGAGGTTCTGAGCTTTCACGTGAGTTATGGCCTGTCCATGTACTGACAATGAGAAAACACTTGTATGTCCTCTGTTTGCAGCTTAAGCAGATCAGTTAAACCAGCAAAAGTACAGGCTACCTTCAGTAAGTACCTTGTGAATGACTGCTGACAAAAAGCCCTTGTGAGTCAGATGCCCTGCAGTCACTATAATGCACATAGGCTGTCCCTGTTAGCCAGTCTCTTCTCTTTCCTGGACTTGTGTCTTGTGTGGGCTCTGGGGTGGGTGCCAGGAGTGTGTTTTGAGCAGGACTGACGCGGCGTGGAGTGGCAGCGTTCCCGAGCTCCCGGTGCACAGTGCATGCATAAAACATGGGCTGGAGGCAGAGCTCATAGGCCACTACTGAGACGCTTTATCATCCCGCTGTAATGAAGCAGGTGGAGCAGCACCGGGGGCATGCTGCTGTTTACATCTGCTACATGTGGCCAGAGCACAGGGACACACATCTCCTCTGAGCCGTGTGCCAGTCTGACCTGGAATGTGATACAGCCAAGATTTATCCCACTTGTGCTCACAGCTAAAGCTAATGAACTGCTGCAATGTACAGGAGCTATACGCCCAGAGAGCAGGCAGTGGCTGGTGTAGGAAAGAGAAGGCTTTTAATATGGATCACTAATTTAAAGTATTATTTTTGTGCAACATCACTGATTTACTTCATCAAATAACTTTAAAGGGGACATATTATGAACATTTGACTTTTAAAGGTCCTGCATTAGGGAAAATTGACTCTTATGAGCTTTAAGTCATGTTAGAAGTCTGGAGTTGTGTTTTGTTTCATTCACACACATGTTTGAGTGATGTTTTATTGTTAGTTTGTCTACAGCTCTAAGTGCTCTGTTCCAAACATGATGTCATTAAGTGGTAGTAGGGCTGAATGATCTATCGTTTTGAACCAAAAATTGCAATCTCAAAGAATTTTGGGAGCGTCAAAGCAGAGGCTTTTTTTTTTTTTTTTTTTTTACAGTGCTCCTAACTGACCCAGGTTTTGTTTCGTCAGCTATTTCACACATGCATCATCAACATCCCTCTGTCACAGAAAGATCACCTAAATTCCACTGAGTCTTGTCTGTTAGTCTGACAGAAGCTGAACCACATCAACGCACAAGGAAAGAGCTGTTTTTTTCACGTACAGTTAATGCTGGTTGCAGTTAGTCCTGGTTTAGACCTGGTTCAGTTCTGGTTTAGTCCTGGTTTAGTTCTGGTTTAGTCCTGGTTTAGAACTGGTTCAGTTCTGGTTTAGTCCTGGTATAGTCCTGGTTTAGACCTGGTTCAGGTCTGTTTTAGTCCTCCTGGTGCAGTCCTGCGATCAGTGCTGGTTTAGACCTGGTTTAGTTCTGGTTTAGTCCTGGTTCAGTTCTGGTTTAGTCCTGGTTTAGTCCTGGGATCAGTGCTGGTTTAGACCTGGTTTAGACCTGGTTCATTTCTGGTTTAAACCTGGTTTAGACCTGGTTCAGCAGTAGCCTGGCTCAGAGGCACCACATTAGCCAACTCTGTAGGTGGGAAATTGAATGGCACTGACTGTTACACAGTTTCAGGCTCGGAGCGGTGAATAAGAAGTGGCCAGGATGTGTGACCACTGGAGGACATGGCTGTAATAGTTATGTATGACTCACTATAAGGCATATGGATGTGGCTTCAGACTTGTAAACTGGGAATATTGACCCAGTGATGTTTGCATTCAATAGTGCTGTTATCCAGGCCAGTGTGGAAATTTACCAATCTATATGGAGCTAAAGGATCATATCAAATATTCTATGTGATGTGAAATTGTGCTGTAGAATGAAGAGGAAGTGGTTAAGCTCATAATATAACAAATGTAATATAACCTTCCTTCTCTATAAAAGACTGCAGTCACATGTTACTGGGGCTTTGTGCAGGGAAATAACTGAATACATGTTCTGAGAATATGCACCCTGAATATGAGAATATGTACTCTGAACTTTGAGTACTTTTTACAGCTACTTTTTCATTTGGTAGTGTTCAGAATACATATACTTATACATTTTACTATATATTAAACTAAAGGAATACATTATGGTATTTGAGCGTGTAATTTAGGCTTCAGTCTTCACATTATCAGTTAGAACAATATATTGTGGTGAGTGCATGTGTGATTTTTTCTTCTCCAGTTAAGATAAAAAAATGTTTTTGGTGGTGATGGTGAAACAAACATTACACTGTTTTTAATCCTATGTTGCATGTTTACATTATAATGTAAATGAAACTGGATGTGAAGTATTCAGAATACAGCACTCTGATTGGACCATGTAACAGAATACATTACAAAAACATTTTAATGCAGGTGTTCAGTTTTCTGTAACTAAATATATTTTCAAAGTATTCTTCCCATCACTGTTGTGGCTCCTCACCTGTTAGATCAAGAGTCCACAGTCTGTATGTTACTCAGTGTGCTATTATTTCAATACAGCGCACTGACTTCACATACTGCGGTTATTAACTCAGATTTTTTCAGTCCCAACCCGACTTTACAAAAGTAATTCTTTAGAAAAGTCTATTTTGTTTTGGAAATGTTCTTATTTGCATGGGTAGATGGAATATGATTTTTTTTAATTTTTTTTTTCAAAAATGCAAATCGCCTAGCTGGCATGTAGTGCTTTGCTATGACTGATATAACAACCACATTTCAAACCTTCAGCAGGATATGCTGGAGGGAAAAATGTTCAAGTGGGACTGAGCAGTGTGATTGGTAGAACAGGTCACTTCAAACTCCACCCCTGCAGTCAGGCCTTTGTAATCAATCTGGCTGTAATCAGGGCAGTCCTGTGTGATGTCACATAGTACTTATGTTTGAACACAAAGCTGCAGATTGACCTTGTTTTCACTTGTTTTCAAGTTGCAAAAAAAAAAAAAAATCACAGCACAGAACAGTATGCAATACTATTAAAACAAAATGTGCACTTTGGTACCAAAGATCATTTAGCGTTTAGTTTCTCTTTAAATAGAGAATTGTAACTGTAAATAAAATGAAAGCATTATTCAAACAATTTACATTTATACCATTTTTAAGTTTAGTTAAGTTGGCAACCCTTTTACTCATTCAAAATAATGTCCATCTTTTTCCATTATTAAATTACTTTCATGGTTTGTACCCATAGATCGCCTTTGCCTACCACCAAGCTGCAATAATAGCAAAGTTAAACTTGTAAATATTGTAAATGCATGTTTTGTTTCTGCTCAGTGAAGCAGAAAAAGCCAAAGCATAAGCACAAAAGTATTGCAGTCCAGAAAACAAACAGTTGTGTAAATGCTATTCAATGGAATCCATTGGAGCATTGATTGGGAACTTGGTGATTACATTAAGCCAATAAATACAGACATATAAACTTTGCTAGCTTCACTAACATTCTATTGTACTTAGTCTTCTCTGCCAGGTGGCCATTTTGTACAGCATGTTGCAATTCAAACAGATATGCCAAAAAGTTTTATATCCAGTAAGCCAGTTTAAACTCAGCTATGTCTCACTTTCACCTTCACTCACAAAGACGGTCAGTTAAATGGAAAATGAATACAATGATGAAACCTGGGTGTAATGTCAGGGTCAGACGCATACAGGATGGACAAGTGACAATGTCCCGCTGAGGACAGTTTAGGAATCAATCATGTGAGTCAGAAAGTGGTCCAGAAGGTGCTGCAAAGGAAAACTGTAGTGTCCTCGCGGATGAAAACTGCAACATCATTTCAAAAAGTTGGTTAGGAGTGTATTTTATTTATTCATTGGTTTCAAAATATGGCAATGGTTATCCATCATAGTAGCAATTAAGCAATACAAATCTAAGGATAAATCAAAAAATACAGAATCTTTAGAATGGGGAATGTCGCCCATAAATTAGGAATAAATGGTTTGCCTGAAACCCATGAATATATACATATATATATAATATATATATCAGTCAAAAGTCTGGACATATCATCTCATTCAGTGCTTATTTTTTTATGTATTTTTATGACTGCCTACTCTTTGTATACATGAAGAAGACAAATATACAAAAAATATATAATATATAATATTATATATAGCAAGATGTTTCAAATAATGTTTTTTTTTTGTCATTTTTTTATGGTTTGAATATTAAATATATATGTTATTTATACAGAGTTTTATAGCATTTTTTCCTGTGCTACATAAGTCCATATATTTTACTTCATATACCTGATGCCTGAAGTATTCTGAAAGAAGTGAAAATAAAGAAAAAGAAATGAATTAAGTGGTGTGTCCAAACTTGATTGGTAGTGTCTTTGATGAATTGTTGTTTCTTGCATTTGAAATTAGATACTGGTGAGACCTTTTCTAACTTATATTACATATTTGGATTGTTGACTCATTGAGCAAGACACTTTTCCCACATTGTCCAGAGCCTATGTTAGTATATATATATATATATATATACAGTGTATAATGGGTGTTTGAATGGTAGCCATATCTCAGTCATTGTGTCATAGGCCAGTGAAATGTTTTTAAATTGTATTTCTCATTTTGTTCCTTACATATTCATATACAATATAATCTTATCAATGCCTCAGAAAGGAGCAGGATTACGTGAGAACTAGAGCACTCCAACTCCAAATGTCATCAAGTGAACTTCACATGGAATGGAATGTATTCACCCACGTAAAGCACAAGCGGAGGAGGGGACTTTAACTTTGCACAAGACTTAGACTGAGACAAACTTTATTGATCCACAAGGGAAATTATTTGGACAGAGTAGCTCACACATCACAATAAATATAATAACAGAGATGACTGTGTAATCCAGGTAGGATCCCTGGCAGTATGCTAATAGGTGTGAGAGCACCCATCAGAGGCCTGAACGATTATGTTAATATGACTCCAGCACAGTTCACACTTAATACAGTTCAATAGATCTAGCCAACAAACAGAAACTGTAAACAAGTAGGTGGAGGAGCTAACTAGTTTCTGTGTAGTTTGCTCCTCCCTTCAGGCAGATACGGCAGTGTCCACAAACAATCTTACCTGAAGCTGCTTGGGTGAGCTTCACTCAAAAACTTTTGTTCAGTTGACAGAATATATATATATATATATATTTTTTTTGCTATAACAGCAAAGAGCAAAAATATGAATGGTAATAATAAATAAAATAAGTAGCAAAAATAAACTGCTTTGACAGCGGGCTCTTGCTATGTTTCCTACTTATTTATAATTTGGTATAAATATTGTGTATGAAAAAGAAAAAATAACAATAGAGAAAAATATAGTAAATATATCTGGGCTATATACACAAGGGTGTGAGGAGAAATAGTGCAAAGATTAAACAGAGATTGACATACGGGTACTGATTACACAGCGGTGAGTTGTTACACAGTTGTGTGGAGTATGGTACAAATATACTTCTGTATCTCTCAGTATTTGAGCAGAGCTGTTGGAGCCTGTTTGAAAATGAAATGAAACTGAAGCCTCAAGGTGCATAGTTATGTGTATTTAAAATCAATGGTCCTATTTTCCCTGTTGCCTCTATTTTCACATAGGCGCAAATGTAGAAATGGTAAAACGCTGACAGAGTACAACTGTGGTGCTTTATGGCAAAAGTCGTAGTGACATTGCTTCTCTATCTCCCTTACAGAACTGCTTGGAACCACCTCAATATAGTGACATATACACTATTCATCCCAACTATTAATGGATACAGAACAAAGCAGCGCTCAGTCCCCAGGCCTGTGCACCGAAGTTCACCGTGGTCAAAGTTATTTAAGTCACGACTGACCATAGACTGATTAGAAAGAGGGATTTACACACACTTTTAGGATGAAAAGCCAGTGGCCAAGAAGTGGAGCCAATTTGTTGACCTGGGGAGCACGGAGGGGCTTTTTGCTGATGAGGGACTTTGACTTGTTCATTGAAGCGAGACCCCTGGAGCGCAGTCAGGGGCAGTGCACTGTGAAGTATGAGGTCAGCACCTTCAACTTTACAGCTACAAAACTCCAAACAATGTGGACTTCCTACTGGGAGGTAGACTTTGAGGTAAACGGATACAGGTAAAAGAGTTATTTAAAGGGGCACTCTGTAACTTTTCAGTTGGTGTTCCGTCTCCCTCCCCTTTTCTATGGATATGTCATTGCTGTACTTCAAAAGTTCCAGAATATGACATTAAACAGATCTACCTTGTGTTTATTAAATTACAAGTGGTTTAATTACTCAAAAATACCTAGAAAAGCATGCATTCTGACAGTGCCTCTCCACAGATCTGACCTGTATCTTGGCATGGTTTTGTGTCCTTGATGATAGAAAGGTTCAATGTCATACTATGAAACATTTCAGACAAAGCAATAATATCTCCACGGAGAAAAGAAGGTGGCGGTCCCTCCACCAGAAAAGGTACACAGTGCACCTTTAACATTTTTTTAACTTTTACTACCATATTTTTTGGACTATAAGTCACACTTTTTTCATGGTTTGGGTTTTCCTGCGACTTATACTCCGGTGCAACTTATATATTAAAATTTTTACAGTGACAGCCACGAGAGGGCGCTCTATGCTTGTGTGTCAGTATCTGCTACTTCTGTATCACTGTCACTTTGCTGTACTGCTCATGTCTCCTGCAGAAAGAGCTGCTGTCCTGCTGCAAGTAGTGAAATATTCAGCCAAAAACGGTAATCGAGCAGAAGAAAGAAAGTTTGGAGTGAGTGAGAAACTTGTGAGGGATTTTATAAAATACATTTCCCCCAAAAAGTGGGACTTACGTTCAGGTGTGACTTATATATGTTTTTTTTTGCTTCATTATGCATTTTTTGGCTGTTGCGACTTATAGTCCGGAAAATACGGTACATATTTCCATATATCTTTATATAGTTGATGTCTTCTGCGTATATGCAAAATGTAGAAAGTAATGAAAATAAAGAAAAAACATTGAATGAGATGCCAAACTTTTGATTGGTATAGTCTTGATGAATTCTTGTATTTTGCATTTTTAAGTGGCTACTGATGAAACCTTTACTACCTTGAACTGGCTACTGGATTGTTGAATCATTGGGCAAGACACTTCTCCCACTTTGTCAGGGGCAAGGCACTGTGAAGTATGAGGTTAGCAGCTTAAAATTTACAGCCACTAAATTCCAAACAGTGTGGACTTAGGAGGTAGACTAAAAGTTTGAATGGATTTTTGGAAACAGTACAAGTAAATTTGGAGTTTTAAAAGATTCAATTCAGTTTCAATAAATGGAAAAGTGAAATGCCAGAGGGTCACAGTTGTAGAATTGTTACAATTTCGGTTGTGTCCAAAAAAGAGCCAGTAAGATGATTTATAGCAGTTTGGTTTTCTTTAGTAATAGCTTAACGTCATGTGAAATCTCCACAGAATTAAAAAAAAAATTGACAGCGCAGAATTCTGTGGTGTAATTTACTGCAGATTTGTTGATGTGGTTTATTGTTGATATGGCTGCAGTTACAGTGGCGGAGTTAGTAATTTGGGGGGCCCTAGGCGAACTTAAGTTTGGGGACCTCACTATAATACACCATTTTTCTCTTTTGTTCAGTTTTAAAAAAATATATATTTATTGTCTGTTTTTCTCCATTGTTCTTCAGACATGTACATCTGTATTTATTTGAATAATGGTGGATTGGAAACTTGTCTTTTTAGTTAGGGCCAGAACTGAAAGTAATTTTATTTTTTTTGCTGGTACAATAAATTTTTGTTTACATTCATTACATATGATTATTATATTTTTTTCTTGTGATTATTGTTTAAAAGTAAACTACTCTTATTAAATGTCATATTGAGAGAAAAAATAGCTCCTAGGCCTCGGTCATTAGTGGCACTGAGGGACATTAGTTGGGGGCCCTTCCAGGTTTGGGGCCCTAAGCAACCACCTACTTTTGCCTAATGGTAGCACCGCATCTGTGCAGTTACTGGAACTACCTATCCACATTAAAGAAAAACTGTCCCAAAATTCAATATCTTCCCTGTGAATAAAAATAAACAAAAGTTAAATACTTTTTTTCACAAAAGCTTCAAAAAGCGTTGCCTTAAAGTCCTAAAGTCCTTGTTATCACTTTAATTTACGTAAAGTCATAAGTTAAGTTTATGAACCCCTAACAAATAATCATAAAGGCATTTGTGGATCATAATTAGTAAATCTCCCATAAAATTTTATAGGCCCCTATCTTCCATTTAAAATTACCTCATCAAATAGAACGTAAACTACTACTTTACTACTATCAGAGAAAGTTGTAGAATGAGTTGCATATTGTAAGTTTTTAACAAATCAGCAAAAATAGAGCAGTGGTTATTTTTGTCAGCAAAGTACACACAAATAGGGAGATCACACAAATAGAGAGCCAGTATTTTGACTTTCAAGCATATCAGCGAGATAACTTTTTGAAGATAACAGCATTCTAACATGGCTTAAATCTCATAAGGGTCAGTTTTGTGTAATATTTGACCTTTAAATTACATCATTTTGAGGAAAAACAATCAAAATCTGCTTGCATATTGGCCTAAAAATATCAACAGAGCTCTGGATTCTAAACTATCCGTATCGGCATCATCCATTAAAAAAACAAAAAAACAAAACTTATCTGTTGATCTCTACACACAAACTGAACAAACTCTAAAAAAGCCTTTGGTTTCCTCATGTCCTTGCTACTTTCAACCGTATATTTTCCTGTCCGACAAACAAAATAATAACTTTGCTTGTCTATCCCTCCTATCCCTGTGTCATATTGATCTGCTCCCTTAGCCCCCTGTGCCATGGCAGGCCGGGCCGCAGAGCTGGCTCGTGATGTGGTGAAATGTCAGGTACCTTTGGGAGGGGGAGATTAGCGAGCTCAGAGCGTCACCACCACTCCTAATCACTCACCCGTCTGTCTCTCGCTGCTCCAACTTCTTCAGCCCTCCCCTCTCCCCGCTCTCGCCATAGCATCTTTCTTTATTACTCTTTCCGTACTAATCCGCTCAAGTAGCGCTCGCTCCGAAATATTAACACACGGATCATCTTTGGCCTGTTGAATTCAAATCCAACTCGGAAGATCTAAGTCGAGGCTGTCATCTCAAAGCCTCGTATCGGGTGAGGAATTCAAATTGCCAGCTTTATTTTTGTATGTATTTTTTCAGTTTAACCCCCTGTAACCTTTTGTGGGGAGGTTGGGGTACATGTACATCATATATTGAGTAATATTTCTTTCTGAACTGACTACTTTTATTTTTGGTAGCTACAGTAATGAATTCAGACTGGCTATTTTGTGAAAAAAAAAATCTGTCTAATAGTACCGTATTTTCCGCCGTACTGTCATTGAATGGTCTATTTTCGAACTTTTTTCACAAATAAACCGCACCGGACTTTAAACGAAACCCAACAGTTCGATGGGTCAGTCGGACTTTGTTTGGCGTGTCCACGGTGACTCTGGGCTTTGTTCAGTTGGGTACTGTCTGGGACCGCTGGACTGTTGGCGTGTTTGCAGTGACTCAGTTTTCAGTTGTGTCTAGAAGTGACACATTGCACTTGCTTTTTCGGTTCGTTCCTCTGTTCCGTTCATCGTCCGCGTGGAGTGATGAGTGTGGCTGCAGGTGTTTTTCACTGCTTAGTCACTGTGTGCTTCACGTGTGTTTGAGTGCGATGCGGCTTTGTAGTTTACTGAAGTCGTGCTGGGACACCCGAGTGGATTCGTGTATGGGGCACTCTGGATTGCGGGGCACGCGGCCGTTTTTTGATGGGGTTGGAGGCTTATGAGAGCGCCCAGTAGTGCAGAAAATATGGTATACCAGCATTAATGTTATTTCTGTTTAATTTAATTTGTCTTGACCAGTGAAATCAAACTGTCACTCGAAGATGATAGCAAAGGGTTTTATTTTGTTTATGTATTTGTGTATATATATTTTTTCTCTTTCATTTTAGGGAATTACAATCCTTACAGGTTTTGTGTTTGGTCGACAGTGTTGTGTTTGGTGAAAATATAACTGTATATCAAAGCAACGTAGACAGCAGTGATGAATAATTTGACCGAGGGATAGCATGTATATAATGAAAAGGTGAGGGCCTAGTACTGATCCTTGGGGTACACCACGGGACAGGGAATTGTGGGATTTACAGTGATCTGACGAGATATATTGGCGTCAGTTGGAGAGGGAGATACTTTCAGCGGGGCTATTTCTGCGCGGTGTTGTGAGCACAGACCAGATTGAAAATGTTCAAAGAGCAGGAAGGGGAAAAGATACTGTTAGATACGAAACTTTTCAATGATTAAACTTTACTTCAGATGTTTTTTAATTTATTTATTTAAATTTTTTTATTGCTGTTCTATGAGTATCCAGTCTCTTTTTTAGCATATACAGGGTTGCACTGTCATCGATTTATCATTCAATATATGAAAGCTTGAACAATGGGGATCAATATTTATCGTGCGTACATTTTCTTTGCACTATTTTTTGGTTATTTTTTGGCTATATGATAAAATTTAAGTCATAAAAGCTTGAATGAATAACTTCCAAGACTCATTACTGATGCAAAGTAATTACTTAAGTGCTTTATTCTGCTATTTATTTAGTGCAGCTCATGTTTTTTTTAAAGGTGCACTATATAACTTTTCTGGTAAGAGTCAGTATGACATTATACTGGTTTATAATTTAAGTGGTATAGGTGTTTTTATGTTTATGTTTTTTTGTTTTGTTTTTTTTTTTTTTTTCACAATAGAACTACCTCTATTGTACGTGGCCCAACCTCTCCACAGATCACACCTGTAAATTGGCTTGGTGCTTGTCTCCATGGAAACAGATAAGTTTAATATCACACTGTGAGAAATTCCAGGCAAGGCAACAGCATCTCCATGGTGACGCACCCTGTACCCAAGTTACGCACTGCACCTTTAACAAAATTGTACATCTAGGATAATTTTTTAATGATTTGAATCTGATTTTGAGTTATTACGTCAGTGCCATGAATTCGTTTAGATATTATCGTTTATATATTTACTTAAGCAATGTACCGAACCTCAAAACTAGTAATCGTGACAGGCCTAGAGAAAGGGCACAGTTCACATGAGGTCACCTACACACTCGGGGACTTTGATTTGATTGGAGAGATTTAAGTGAAGTACGGAGCTTTTGGTGGCGAGCCCAGTCCTTGTGAAGCGTCTCTGGTCTAATTAAAGAGAAAAGATCAGCGGTGCAGGATGTGTGAGGGATGTAGAGCTGCGCAGGCCGGCCGCGGGGACATTAACTCCGCTTTTATTGGGAATTATCCAAGTTGACTGCTGTACCTTTGAGATCCAAGCTGATATATGAGCGTCTCAAAGCAACTTCACATAGAATTGCCAATTAATTCAAAAATAACCTGCTCCCTAATGTGCCTGTGTCTAGATGGATTTCCTTTGAACAATGTAGACAACAGCATTCTTATATGTGGTATGGAATTCAGTCTGTAAAATGTCATGGCACGGCGGTGGTATGAGAAGTAAGGAAGAAATGTCTAGACTTGGACTTTTGCATCTCGCTAACTTGTAATAACAATACATGGGGGTGTGACGTTAACTGTATATTTTTCAGACTATAAGTCGCTCTGGAGTATAAGTCGCACCAGCCAAAAAACGCGTAATGAAGAAAATAAAAACATATATAAGTCACATCGGAATATAAGCCACACTTTTTGGGGGAAATGTATTTTATAAAATCAGAGACCAGGAACCGACATTTCATCTTGAAAGTCAAGTTCTAGTAATAACAACAGAGAACAACAAGCTGTTAACGCAACATATGAACAGTTCTTCAGATAACTGTCGCATAAACAACAGAACAGAACAAGTTTACCAAACTCTCGATCTCACCCCAAATCCCTAAATCCATTGAATTCTTCATCCTCTGTGTCACATCTGAGCAATTCCGCGATGTCCAGAGGTAAATGGAGCGCCACTTCCTCTTCTGTGTAGCTGTCGTCAGACTCAGCATCAATTCCAGTTAGAATTATTTCGGCCTTTCTGAATCTGAACAAGATGGTTTCAATTGTCAGTGAAGTTCAGGCTTTGTTGATCCTTCTAGTGACTTCCAGGAAAGTTGCATGTCGCACCTGCCCAGTTGCCGTGAAGCTGTGTTATCCATCCCCACTTTCCCCCAGTCCGTCACAAGTTTCTCGCTCACTCCAAACTTTCTTTGTGCTGCTTGATTACCGTTTTAGGCTGAATAGTTCACTACTTGCAGCAGGACAGCGTCTTTTTCTGCAGGACACATGCGCAGTAGAGTGAAATGACAGTGGTACAGGAGGAACAGGAGCAGCAGGTACTGACACACAAGCCTAGAGCCTCTCGTGGCTGTTAGTGTGAAAATGTTTTATGTGTAAGTCGCACCGGAGTATAAGTCGCAGGAAAACCCAAACCATGAAAAAAAGTGCATCTTATAGTCCGAAAAACACGGTAGCTGGAATTATAACATTTGAGCTGATTTGTACTGTTAAACAAATCTCTCAGACATCAAATTACAGACACAAGCTAGTGACTGTTAGCCAACAGTTTTCCAGTTAGTCACTCTCACTTACTCACTTAAATGTGACCATGAATGCTTGTATTGATCAAAGGATTTTGCAAATTAATTGGCTAAATCCATGTTTTCAGACAATCTTAATATTTTTTTTGTCACCATGGTAAACGATGAACCTTCAGTCAGATACAGATAATCACCACATGCACACCCCATTCATACTAGGCAATGCGGTGGAAGTGTGTTGCCTAAGGACACAACGACAGAACTTGGTTAGAGTGGGAATCAAGGTATACTTTTAGTCACAGTAGGGAAATTTGTGTCTTATTTTATTTTTGGTCAATTTAGTTCAGATTATAAAAATGCAAAATTGTCTTTTTTCATTCAAAACTTTTCACTGCATTGCTCAAGATCAAAGAAAAAGGATTAGCACCAGATAATTTAATATACGAAATGTATGTAAATCTGATTATTCTGTTTTACCTCCTCTACTAAGGTTAAAGAGAAGATCAACTAAAACCAAAAGATAAAGTGCTTATATCCAAACCAAAGCACAAACTGGGACAAGAGTAAGGCAAATAAATATAAATGTACCACTTTTCTTATTACCTAAGTGTTTGACTTTAGACTATGAAAATCTGTGGAGTTGTTTAGGGTCAAAGTTGTGTTTATAAATGAAGAAACAGCAGAACAAAGGCGGCTGGCTTTCGTGGGCCTGGTGCGTACATAAAGGATTTACCATAAATAAGATAAAAAGAGATGCACAAGGAACATGCACCTGCGCTTCATGACATAAATACTTCTGCTGGCTCTGATTCCCTGAGGAGGTCGTATGAGATCAGATACAGTGTGAAAAAATAAAGAAGAAAAAAAGAAAAATATGATAAGGTGTTGAATATTACATTGAAACACTGAAATTAAAATGAAATGCAATTATGACCATTAGCAAAATTATGTGATTTATTTATTTATTTTTTAATCTTTCTACCATGTTATAATGTTATTCCCTCATTAAAAACATGCCTGAAGAGGTTTTAGATGTTTTAGATTTCTCCTCCAGGTCCTGTTCAAACCCTCCTTGTCATTAGCTGTGAGATTCTGTGCAATATTCAGTCAATAAGTCTACACCGCCCATGCTCCCACACCACAGTTCTCCATGAATCCACAGAAACATGATACAGAACTGTAAAGTACAACTTGATAAACCTGATGCAGTAGTTTCATGAGCAGGATGCAAACAATTGTGTTCTGACTCAGAGCATGAAAAATGAAAGTGAAACTTATAAAACATGTTAATAAGGCGTTTTTGCAAATATAGCATTTTCAAAACAATTAAAGGAAGTTCTTAATTATCTAAATATGTTATGTGTAACAGTTAATACAGTTTTGAATAACAATGTTTGGCATAATATTGGAGGACCTGACCATGTAGATCTGCCTTCATAGTGAACATTTAACACACTCATGTTGGGTTTCATGTTTCCTGGAGACATAACATTAATATACATTCATTTCCCAGAGACAGATGTTAACCTTAACCATAGTTACTATTTAACCTAACATTCACACAAACCCTAACCCGTGGACTACTTTTGTATAATCATAGTATAAAACTGTAACTTTTTATTTTTCGCAAATTTCGGCCTCAACAAATGAGCCTGTTACTAAGTCACAGAGTGTACTACAACATGTAAGAAATGTAGGAGTGGGATGAGCGCATCCAGAGCATCAGAAATTGCTAAGATCAAACAGAAAACAAGACCTTAAGAAAAAAATATTTTATCTCAGTAGCGCCACCTCAGAAACTGATTTAAATGGGGCCAATGGGAGCCCAGTCATAAAAAAAAGTTTGAGAAACCTTATTTTAAAGCATTACCACCATTACCTACATCTCTGTAGAGCATAACAGATGTTATAAAAAGTTTTAATGATCTCTTCATTTACAGTGCAGTGTGATACTTGTTCACATCTATACTTAAAAATGGTCTTGACAGTCTTACTTGAACACTGAACACTGCGGTTTTAAAATGCATTTAACTGTCTAACTGTCCAGTGTGGATATTATGCTTATTAGATATGTCTAATAGCCTATTTTTAAATAAACTATTCTAAGCAGTCGCCTGCATTCCTGTTTTCCCTCTCATGTGTCATTTGTGAGCTGACACTTCACAGTCTCTCTGTGTTTCATTGTGGTTAGTGCATTTGTGATGGATTCTCTTGCCCAAATAAAGGGTCTCTATCAACCAATCAGGATAAGACACTTTTTGTAGAACACATTTCCACCAAAATGAGCTGACTGGCAAAGTGCCAAAGGTAAAGCTAAATGTGAACTGAACTCATTCATGTGTTTTCAGCAGGTGCTGTTCATCACCCTGATATGGAGGAGACCTCTGCAGATCTGCTGGCACGTGCCTTTGTATAAAGTCAGTGTTAGTATCACTATCTTTTTGCATTTTGACCAGTGACAATTTGACCAGTGAACTCTAAAATGTATTTGTGTTCTGGTGTCCCTCAGATTGCTATGGTCCTGCACGTGGGCCAAAGACCTCCATCCATGTACAGATGTAGGACTTTGAGCTGGAGGGGAAAGACAAAGAGAAGGCCAGACCTCTTCTGAATTAGGTAAGTCATTCAGTCCTCTGTAAAATCTTTAGACCCAAATCCTGTGACAATCCTGTGCCAGTGGGATGTCCTGAACGAGCCCAAAATAAGGCCAACTATGGCGTGACTATTGTTTGTGCAAGAATGGAACATTTTAGTTTGATGCTTGATTTTGTGTCTTGGTGTTTTGTTTTTACTTACAAATGGTTCTCATTCTGGGGGTTGAGGCCCTCGTGGTAATTGCAAAATGATTTCAGGGCATTTCCAGATGAGATGAAGAATTTTAAATGAATGCAATAGTCTCAAGACGTGACAAGACGTGATGACTGCAGATTCTTAGTTGAAAAATCTCTCAGACTAGAAGAGCTCACACCCCAATAAAGCCACCTATTCTCATTCATTGTCTATCATAAAGATCTTGTGCAACACTTTGGTGTGATGTGTCATCATGTTATATACAAAATGCAGCTGTGGTGTTAAATTGTTTTTTTCAAAGCCTTTTCTCCTAGACTTTTATTTTCTGAATCACTGGTGCATGTTTGAATAATGTTGCGATCTCTCACTGGCACTACCCAAACCCTCCTTTTGGTTATAAGAGACCATGCGTCTTGTCTAAGTCTCCACCCCCATGCTCCTGCCACACAGCCCCTCACTGTGTTTTTCAGCTTTTTTCAAAATAAAACTTTAGAGGGTACTAGAGAGCCTCCTTTTTTTTTTTATGATAGTTGCTTGATTTGCATATCATCATGTCTGCTCACAGATCTCCATGCATGCTTTTTGTTGAGTTAATTCCAAACAAAAGTTTAAACGTGCTGAAAACAATGAAAAATGCTTATAGGGAACCAAGGTTTTTGTTTGTGTAGGGTGGATCCTCTGATGTATTTTTCATAGAGAAACATAAGCTGAGCCAGTCCAGACATCATATTTGTGTCTTCTGTCTGCAGTTATGAAAGAGTAAAAGCTTTAGTTCCATTTGCACTCTGGAAAACAGCACCTCTTACCATCTCATGTTCTACATCAGTCTTCTTTTAGTGTTACGGTGGCTGAAATGGCTCAAAAATCAATAGCAAAGAAGTCCAAAAGAGCCTATTGGCAATCAGCCATAGTGATGAATAGACAACTAGCAGCTTGTTCTCTTCAACAAGTTATTACCTTGAAAACAGAAATGACAATGGCAGCAGAGTTTTAAGCATCTTTATTTGTTGCTCCATCTTGGATACTTTGACCATCTATGCTGAAGCCAGCCCACTACTTGACCCATCTATTTTTCATTAGATTTGTCTCTCAATATATTAAAATCTTAAACAGACCACACTTAAGATTCGTCCTTCAATTAATTTTCAGTTTTGGTACCTGCATTTTCAGCTCCCACACTGAATGATGCTGGATTCATCTCTCTCTCCAAACAGCTAAAAAGACTGCATAAAACTTAACCTTACATCAAAGTATTTTCTTATATCTCTTGTGGCTTAGGCATGTTTTATAATTACTTATATTTATCATATGTTTTCCTCAGTGCTATAAAGAAGTACGAACCATTGCTTTGTAATTTCCCTTGTGGATCAATAAGATTTGTCTTAGTCTAGTTTAGACCAGAGCATTAATCAAGCTACATCCACTGCAACCTAAAATATGCACCAAGGTCGCACATTGACCACTATAGCTACATTAAAGGATGGGTTAAATCCAGTGCTATACACACAAAAAAGTACTGCACCACTGACCAGCCTTAAAGTCTCATCATGAACCTTACTTGGAGGGTCTGTCTTCTGCTTGTCTCCATGGAGATTTGAACACTTTTCCTATAATGTTGCACTGTTCAGCTTTAAACTTATCTAACCTCAGCAGGGGATGTCATAAGGTCAAGTTACTGATCAGATCTGTGGAGAGGTGACCCTGCTCATGATAACAGTACACATTCAAGATAAATTTAATTTATTTAGTTTAACAAGGTACACTGATTAAATGATGAAATGCTGCTTACATTTCAGGCAAAGCATCAAGAAGACTTGTTGTGCTATATATATTTGACACCCAAGGATCATTATGTTATTATTTGCACATGTTTAAATTAGCAAAAATATGAATCTAAAACAAGTCTACTTACTTCCGTGTTAGAAAAATGGTGTACACAATGGGAGCTGATGCCGCCATGAACGTCATCACAACACAAACAGTCTGCGACTCAGATGAATAGCTGCAGATAACGCCAGTATGCAGTGGATTTTTTAAATTTATTTTTTTCATCTGTGACTACGCGACACTGCCAAATTCTATGCACATCACTATAAAGAAAATACAACTGCAGAAAGAAGTAAGTACAAAGCAGTGGGTGTATGTCGGTGGTGGTGCAAACGAATTGATCAGCAATACGGCGTTTAAAAATCGCTCAAACATGCTCGAATCACAACTACAAATACAAATCTGGCTGACTATCCTGTCCTGTTACGTAAGGGTAAAAAAAATGGTGAAGGGACGATCGAATGAAACAGAAAACGCACACTAAAGTTCTTGTAGAAGTGCAGATGCAAGGAGCAGCAACTTCAAAGTGAAAAAAATGCATCGCACACTCAGATGACTTTTAAAATTTTACATAATGTTTGGGCAAAAAGCTTTCATCAGATCATTTTTTTCTTGCTTTGGACCACAGAAGGGAAACTATAACATGGTTAAAAGTGTTATAGATCTGCTATGAAATCTCCATGGAAACAAGCATGTGGCAGTCTCCCAACACAAAAGTCCATCCTGTATCTTATCTATTGTTACTTCTCACACCTACAACAATATAAAATGTTGTCCCTTAATACGATTTAATTTATCTCACACATTTGAAGGTCTCAAATGAAATATCTTGTTATTCTCTATCAGTAGTCATGGTCTTGTGGCTGAATCTTCTCAGATATTTGTTTGTTTTTGTGCCAATGTCACATGACTTCTCCTTTATGATCCCTGAATATATTTTTACTGTAAACACAACCTCCACACTCCCTCTGCCCCACGGTCTCTTATGTCATTAGACTAATGGTTTAAAATCAATGCAGAGGTAATATATTTAATGCTCTGATGTTGTACCTGATGTCTTTATGCCAGTCATTCAAACCGCACCTGGACTTAAGCCTGGGAGAAGCACACTCGAGATGAATATTGAATCTTTAAATCTCCTGCATATGACCATGAACTTTGACCTCCCAGCACAGCGAGGAGCAAATCCCACTCCTGACAATGAGTTTAACAACAGATTTGAAAAGGTAAATGTTTTGAATAAGGTCCTTTTAGGTTCTGTATGGTTTATGTTGTGATTCATGAAGCTCCTCCATGTTTTTAAACTCCACATGTTTGACCTATTTAGCTTATTCAGTAATAGCTGTGGTTTTAACTTGATACAAACTCATTTTCAACACGCCGACAGAGGTAGGACTACATGTTGGTGCAAAGTGTAAAATTTCATTCCAAAAAACATGCTGTATTTGAAGTTGTACTGCAAATATCAAGATGGATGTGTTCAAAGTACTTTTAAAAGTTTAATACCTGACATCATAGGACCTTTAAATTACCTGTTTTGTAATATTTTCTGATCCATGTTATAATGTTGCATCCTCATCAAAAACAGACCTGGAGTTGTGTTTTGTTTCATTCACATGTTTAACACAGAAACTCTGCATATTTAGGCTGAGGCTCTCAAACAGAAAACACTCTGTTCTACCTCATGATATAATGTGATAATACAGGAAGTGCTCCATTGTGTTTTTTAATCCACACAGCTTCACTAGAATTATTTGGATAATTTCAGCTCTGCAATTGCCAGTCTCTACTGAACTAAAGATAAAAGGTAGCTGTTTACTTGAGAAGTAACAATGAGTGGCATCACAATGTGGAAAAGAGCATTTTGAACTTTGGAGATGTAGACAAACTAATAATTCAGGATTACTGAAACATGTGTGAATGAAACAAAACTCAACTCTAGGTATGTATTTGATGAGGTCACAACATTATAACATGGCTTAAAGCTTAGGCCCCATCCACACTAGTACGTATCTGAGTCGTTTTCATTGTGGATGCAGTGTTTGTTCGCACTAATCCGATAGAAAACAGCTCCAGAGATGGAACGATCTAGTGCAGCACCCAAGAATTCATCTGAGTACGGACCTGATCCGGCACTGTGTGGATGCCTGAAAGCATTGATACACTGACATAGGAGCTCTCGTTGCCGTCCTTATTGGACCACGTCACTGTGACTTGCGCCATCCTGATTCGCTGGGTTTGTGACATTGGTCATGTGAAGCTATTGCGGAGAACAGTTCAAACAAACCATAGACAAATGGGAAACAGCGTAGCTAGAAGTACTCGCTAGACATGGTCCACGAAAACACTGTTTTCATGCTTGCCATCTTCCTCTGCTCGAAATCGGCTGCTGCAACTTCAGACACAGTTAGCAGAACACCCCCCTGTCACAGAAAGAACACTCATATTCCACTGAATTGTGTCCTTTAGTCTGACAGAAGCTGAACCACATCAGCGCACAAGGAAAGAGCTGTTTTTTGAGCACTTAGTTTATGCAAATTATCCATGTGGTTTTAAGTTTCTTTTCTGTAAAACGTAAACAAATATGTGTAAAGCTTTGTGGATAGGGAAGGCTTGCAGACACAGAAATGACGTGTATGGACACAAATCGTTTCTGATACAGTGATACGGTGATTTGTTTCAGTGTAAACGTAACCTTACAAGAGTTCATTTTGCACAATATAGGACCTTTGAGTTCCCAAGTAAATGTACATAAATATATTAAACATTGCTTTTTTCCTGGGTATATTGTTGCTTCTATAAATAAAGACTGTGTTTGAATAGTGCGTTCCTTCACAGCATGGGGCCATACATAAAGCCCATATATAAGCATTGGGAATTACACCCTCACAGTTAAATAGAGCTACGTCAACAGAAATGTAAATGGTAAGTAGAAATAACGCAGGAGCCAAAACTTGCTCTGGTACCCCCCTAATCCTCTCTATTCTGTGTATTCAGAAGCGTGTATATAGTTTTATATATTGTAATTATTTGCATGAGGAATTGCATTATGTTAGCGTCTGTTTGTCCTTAGATCCCGAGCACTTAAAGTAATCTCTTGGCCTTGTTCTGGGATTAAGTTGTTTTTCCAACTTTAATGGCACATAGTTTTGTTATTTGTCATTCTGGAGCTAATATAAAACTAGGCAAATGAAAATGTTACTAGATGGGAATGAAGCTAAGATCATATAGATGGCATCGTTTTATTTGGTTATTAAAGCTCAAATATTACACAAAATGGATTTTCATGAGCTTGAAGCTCATGTTATAACATTACCACATCAAAAACATTCATTCACGCATGTTTGATTAACTCTTTATTATTAGTCTGTCTACATCTCAAAAGCTCAGAATGCTCTGTTCCCCCTTGTGATGTCATGAAGTGGTAAAGTTCAAGTTAACCTTTTACCTTTTGGTCACTTCAGTCGAGACTGGGTTATAATAAACAATGCCTGTGTTACCACATGACCGCACAAGGTGAAACAGAGTGTTTTCTGTTAGAGAGCTCTTCTTAAATAAACAGGGTTTGTGTGTTAAACATGTGTGAATGAAACAAACACAACTCCAGGTATGTTTGTGATGAGGAAACAACATTATAATATAGATCAGAAAATACTGTAATATCATCAAAATTAATATAATTCTGACCTTTATATAATCAATTTTTATTTGTTAGAGCAACTTGCCTAAAGAAGGTGGTATGTTGGTACCATTGTTGGTGCAGTTGAAGTTTAGTAAAATTATCGAGTTTTACCCTAATTGTTTTATAACACACATATACACACACACACACACATATATATTTGTACACATACATATACATACATACATACATATATACATATGTATAAATATACATACATACATCGACACATGTTTTTGTTTATGGTCATACAAATGATAAAGATGCAACGTTTATCGTTTATGATCATACTAAATAAACAATAATGATAAAGACAAATATAAGGATAAGGACCTCAAGGACCACCATGAAATTGGCTGAAAGTTTTAAGTCTATTTTGTTGTTTTTATTTTTTCATATAAATTGTTACATTTGAAAAGACATAAAAAATTCATGAACTCTGCAAACCATGTGCGTCAACAGGGCACTAAAGGGTTACCACGCTGGAGATGAGATATTGATTGATATTTTTTCTTCCTGAAAGTGGAAGCAGGCGAATGGGAAAACCTGACCTGTAGCCCTACTAGCCGTAAGTCTTTCTCATTCTAGTCTATACAGAGATAGTCATCGGGTACAGCAAGGTCTGAATGTGATTTGAAGGTGGTACAAGAAGATATAACATAGACTACCAATCAGAGAAGTTATGACAAATATGTCCAGTATCTCATGGCTTGTTTTTTACAAGCTCCCATTGGCTGTAATGTTCAAGTAATTTTAAGTATTTTCTATTTATTGAAAAATAAATAAATAAATACATAAATAAAAGACTCACAGTAAGTACAAAGTTGTGAGTGGAGAGGTCAGGTGAACATTTCGGAGCATTTTCTGGTATGTACTTATAATATATGATATAGTCTATGCATTATCACAGTATTGACTTAACTGGCTCATACTACACTATTTTCTGACCCATGTTATAATGTTGTTCCCTCATGAGAGACATACCTGGAGCTGTGTTTTGTTTTATTCATGTTTAACACACAAACTTGCATATTTAGGCTGAGTTCTTCTTTTAAACAGAAAACACCACCTTTTGATGGCATGTGATAATTCAGGAAGTGCTCCATTGTGTTTTTAAACTGCCAGTCTTTGTTGAACCGAAAGGTAAAAGTTAACTTGAAAACTACCACAGCAATACATCACAAGGTGGAGCAGATGATTTAGAGCTTTGGAGCTGTAGACAGACTAATAATAATGGATTGCTCAAATATGTGTGAATGAAACAAAACACAACTCCAGGACTGTTTTGGGGAGGTAACAGTATTATAACATGTCTCAAAGCTCACATAAGTCAGTCTGGTGTAATATAGGATCTTTAATAAAAGACCGTCGACTTGTGGCTCAAAACTGCTTTGGTCTGGTTGATTTATGCCCATCACAATAATGTTATCATCACAAAACACTGTGCTGGCAGTCAATGCTGTTGGACCAACTTTTTTTTTTAAATCCATAAATTTAGGAACAAAGTAAGTACAGAGCAGTGAGTGTGAAAGCACTCTAAGTCAGTTTAGAAAAGTTAATGATGAGGAGAAATCATTATGACATGGTTAAAAGCTCTTAAAAGTCCATTTTGCATAATATGTCTCATTTAAACATGCACAAATCACAAAAAATACAACGAAGCGGGTGATGGGAGAAAACCATTATAATATGAGCTCATTCATTAAAGTGAATTTTATAAAAGCACAGACTGCATTCAAAACAACACATTTTCACTCCCCTACAGCCTCCATCTGAATGTTTTTGTGAGTAAAATTCTAACAATGAATATGCCACTTTTATAAACCTTTTCCTCAAAACTGGGACATGATTTTCATTTGGTTTTCATTTTAAGCTGTGTTTTTGCACTATCAGCTAATTCTTGCTTGTTTGTGGGAACCCTGACTTCCCACATGCCTTCTGAAGATTGAAGATTCACTTAACATTGTCCCAACAACAACATGGACAGAAAACAGCGTCCACGTGCCACAGCCACTTTGCACTACAGCGAAATCCAGAAAGCCCTGACCTTTTAACTGAAGGCAAATCAGACGCACCCAAAGTTCACCCTTCACATTGCATGCATAACATTGTTCTCATTTACTTCACCGCGCTGTATAAAAAGGTTATTTTTCGGTCGAACATCAATGACACTGACAAACTTATAAATGGCAGTGGGTCACTCGAGGACATGGGGTCTAGCGACAGTTGTCTGGTGCTGAGGTTTCTTGTGAAATGTTTAATTCATTTACTCAGCCATCCAAGGACAAACGCTGACTATTGGGTTTTGTTTTTTGTTTGTTTGGCCTGCGGTAGTATTGTTTGGATAGACCCCTGAGTGTGTGGCGGGAGTGGTCTCCAAACACCATCTGTTACATAAAGACCCACCTGTGAAGGCAGCAACACCATCGGAGAGGATTAAGATTTACTCTGTCTTTCATTCTGCAAACAATGTGCTGGTTTTATGAACAGCATCAATAACTGACAAAGAGGAGACATGATAGCTTTACAAACAGGGGACACGATAGCTTTACAAAGGTTCCAGTGGTGATCAGCACTACATTTAGGTCTGTTATTTCTCTGTGGGGCCTGTCCTTTTTCGCACACACACACAGACCACATCATTCACCCCAAATGCTGCACCATGAGCCATGAAAAAGGCCATCAGTTGATTGGTAAACAAATTTCCACGGCAACGAGCTTCACGCAACAGAGGCCCGTGAAAATACACGCACTTCTTTCCTGTCACACGTGGCTAAACACACTGTAAGGGCGATGCTCGTTGGTGGCAGCAGAGAAAAGGCACACATAGGCAGGCTGCAAGGTTGCAAAAAAGCCCATTCATGAAATCTGTGTGATCCGACCACTTTCATTATGGACTGCACAGAGCGTAGGTCGGTCTGAGGTCGGCTCCTTTCACATCGTACTGGCCCCGCTCCAGAAGTCGCTCCAAGATCACCTGTTTGAAGAATCTTGGAGCAGCCCTTTATTGTGATCCTGAATGCCATTGTCAGGTTTGGACAAGTGCATCGCTCTCAGATCAAAAGCACTTTTACGTCAGCATAACTACTGGAAATGACCCTTCACTAAAGACTCAAGACTCAGTTGTGCAATACCCTGCAAAACGGCATGTCTTCAATAACAACAATGAACCTGACAAAAAACACACAACATTCGTAGTCAATCAATACCTGCTATCACTGAATATTTCCATCCAAGTCCGTCTCGGGTATACCGTGTGCAGTGTTGGGAGTATGGTGTTATAAAAGTAATGATGTACTGTCATGTGTTGCTTTTAGTTGTAACACAGTAATGTAAGGCATCACTGGGGGGGGTTCATTTTTCTTCATAGAAACCTACTAAAATCACTGGCGATACCAGTAGCAGTGAAATGCCATTGTTACGGTTCCAAATCTTGGGACAGACCCAGAGGTATGCCCGCGTAGACCGTCGGGTGACCTAGGGTGAAAGGACTGGCACAGAACTCTGTGCTCCACAGGCTAAGTGCAGCCGTCATCTGATCACACTTTGCGGACACCCTGGTCCGTGGGTTTGGGATTCTCTCAGGGGCGGTCCTAGATTCCAAGTCCTAATCCAAGATTAGTCCTGGGTTAGTCCTGGTTTAGTCCTGGTTTAGACCTGGTTTAATCCTGGTTTAGTCCTGGTTTAGACCTGGTTTAGTCCTGGTTTAGTCCTGGTTCAGCTCTGGTTTAGTCCTGGTTTAGTCCTGGTTTAGTCCTAGTTTAGTCCTGGTTTAATCCTAGTTTAGTCCTGGTTTAATCCTGGTTTCGTCCTGGTTCAGCTGTGGTTTAGTCCTAGTTTAGTTCTGGTTTAGACCTGGTTTAATCCTAGTTTAGTCCTGGTTTAGACCTGGTTTAGTCCTGGTTTAGTCCTGGTTCAGCTCTGGTTTAGTCGTGGTTTAGTCCTGGTTTAATCCTAGTTTAGTCCTGGTTCAGCTGTGGTTTAGTCCTAGTTTAGTTCTGGTTTAGTCCTGGTTTAGTCCATGTACGGGGCAAAAGTCCAGCATCTTGGCTCGCTGATTGTTATTTGACAGTAAGCAACAGTTATTTTGGTGAGAGTAACTTAAAGTGCTGCAATAGTGGTGAAATGCCTTACATTTTAAATGCAGTAATATTGTAAAGTAACAAATTACAGTTTTGAAGTGTTTTGCCCAACAGTGGTCGTGTGTGTGTGCCAGAGGATTGTTATAGTAGTTCAGTAGTTCCCATCATAAACATAACGGTCAGAACCGTCACAAGTTGAAGGTTCATTTCCAGCTCCCACAACACTGTCATTCAATGTGTGCTTGGGCAAGACACTTGACCCCTTCACCCCTAGTGTCTACGTACACTGATGTTTGAGTGTGTGAGTGAGTTGAAGGTGGAAAAGTGCTATATAATATGACTATTCTAAAAAGCTTGAAGAGATACAATGATATTTTTACAATTCTTCTTTGCTTCTGTCCTGTAACCTGCAAATTATTATGACAAAACTAACTGACCTATGGACTGACTGTAGCAGAAATCCAGTCTATTTATCAAAGTAACCACACAGCCTTCCTAATGTGTTGTGTGTGCGCTTGTGCGTTACATGTTTGCGTGTCCGAGGTTCACAGAGAGGTCAGTGCTCTTATCCGACACCAGCTATTCAATCTGCCATTTAAACTCATCTCTAATTATCTGCGCGCTAATTACACATGGGCAAAAGCGTCCGTGTGCATGTGGCAGTGCATATTTGTGTCTGTCTTAAGGTGACGCTCCAGATAATGAGATGGAGAGAGGCCTGTTAATGCCTCACGGAGCAGAGTGATGGATGTGGGACCAGCGGCTGGGTACAAAGCTCACGGAGAGAAAGAGAACAGCAAGTCCAACTCTGCCACTATAATTATTATACAGCCCGCTCTCCTGCATGATGGGGGGTACGCAGAGAATGACAACAGGAAGTAAAGATGGCTTCCAGGTGCAGGTAAAATATGAGAAATGTTTGAGGTGAAAATAAATTAGAAATGCTAGTTAGAGATGAATAATTATGATGTAAATATAATCATTTTGACACAGTGTTTTCCTATAGTTTGCAAAATCGAGAGTTGTGTTTTGTTGCATGTACATGTACTTGAGTAAACCTGCATTATTAGACTTTTTACCTCTACATACAGCCCAAAATGCTCTGTCCCACCTTGTGATGTCATGTAGCTATAGTTTTCAAGTCATGCTTTTACTTTTTTTTTGGTAGAGACTGGAAATCCCAGGGCTGAAATTATCCAAATTATTCTAGTGAAGATGAAATTTAAAAACACAGTGGAACACTTCCTGTATACCACAACGTCACTAGGTGGAACAGAGAAGAACGATTTCTGTGTTGAAAATGCATGAATGAAACAAAACACAACTCCGAGTATGTTTTTGTTTTTGATGAGGAAACATTATAACACAGATCAGAAAATATTGGAGGATTCAGTATCTATCCAATGGTTCCATATGACATTAACAAGCATTTTTAAAATAAATATATATCATTTGTATTTATATAATCATTCTTTTAAAAGCAATAGCTATTACATTCAAATAAATTAAACTTCTCTATCACTAACTGTTGTCATTTTGACTTTCTGCAATAAAGTAAGTTTGTATTTAATAACCTCTGGAAGAGAAATTGAGCTGGGATCTGGAGGAGCTGTGAGCTGTAGACATCTCCTGGATATAACCTTAATACAGGGGAATAGGACATTTTACACTAAATGATAAAAAGTGCACTGTCAGTGTCAAAAAGGAGCACTACTGCGACAGTTCAGTAAATGTGGTTTTATCGTGTGTGTGTTTTTGTTATGCAGTTTAAATATAGACTACTAATGCATACCCTACGGAATAAACTGTAGTCTGAGTAGACCTGAGGAGGAGCTTTAACACAGGAGACACTTTTTTACCATCACTACAGGACCCTCAAGACATTCTAATAGTGTTGTCCAATCCAGTCTAGTGCAGTCCAGTCTGGCTATGCTTTCATTGAAGGGAGTATTCTTCCTCTAATGACGTAAGCCATGATAACAAGGACCGGTGTTCGGAGTAATGCATTATAAAAGTAACAAATTACTGTAATGCATTGCTTTTTGCTATAACACAGTAATGAAAGGCACTACAGGGGAAAAAAGAGTAATATTTTACTCTTTACAAATGTCAAATTGAAGTGGTGGGTTTTTCTTCATACAAATTCGGTAAAATTACTGCGATATCAGGAGCGATGAAAGGCCGGAGACATGCCTGTGTAGGTCTGTCAGGTAACTGCAGGCGAAAGGACTGGCGCAGAACTCTGCGCTCCATGGACCTAACCGTAGCTGACGCCAGTTCACGCCTTGCAGACACCCTGCTCGGGGTTCTCTTAGGGGTGGTCCTAGATTCCAAGTTCTAGTCCAAGATTAGTCCTGGTTTAGACCTGGTTTAGACCTGGGTCATTTCTGGTTTAGACCTGATTCTGTCCTGGTTTAGCTCTGATTTAGTTCTAGTTTAGTCCTGGTTTAGACCTAGTTTAGACCTAGTTTAGTCCTGGTTTAGTCCTCAGTTGAGTCCTAGTTTTGACCTAGTTTAATCCTGGTTCAGTTTTGGTTTAGTTCTGGTTCAGTCCATATACGGTGCAAAAGTTCAGCATCTTCGCTCAGTTATTTTGGTGAGAGTAACTTAAAGTGCTGCAATAGTCATGTAATGCCTTACATTTTAAACGCAGTAATACTGTAATGTAACAAATTACTTTGAAATGACAGTAACAAGTAATAAATAATGCATTACAGTTGTAAAGTAACTTGCTCAGTAGTGACAAGGACTAAGCTGGCTGTGTAGCGCTGGCACAGCACAGAAATGCAATTTAGAATGTACTACACCCCCACTCAGTTTCAGTATAAAAATGGTAAAATGTGAAATAATTGTGAATAGAAATCCCCTTTGTCAGAATGATTAGTGTGCTTGATGGTTTTCCCATATCCTCACAAATATAATAATCCACTAGCCTTTTCACTAAACACTATTCAGACTTTCTCTTTGTTGAACCACATTTTGACATCAGCGGTTTTACTTGGCACTGGAGAGAAGGAGATGTTCTGGCCTGGTCCGTTTCCTGTGGTCACAGAAAGGGCTGTGTTCAGATGACCCTGAGCTCCTCCTCTTCTTTTGTTGTGATATGAAACTTATTCAACTAGTTTGATTTCCCCCCGGACCTGAACAAGTCAGACAGAGATTTGAGGAGACCAAAGATGGAGGATGAGACCTGAGGAAGTAAAGAGTGTCACAGATGAAAAGAAGAATGAAAAAACATACAGATCAAACAAGAGGACTGCCAAAGCGCATTTGTCTGTGTGTGCGCATGCGTGTGTGTGTGTGTGATCAAAATTGAACTTTCTTTCACTTTCTTCCATCTCTCGTTCTGTCTATTTCAATTGTCTTACTTAACGATACTTGAGATATTGCTTCTTTAAACATCCAATATCACACAAAATGGATTCTTGTGAGCTTTAATCCATGTTATAATGTTGTTACCTCACCAAAAACATATCCAGTTGTGCTTTGTTTCATACACAAAAGTTTGAGTAACCCTGCATTATCAGTCTGTCTACATCTCTAAAACTCAGAATGTTTGGTTCCACTGTGTGATGTCATAAACATGTAGTTTTCAAGTTAACCTAATGTTATTAGGTTCTTTTTTCAGACCAAGAGTCATGTGACAGCACAGGTGGGACCAAGTCGTTATTTTGCAAGTCTCAAGTAAGTCTCAAGTCTTTGTCCTCAAGTCTACGTCAAGACCCAAGTCAAAGACAGGCAAGTCCAAGTCGAGCCTCAAGTCACTGACCCATAAGTCCAAGTCAAGTCCAAGTCGTCTACTTTGAGCTTCAAGTCATTTCAAGTCTTTAAACCAAAAAACTACCAAATATAGCTTAGAATTTTGCAATTTATATACCTTTTAAACTAAATTGTACTTAAAAACTCATGGTACAGTATATGTCTTGACAAAAGTGTGAATTACTACGGTCAGAATAGAAAGAATTCAGATTTAAAAGTGCTAACAGTTATTTTGTCATGTAGTTTGCATTGAAATGGAAGGATTGTGTTCTTTGTAGTTCCTTCTGTTTTACTGCATTGTATTGCATATTACTGTTGTACATTTGAGGATACCATCTCACAGTACTTCAGTTATATCCAAAGTAATAAGCAGAAAACTGTGAGGGAAATCTTCCAGTTTGTACCTGTAAAATTCAGTGCCATATTTATCAACTGTAAAGAGAAAAGTATTTTCTAAAAACATATATTTTTTAGGAGAAGCATGAAGTCTTCCTAAGTCACAGGGCTCAAACCCGAGTTAAGTCCCAAGTCACTGTCCTTCAAGTCTAAGTTGAGTCCAAAGTCTTTGGCTATTTTATCAAGTCAAGTCTCAAGTCATAAAAATAGTGACTCAAGTCTGACTCGAGTCCATATTACAAAATGCAAGTCTCCACCTCTGCTTGACAGTTTCGACTGCTCACTAGCAGTCTTCCTCAGTCTGTTATCCTCTGTCATTGTCGCTGGATCAAAGACGCAATCAAAATACAGAAATGCGCCCACAGGACTAAACTGGGATGAGGGAGCTTTTTTACTCTCACACACCTGGAATACTGTCCTAAGGAAGTCGGACTACAGATGGTGCTGTCTTCCTACCGAGGCAGGATGAAGAACCCTTGGTCTGAAAAAAGAATATAAAATATCAGAAGACCAAATTAATCTCATTGAACTAACCTCTACTTTGTACCTTTAATTCAGTAGAGATTAGTAATTCCAGGGCTGAAATGATCTAAATAATTCTAGTGATGGTGCATTTAGAAACACAGTGGAGCACTTCCTGTATTACCACATGACATCACAAGGTGGAACAGACAGTTTCGAGTCTGAGGGAAGAACTCAGTTTGAATATGGAACACAAATCCAAGTCCTGTATGTTTGTGATGAGGAAACAACATTACAGTATAACATAGATCAGAAAACAGTGTAATATGGGCCCTTTAATTTGTACTAAGAAATTGGAGCACCAGAGCACCCAAAGGATACCCACCCACACCCACAGAGAATATTGGTGAACCCATTCCCTGGTTTGGCAATCACTGTTAGAAGGATTTATTTCTTATGAATGAATTTGGCAGAGTTTAGGTAAGAGGCTTGTTTGAATTCCACAGATGTGCACATTTGAAGAAGACATGTTTGTTTACATCCACAAACACGGGCTCATGTCTGCAAACACATTTCACAACAACAAAGAGATCAAATATGGCAACTATTTCAACAATAAGAAGTGCATTTGTACTCTCCGTGTTTGATAGACGCACAGAAAATCAATTAATTGCCTCTGTCATTTATATATAATGGAAAGAAGTGGTAAAAGTTCTGTTCTGTTTATTTGAATCAATAGTAAAAAAACAACACTATAAGAGTTACAGATATGAAAAGTAAAAGCCATCATTTCATAATCCAGTGTAAATAAGGTTGAATGTTCATTTTCAGTAAACAGCTGGAGACTTGAAACAGCGTAGTTTTTTCAGAGAGGTGATAATAAGAACAAGGGTTTTGCGTCACTGTGCAGTCACTGAATCTGTGATTTTTATAGCAATATTGAATGTTACACAGTATGGGTTTAAAGATGCACTGAGTAACTTAGTGGAAGGTCCGCCACCTGATGTCTCCATGGAAATGTTATTGCTTTGTCTACAGTATAGATTAAAGCTATCGATCAAGAGTGTGACAAGCAGGTTACAGAACTATACTACATTACAGTTCAGGTCTGTGGAGAGTCTCAAGGAAGAATTATTGCATTCTGAGCAATAGAAACACCAATATTGAATAAACACTTGATGGAAATGTTTAATGTCATATCATGGAAAATTCCAGGAATAGCAATAATATCTCCATGGAGACAAGCAGGTACACAACAGCCCTGTTAGCCTCACCTGCTTGTTTTCAGTGAGAAGGATTTAATGCCATACTGTGGAACGTTCTTTAACTTTAAGGCAACTCAAGAACTCAAGAAAACACACAACCAGTCACATCTAATCAGAATTTTATGTTATTGGGGTTCTTTTTTCAGACAAAGGGTTTGTTTTCATACCTGACTGAGCTGATTTATACAGGTTTTGATGCTGTCTTTCTACCATTGGAGGCAGGACGACAGCGCCATCTGCAGTCCGACTCCCTCAGGACAGTGTCCCAGGTGTGTGAGAGTAAAAAAGCCCCCTCGTCCCGGTTTATAGTCCCATGGGCACATTTCTGTATTTCATATTTTTTACTCTCACACACCTGGGATACTGTTCTGAGGAAGTCGGCACCAAAACCTGTATAAATCAGCTGACCGGACACGTCACAGCAACATAACATGACCACTCTGAGGAAGATTGCTAGTGAGCAATCGAAACTGTCAAGTATGAAAATAAACAGTTAGTCTGAAAAAAAGAACCTAATAACATCAAATATTGGAAGAGCAATTAGCTGGACTAATCTATCAGAAATCTATACACCCGAGCAGTTTTATAGTAACATACAAATTATACTTAAATATTGTTTTCCACCACCATATCTATGTAGTAAGATGCTCAGAATGGTCTGTTCCATCTTGTGATGAAACTGAGTGCTAGTTTTCAACTTAACAGACCTTTACCTTTTGTTTGGTGAAGATAGGAAATTCAAATTCAAATGATTCTAGTGAAGATGTGTGGAGTTTAAAACACAGTGGGGCCTTTCTTGTATTACCACACGACATCACAAGGTGGAACAGAGTGTTTTCTGTTTGAGAGAAGAACTCAGCGTAAATATGCAGGGTTTCTGTGTTGAAAATGTGTCACGGAAACAAAACACAACTCGGGGTATGTTTGTGATGAAGAAAACACACAACCAGTCAGAGCTAATCTATCAGAAATCCATAAGGCCGGACAGTCTTATTAGAACAAAGTAACATACAAATTACACCTGCATAAATATTGTTTTCCACCACCATATCTACGTAGTAAGATGTGCCAATCATGGTTAACCCCCTGGAAGCCATTTAGTTTGTTATTCAAATTCCCACTTAGTCTCATTCATTTGCACAAACAGCTTGTAAATGAGGCTTAAAGCAGAGAAAGCTGTTACCGCGGGCAAGCTTTTTTCCCAGGTATAATCGCTAACGCACATTCATTTGTAATTCACCATTCTCATCTGGCGGCTCAAACAGTGATAATTATGAGGACGCACACAGAGAGGAGGAGAGGCTGATTGGGAGTGAGCTCTCGTCTGCACCCAAAGGCTCCTGTGCACCTGATGCTACGTGAAATAGCCAACACCGGGATTACAGGTTATACACAGAGCTGTGTCTAGCTGAGAAATAACCAGACCGGGGTGGCAGTTCTACTTTTAATGGAAATTTGAAATGAAAACTTTTTGTAAATTAGAGATTCTGAAATTGTTTTTATTCAGTTTGGGGTTGTTACTTTGCAAGATACTCAAAATTGTCAGAATTTGAAAGGGATACACGTGTTCTGATGTGAGTGTGGAACTTGTTTTGAATAAAGGTAATTTTCTGAAATTAGCGGATGCAGGATACCAACACCAATCACTAGTATATATATATATATATATATATATATATATATATATATATATATATATATATATATATAATATATATATATATATATATATATATATATATATATAAAATGGACATAGCTAACCCACTAACCGCTGTGTTCCAAATTGAAAATGAGCAAGGGGATACTCCATTGACTCCAGCTCCAATTCACTTTAATTGAGTGCGTAAACATGCACATCAGTGTCCTAGTTATGATTGGGTTTTTTCAGTATCTCGGTGTCATCATGGTGCATGTACACACAGTTTCAGTATCCTGAATAAGGCAGTTTCCTGGTTTCTCATAACCATACAGTATCCCGGTTATGATAACCCGAGATACTGTAGCTGGTATATTCTGATAGTAATCGGAATACTGTGGGATGCTGTCACAGAAAGAACACACATATTCCACTGAGTCATGTCCTTTAGTTCGACAGAAGCTGACACCATCAGCACATAAGCTTACGTTTATGCAAATGAGCCATGCAGTTTTAAATTTTGTTTCTGTAAAATGTAAACAAATGTGCCCAAAGCTGAATTATATTATTAAATGGGCTGATGTGGCTCTATAGTAGTTATGGTTTATATGTTATAAAGTTGAGTTTATTTATGCAGAAGACTTTAATTAAGAATCTTTTGCAGTGTGTTTGGAAATGTTCGGTTTTTGATGCGTAGTGTATCATAGCTCCTTAGCGCTCGTTAGGAACCTCCCGAGCTTCTTACGTTATAGGAGTTTGTATTTTTCCTGGTTTATTAAGTATATAATGTTTGCACTTACACATTTGTAAAATTGTGTCAAGAAACCAGGATACTTCATTTGATCATGTATATAGGGATATAAGTATCCCGGTTTCTAAGTGCGCATGTATTCACAGTATCTTGAATACTACAATAACTGGGATATGGCGAATAACCAGGATGCTGATGTGCATGTATACGCACTCAATTGGAATATTGTCGAACCTCTCTCTGTAACTGCTGCAGTGAGCTCCTCCATTTTGATCTTTTTAGTATTAATGTTTGTATTAACCCACTCTACATGATCCTGGTGTTTTTATGTCGGTATTTCGTCTGTAAAAAAATTTCTATTCCTGCTATGAAATTCAGCTCAAAATTTGCTCCTATAACTGCTAGCCTCTTGAGCTTCATTTGACTGGACTTTAAACAGTCTATGGTCATCAATATCAAATGGGCGTGATTGACATTGTAGTGGAATAGCCAATCAGAGACACCCATTGTTCTCTAGTGTCAACACAAATATGACTGCTTATGAAGAAAAAGGAAAGGGAAAAAAATCACAAGGGACAGAAAAACATAATAGATTTCTGCAGAATCAATGAGCGAAGCATTAAACTCTTAATGTGAGGTGGGCGTGTGGACCAGGCTGAGATCCATCTGAATAAAAACTGCAATGAAATAATTACTTTTCAGCTAACATTGACCCCTGTAGTGCAGTTATATAGGCCTGTGTTCTTTTCATGAATTAAGTCCAAGAAGCAACACAATTTAACAATTTCTAACATCATCCTTAAATAATTCAAATAAAAAACATAACAATTTGAAGAAAATCTATGTTTTCAAAAAGTCACCCAGCACCAGTTAATTTTGTCTTTTTGACCTTTTCCTATACAAATGATGTGCTTGATAATTAAAACACTGAAAAACTTGTATTCATTATTTTTGTCATTGACTGTTTTTGTCTGAGTTCAGAGTCAGACTCACTCCACTTTTCAAAGCAGCTTTCATCGTAGTTGGACATTGACTTTTATTTCAAAGCAGATTTATGGATTATATTTTTAGATTCTTCATAATCGCTCCAATCTGACCAAACAGTATATTTTTAGATTTTGTTCACACCGGAGGACGAGCCGGGTCTTGTTTTCTTATCACTTTTACTGACTTCGAGTCCAAAGTGTAGTCTTTGGTGATGGTTTATTTATGTGTTTGGTTTCCTCTGAGGAGTGTCTCTTTCTTGTGCTGACTGACGAAATCACAATATCTGTCTCCACTCTTCTCTTTGTTTTGAAATGCCACAAAAGTCAAAGAGGGAGTTTTGACAGAAAACAAAATAACATGAGTGGTGTCACATTATAAAAGTGAAAGTACACAGATTATTTTTTCTGTCTTCAAATTTGTTGGAAAACTTTTACGTCTTCATATGTTTCCTTCTTTAAAAATTCTAGACCACTCTTTACGGTCTCAACCACTGTGTTTTCTTCAGTATTCTCTATCTATAGATGATCAAATTTGTTCACTTTATTCTGCCCCACACACTTTTGTTTTATCTGACTGCTACTGACCCACACTTTCAACTTAGCACTTACAGTTAAAACAAATTTACATTAATTTCTATAGAGAACGAGCTGTCAAAATATCATATTAATTAGGTTCCTTTGTGTAAATGTTCATATGCATCAATAAGTCAACAATGCACCTTTTCCCTGTGGGGCTTGAAAACAGCATTGTTGTCTGTATATGACTTATTTATTTACTCTTGAGAACAGCAGTGCACAATCATACAACCAGAAGGAGAGCTACAATTAATGACGGCGCCCATGGCAACTTCCTAAATAAGGTAAAAAATGTCCCAAATTGTGGCTTTAAACTAACAGAACTTTGAATATATCATTGCGATAGTGCAGCTGGACATAGAAAGACATTCCTACTGACAGTGCATAGTGACAATTTGAAAATGCTAGAGTCGGAACTTGAACCAGCAACCCCATATGATTCAAAGATATTTTTCCATGGGGATGTTACTACTTTGTCTGAAATGTTCCACAGGAGCATTAAACTTAACTATTTTGCTTTTTTTTTTTTTTTTTTTTCATGATGATTTTATTGTTTAAAAAATCATGAGCAGGGTCGCCTCTCCAAAGATTCGACATGTGTAACTTGTAGGGGTGTAACGATATCCAAGTCTCATGATATGATATCATCACGGTATGAACCTCACTGTATGATATTTATTGCGATATTGTGGGAAAGCTCACGATATGGTGGCAAGGCTCATGATTAGGGATGTAACAATATCCAAATCTCTTACAATATTTACCCAATATTTTCACAATATACATCTCACGGTATGATATTTATTGTGATATTTTGTGGAGGCTAAACAAAACTGATACTATTATACTACTTTTTCCTGTTAAAATGCCTTGACAAGACTTAATCCAAAGAACTAAGACTTAAAAATGCTTAGAACTGTTATTTCTTCATATAGTCTACACTGAAATGGAGCAAAGGATCATGGTCTATGTAGTTCCCTCTGTCTTTTTTTTTTAAATTTTAGCTATTGCTGAACCATAACTCTTAATTTAAGCAAAGACACTTGTAATTCGATATATTGTGATGGTCCACGATATTATTGTGAGAACTTTGACAATACGATATCACGGTATTTCTATATATTGGCTTGGTGGTGTCACTTTTTTGTCTCCATGGCGATAGATGCAATGCAAAACTGTGGCCCATTCTGGACAAAGCAACAATCATGTCCATGGAGATGAGGCATTAATGGACCCTCCACCAAAAATGTTACACAGTGCACCTTTAAAGAGTAAAAAGGAGATGAGAAAAATACTGTATGAAAAGCAACAACAGCCATTTATCAGTATCAATATAGAGACATTTCATTCATCATGTGTCTACTGTACAATAACATATGTTTAATAATAAATTAATAATGACAATATCAATGAAATTCAGTGTGTTCAGATTTTCTTTTCTAAGAGTCTTCAGATTCGTCATCAATTTGTGCATCACAGTTGGTAGGAACACATAATCTTAACAACAACAAACACTAGAACGCTGTGCCCAAAAGGTGATTGAGGTGAAAGAAGTCAGTAACCCACCATCACGGCTCCTCACTCTCTCCAAGTGCGTCTCTTCTTTCAGAAACCATTACAGCGTTAGCAAGGAGCAGGGTCGGTGCTAAGAGCCAGAGCTAGAGCTGCTGTCTCTCCTTCTCACTTGCAAACTGCTATTTTCTCCGCCTCCTTTTCTGTCATTAGCCCCTGCCTCGCCTGAGTCAAATGTTTTTTCAACCCCCATATGTCCACAGAAACACATCTTAAACAGTTACGAGGAAGTATTGGGGCAGACGTGGGGTTCAGATCAATATCTAATCAGCGTATGACCTTCAGTGCAAACCCATGATGCAACGTTCATTTTAGTAACTCTGGATTCTGGCTTATTTTACAGAGCACATCATTGAAAACTCAGTAACCCGTCCATTACCCACTGTAGAGGTGGCGTACGGGAAACATCTCAGAATCAATAAATCACTAGCACGTGCTTTGGAGTAATTAGGACAATAAGTCTGAAGTGAATGAGACATGGGCCTGAGAGACTGATCACATGGTCTGTTGCAGCCAATACCAAAGGCATTATTCAAAGTGAACCCAAATCAAATTACTATGATAAGAGGTGGAAGTAATGAGTATTATGTTATTTGTTTATGTTTTAGTAGTAGTAGTGTTTTTCTTCATTCCTTTTATAAGCATGTTGGATACTGAATATGTACAGAAAATGCTTATTCTGAATACTAATCTGGAGTAACTGTATTCCAGTGCAGTAGTAAAGAATTAATGAGCCATAAATAAATGTTGAATAAAGTTTAATCCTATGTCATGTTTTTACTTTGCCTGGAAATCTAGAAGGATATCTCTCTGTACATTATTAGGTTCTGTTTTCATACCACGAGTTTGTTTTCATACCTGACAGTTTCGACTGCTCACTAGCGCTCTTCCTCAGAGTGGTCATGTGATGTTGCTGTGACATGTCCGGTCAGCTGATTTAAAATTGGTGCTGTCTTCCTACTGGTGGAGGCAGGACGACAGCGCCATCTGCAGTCCGACCTCCTCAGGACGGTATCCCAGGTGTGTGAGAGTAAAAAAGGCCCCTCGTCCCAGTTTACTTTAGTGAGCAGTCGATATCTATACCTGACAGTTGAACTGTCAGTGGAACTGTCAGGTATGGAAACACAACTTGTGGTCTGAAAAAAGAACCTAATAACGAAAATTATCAGAAGACCAAATGAACCTCATTGGACCGATATCTCTCTGTATTTGTTATAGAGATTGATGAATCTGGATTTTTCCAGGCAAGTTTTTATACTATATTATACTGTAAGTATTTTAAATATTCAGAATATCGTACTCTGGTTGGACCATGTATCAAAATACATTACAAAATTTTAACTAAACTAAATCCATTTCCAAAGTTTTCTTCCCATCACCAACATAAGTGTCTTGTTTATGGTGCTATTTCAGTAATGTTACAACACCGAATATTTGAGGTGGCAGTGGCTTAGTTGTTATAAACCATCCACCAAGACCAGTTCTTGTCCCTATCAGTGCATACTGTTGTTGTGTCCATAGGTAAGACACGTCACCTACCCTGCGTAGTATGAATGTGTTGAGTGTGTGTGGTAGTCTGAGGTGCCTGTGGTACAGTGTGGCAGCCTCGCATCAGTCCGTCTGTGGCTATTGTAGGTTACCATTATTCGGTGAAGAGTGAATACAAAAAAGTGCTGTTTGAATCAAATACATTCAATAACGTAAACAAAAAATATGAGAGTATTTATACATTTGGGTTTGAACTATAGAATTAACTGTCCACAACCTTGGACTGTATAAACAGAGCTCACAAGGCTAACCGTTATAGAAGAGACTGGGTTCTATATTAGGAATAGTAATTTATCTGTGGACAAAATAGTTAAATAAAAACACCAGGGTCATGTAGAGCGGGTTAATACGGAAGCGCCTCCATGCTCCCTTCCTATTTGGAACACAGAGGCTAGCTATGTCCATTTATATATAAAGTCTAAGTCAGCCACCCAGAGTTCAAACTAGTGCAAAAGTGAGAGCTGATTGGGATGACAGGTTTGAAGAAAGGTGAGAAGCCAAAGAGGAAGACGATCCAACCAAAAATGAAACAGACAATCTGTCCCAGAGGTCCTGTGTCTCCAGAGGGACAAGCAATGCCTCACACTGTTTACTGTAGAGGAGCGAGCTGCTGACCTGCACTGAGGCGCTGAATAGTGAGAGGCGACTGTGTGGGTCTGTATCCCCCTGACATGCCCACTGTCACTCTTTTAAAAACGTTTCTAAAAACGTTTCTTAAAGGTGCACTACGTAACTTTTTATTTTTGGGGATCTATCACCTTCTTGTTTCTATGGATATGTCATTGCTCTGCCTGGAATGTTCCACAGTATGACATTAAACAGCTCTGCGTTATTTTATTTAATCAATTAATGGTGGTTTTATAGCTCAGAAATAATCAGAAAAACAGACATTCTAACTGTGAGCGGGGTTGCCTCTCCACAAATCTGACCTGTAACTTGATTTGGTTTAGTATCCATGAAGATAGAAAGGTTTCAGACAAAGAAATACCCTCCAAAAAAGTTACACAACGCACTTTTTAGCCAATACTTTGTTGTAAAATGACAGTTGTTGACATTTCAAAATAACATGTCAAAAGCTCTTCTGATGAGACCCGATGAGGAAAATGCTATCCTGATAAACAATATGGACATTTGTCATGGCGTGTTATGGAGCTGACCTCTTCTGTGTGCTAAACATGGGTCAGTGAATTCAGACATTCAGGTTTATTACTATCGACCGCTTACCCAACACAGCGGAGAGTCTATGCACAAAACAGCTCTCTACGGATTAACGAAAAGAACATGGGGCACTTCAGGAAAAACAGCTCCGATACTCAAAATGGACACGCAGAGATGAAGAGGTTTGCAACAAAAAACATATAAATATATCTTGTAATTATGAACCTACTGTGCTTTCATTCTCGGAAAAACCAAACCAAAAACACATGGGCCATTACTTGTAATATTACTTTTGTTTAATAGATAACCCTGTGACCCTGCGCCACTCATTATTTCATCTTTGCTCTGTTTTTACGTTGCCTTATGTACAGCTGAGATATAATAGTTGAGTACAGTTATATAATTATATGTTATTTGACACCAGTCTCTTGCTTTTTTTGCTACTTATTTAGAAAGTATTATTTAATATACTGTAATATGTGAGCTACTATGTCCAAATAGTTTAGTCTAGTCTTTATTTGAAGAGGCAATGCACAGAGACATTAAGCCCATAAAAATATAGTTGAAGTCATTGTGGGCTGTCTATGTAACCATTTGCAAATACTAAAGAATGAAAGCATATTATATTGTACCTTACATCTGCTCCTGTTGGCAGTGGTCAGAGCTGGATTTCAGAGCTGGCCTGTTACACTGTTTGCTTTGAAAGAAATGAGTTGGATTTCCCTGTCCTTTTGACTTCTCTGTGGACAATGTCGCACCAGAGTACACACAAGAGACACTGTGTCAAATACCAGTGTTGTCTCAACTGGACTTTTGGATAAACTTGGTTGTACTCATTAGCAGAGGTGGTAGTACTCAGCTTGTACTTATTTTTCAAGGGTCCATATTACACATCTTTTCTGATTTCTGATCTATGTTGTAATGCTGTTTCCTCATCAAAAACATGCATAGTTGTGTTTTGTTTCATTCACATACTGTTTAATTAATCTGTGTTACTCCTTATGATGTCATGTGGTAATACTGGTAGTGCTCCACTGTGTTTTTAAACTTGATATAATTCCACAAGAATCATTTGGTAAAGGTAGCTGTTAACATGAAAAGTACTAGAGCATTTAAAACATAGCCTGATTCATCAACAGGTTTCACTTCGTGGAAACCGTCTGACCTCGCAGCAATAGGATTTGTTTGTTCGACGGTAGGCTGGAAATAGTTTAATTTAACCAGTCACTCCTATTTAGTTGTGACGTATGTGATGTGCCGGAATGCTCAATGGTGTCCAAGTAATCGCCGGCACAACAGCAAACAAAGCAGAGAGTGAACATGTCTGTCAATGATCATTGTTGTTTCTGCAAGGTGAACTTGTGAATTAAAGCTGCAATAAAAAATGCAAAGTTTGAATTTGACAAAGGAAGTCCAAAGGAGGATAGCGTATGCAGTCTACTATCACAGCTCAGGTTGCTTCAGCTCTTCGCTGATTGGCAAACTGATTGCAAATCATCTAGTGTATTCCGATTCCTGACCTAGTCGCTGGAAAGAAACGAACTTGAGTGGAGGCACTAGGTGGCGCCAGCCTGGCTATTCAAAACGCTCTGTGTCACCTTGTGATGTCATCTTTGAAGATGTAGACATACTAATACTAAAGGGTTACTCAAAAGTGTGAATGAAAAAAGACACAACTCCAGGGATATTTTTGATGAAGTAACAACATTTTAATATGACTAAAAACTCACAAGAGTCAAATTTGTGTCATATAGTACCTTTAAATAAAATTGTACTTCTGTCTTCTTTCTGTGAGTAATTTTCTGACACTGCTCCTACCTGAGAAAATAGCACCATCTATCTTTACACACCAAAAATGTGATCATTATCTGAATCCTGTCGTTATCTGATATCTGAAATCTGATATCTTTGTGATAGTTCACAGAGTTTTACAAAATAAAAGAGACAGAAAGATAGAAGGACATATTTTAAAATTGTTTGTACTTTGTCTTCGAATACAACAGCTACTCTGAAAATCCATTGGTTTACTTACCTGGCCTGTCTCCTCGATTACATGTGATTGATAGGCGGATTAACCAATTAGAGAGAAGCGTGCTCTGTTGTGGTAAAAACTAACATGCTACTTTAGATCTAAAAAATGTGGGAAAAAACAACAACATAGAGAAGCAAGAAACAGGAGGGAGTTCTGCTGCTATGAATGAATGAATATGCAAAAAGAGGCGTTTTTGCCAACATGTGCAAAATGTGGCAGAGGAAATGCAAAGCAAGTTGTTTAGCGGGTGCTGCCAGATTTATTATAAGTATGAAAGTGTGTTAATATAGTACAGGAGAGACAGGTACAAACTTTTACACTTTAGTTGCTGCAAATTTTAGGACATTGAGAGTGATTTTTAAATGCTTTAAAATGACCAACAAGGACAGATGATAAGATGTGCTTTTCAAAGCAGCAGTAATAAAATATAACTCTTTACCTGTGACTCTTTGGCCCTGATTCCTACAAATTTTCTACTGACCTGGAGCATTCCACAGCAGCTGTCCATCACACTGGGCTTTTCACACGCCCTGTTTGTTGTAAAGCCAAAGTGAAAAGGATAACGTTGGTTAATCTGCTGTTCAAAGATTTTTCAGGTCCCTGTTGGATGCTCCTCGATCCAAATGGAAGCGAAAATGTTTATAAGTAGGCCAAACGTTAATATACACAACGCTTCAACAATTCATTTGCCCATAGGAGAGGCAGGCAAACTTTTGTGCTCGCTGAATAGTCTCATTTGCATCTCAGTTTTGTGGCAGAAATAATGCACACACTTCCCAAAAGTACAATGCACGTGCTATTTTTCAGTGGCAGTTTAGCATCTAGATAACTGAGCCCTGATCTTTGGAGATGTAGACACACTAATAATAAAGGGTTACTCATACATATGGGAATGAAACAAAACACAAATCCAGGTATGTTTTTGATGAGGTAACAGCATTATAATATGCCTGAAAGCTCACAGTCAGTTTGTGTAATATATGACCTTTAAATTATTTGAACTGTGTCTGCCAAAATGTTTTTTCAACACCAAATTTCTCACTGAGTTTTAATGTGTTTCTTATTCTAAATATTAACCAGCTTATGCAAGGAGTGTGAAGAGTGATAAACGCTTGAGCTAGGAGCCACACTTGGTCATGGCTCACTTTTTTCAGCCTGAGAGCCGTTTACAGAGCTACACAGCACTGCCTGCCTTCTCTTTCATATTTACTCAGTTTGATTTCATCATTCATTCAGCAGCACTTGAAGGCAGCATGATAATAGAGAAGAGTATAGCATCAACATGTGCTTGTACATTTTACTGTATATTAACTTGTTTTATACATATTTGTCACATTGCTGTTAAACTTAGATCACGTTATTTCTCTTGGAGTCAAAGTCTAAATTGACAATCATTATATTTAAGGAAGAAAAATGTGCCAAGATTATGAGGAGATTGACTTTTGTATGTATCAATTGGAGCATTTGCAAAAGTACACATAGCCATGGCAACCGCAAATGTAGTCAATGTTTTTATCAAAGAATGAAGTATAATTTAATTAAGAATTTTGCTTTATTATACACTACACACACTATATTGTTTACCTACCTTACCTAAGTGCAAAATATTTCCATGCATAACAACCTGTAGTAACATTCTTATTGTACATGGGCTACATTGTTATAAAGTCATATACACAGATAAGCATACATGAAGAACACCCCCAGCATGATGTCACTGCAAAGTATTGTAGTTATTCTTGTATGTGGCTATTTAACACCTCATTATATTGGATACTCTTTGATAAATTGATATAAATTGTTGTTGTTGTTATTATTATTATTATGTATTGCTGCTGCTTGAAAGATGATTTTCCTTCAGTAAAGTATCTAATCTAATCTTATACACCATATAGTACTTAATGAGGTACAATATACAATGTAGTGCAAAGAACTGTGAAAATGTATATAAAAAAAAAACCAAAGTGGAATTTAATTGATATACTTGCATGCCTGCTGAGTTAATATTATTTGGCAGTATTTAAATACAAGTGTTGACTCCCTCATTCTTCTATCTGTCAGTCATCCCTTTCACTATTTTTAGCTGCACTTTGCCGTATCCTCTCCTGTCTTCCATCAGGAGCAGGGTATCATTTGTTTTGACAAGGTTAAAGTCTAGGATTAGCACTGCTCTTATCCCAGGTAGAGCTCATTCACACAGTGGCGCCTCTCACAAAACCATGACCGCTGAGTTTTGTCTCTGCACGATCCGACCCGATGGAAATGAAACTTCTTAAAGCCATCTCCTGGCTCCGCTGTGGACTTGAATTCACAGCCAGTGTTGCATAAGTGGCTGCAGCTCTTAACACAAAGTGACAAACTGATTAAAAGAGTGTGTCTCTGCATTTATGTGTCTGGTATTGTGAGAAACGCATAAGGAAGGAGGGACATGTTTGGGTGTTATGTCTAATGATAGGTTATTTAAAGGTGCAGTATGCAACTTTTTGGTTGGGGGTCCGTCACCTGCTTGTTTCTATGGATATCTCATTGCTTTGCTTGGAATTTTCCACAATATGACATTAAACTAGCCTGATTCATCAGTTGGTTTTCACATCGTGACCTCGCAGGATTAGGATCTGTTTGCTCGACGGTAGGTGGGTACTTCTTTTATTTAACCAATTGCTGCTATTTGGTCGTGATGTATGTAATGCGCCAAATCCTGTAGAAAGAAGGACAATAACGTCCCCTGATAAAATTCACCAAACATTTTCTTTGTTCCTCGAATCTTTGATCTTGGGAATCATTGCCAACACAGAATGTCTGGCTTCATCTACATCCATCTCGGCTGTTTTGTTTACTGTTGTGCTGTACCACAAAAGGGACCCAGACAGGCTCTTGAGTTTGACGTCATGGCTTCACAGCTCTTCGCTGATTGGCCGGTGCGTGATCTACAACTTCCGGGGTTTTTGCAAACTGTCTAGTGTATTCTGATTCCTGACCTAGTCGCTGGAGAGAAATGAAATTGAGTGGAGGCACTAGGTGGCTGCAGCCTGGTTAACATTAAACAGATTTACCTTACATTTATTCAATTACAGGTGGTTTAACAGCTCAAAAAATACCTAGAAAAACAAGCATTCTGACTGTGAGCTTGGTCTGGTTTGGTCTCTGTGATGACTGAAAGGTTTAATCCCATTGTGAAACATTTCAAACAAAGCAATAGCATGTCAAAGGAGAAAAGCATTTGACGGACCATCCACCAGAAGGTACACCATGCATCTTTAACTCACTATTATTTTTCTAGAGACTCCAACACACTGCCAAACACACCCACATTTCCCCTGTCCTTCTGTTTCTTCACTGGCTGCTGCTTTAGGTTGATTAATCAGCAAACTTCAAATGGATCGGATGAGTCTCCCGGTGAAAGGAGACTCTTAAATGTCTCTTCAGTTGGTACTTGTACATTCTGGAACAGTGAGTGCATGTGGAAATAAAGTTTTATGCTGGGTTGTATTGGGTTTTAAGGTCCATTATTTACAGTATACTTGTATATGAATGAGATATGGTTTGGTGGTCAGCTAGAGGTGCAATTTAGAGTATATTTTAGGGTTAGTTTAGTTTAGTTTTTCAAATTCATCTGTTGGATCCTCAGAGCTTTAGAACTCCCTTCCTCTACTGTAGAACTGCACTGGCTGTAACTGGCTGTGTTCTTTCCAGTCTCTTTGCCTCTTTGAAATGAACAGATCCCAAAGATTCAAATTCCAAAAAAAGAGCCAAAATCCATCACTACTATACAGATACGTTTTGATTGATTTGATTTACTAAAATACCCTGTCATTTGTCATACTATAATTAAGAATCTGGACTACGCATCTGGCATTTACGTTGATTAGCTGCAATTTGAGCTCTGAAATGATCTGAATAGGACAGCTGGTGGTCTATAGATTTTAAAAAATCAAGAGGACTTTCAGGAATTACCATCAAATGACCTAGAGGAGAGACATGTTTTAGAATTTGAAAAGAGAGACGCACTAAATATGGAAGACTCACCTTTACGTGAATACAAAAATCCACAACTCCAAGTGTTTTGACATCAGGGAACACTATAACAGTATATAAGCAAGCATATTTGGGGAAAAGGCTGACAGCTTATCATTGCTTTTTTCTATGTGACTTTGTTTGTAGCCTAGACTTGTTTTGCAGCTTTGGTTGTGTTCGGAAAGGGCCTGTTTTAATTGTATCCACAGGGTGACTCCAGTCTGTGTAGCCATAAGCATGCAGATGGTGCCTGGAACAATTTACATCATAGTTGTCATTTTTGCTTTTCATAAACTTTAACTTTTTGCATGAAGAAGCAAATAATACAGCAATACCAATATGGCATGTCTGAGCCTGGAAGGGGTATAGTCAGGAAGGGCATCTGGAGTAAAACATGTTGTGAAAGATGTAATACTGTACTCACCAAAGACTGCATTGTCGAGACTGAAACATCTGTTATGGTCCAGTCACACCTTGATGATTTAGCCAGCATATGCCAGCATACCAGAATTTCCCTAAAATGCTGGCATATACACTGAACTATAAATGTTTTTTTTATTTATTTATTTTTTGTATACATAGCGTATTCGTATAACATATTAGTAACTTATAGAGAATGTTTTTATAACTTATATATAATTTATACCAATTAATGCTTAGCATGTTGCCAGCGTCTACAACTTATGCCCAACGAACTTATGCATAGCGCACGGCAGCGTATCGCAGCATATTGCCAACGCTCACGTGATGTCGCCTATGAAAAGGCTGCCACTCAATGATTCATAACTGCACTAGGCATTGCAGTAGCAATGTTAATCAGCGTCATGCCGAAGACAACGCTGAACCATGAAGTCTGGAGGAGTACTGATGGTTTCCCCATTTTTATAAACCAATTTCCCTGCATCAGGGGTCTCCAACCTTTTTTCCTCCGGTGAGCTACTTAAACAAAATGAAAATGCCAAAGAGCTCCTCTTTTTAGTGGTCACAAGAAATTGAGTAAATTTAAGAGCCACAGCCTTAAATGGAGCACAGTTAGATGCTTATACGTTTATTTAGTGCACAACGTAGTCATCAAAATGATACATTTACAATGGTAAGAGCCTTTTCATCAATCCAGTTTTAGATATTCAGGACAATACGTGTTCAGAAATCCCTTGGCGAGTGACATGGAAGGGGTTAGAGAGCTACTGGTAGCTCTCGAGCTACAGGTTGGAGACCCCTGCCCTACACGCTGCCAATACGCCATTATACGTTCAATAAGTTCTGTGGTCATCAGAACATGTCAAATATGTCTGCATACATCAATAAGCGCTGGAGGTAAGTTCGATATAAATTAAACATAGGCTCAAAGCATGTTACTCATAAGTTACGGATACGCTAGACATTATCTCAATGTATTTGCACTTACAATTAACGTATTGCAACGTGTGTAAACGATCACATAACTTACCTACAACTTATGGCCCATGAATACAGGACATACGTTGAGAAATTTTCAGCATGCTCCAATTTTTTCGATGACCTTACCGTATATCGACGTATGCCAGAGTGCTTCAGTGTGCTCTTAACTTAAACAAACTTACATATACCGTATTTTCCAGGCGATTAGGCGCGGTCTTAAGCCTCCAAAAACGACTGCGCGCCTTATAATCCGGAGCGCCCTTTATATGAATTTACACGAGTGTTCCAGTACAACTTCAGTAAACAACAAAGCCGCACCACTTGCAGCATTACGGCTACCATAGTCAGGAGCATTGCGGAGTAATACGTACTGTGATTCCTCATTTTTCCTGTGGACGAGGAAAAGATGAGCAACTGGCTGCGAGAAGTTTACCTTAAGAGACCGGATGGCTTTTTCCACACATCTCCGTCCCTATTGATCTGTGACTCCAGCGCAATAACAGATTGTTGTCCAGATGCAGCCGCGATTCATTTTTGAATTATTTTACCAACAATGGCCAATACAGAGAATGTAACACACGAAGATCAGAGCAAGTACCAGTGTGCGAACATGTGGCTCCAGAGTGAGTCAAAATTGGTGGTGTACGTCTGTTCAGGACCTGCAACGCACAGAGAGGTCCCGGTGTTCCCCGTGATGATGTACCAACCAGCATTTATTTTAGGCTTTAATTAACCAAATAATTTTATGGCAATAGCCTATTCAATTGATACAACTTCAAAAAGTCCCTACTTTTAGCCTAGTGTGAGAAATACAGCCGGACTAGATCCAAACCAGAGTCCCAAACCAGCGGGGGCAGCTCCGGTTCAGGCCGGGCTCAGAGGAGCTGGAGCGGGGAGCCTCGGCCTGAGGAAGCGCTTTCCCCGGGAAGAACCAAATGCGCGGAGGACGGACGCTCAGAACAACATATAACAAACCAAACTGGACTCACGCTTCTGTCCGGATGCTGCACCACCTCGGAACCAGCCGTGGTTCTTGAGCGCGGAGGACCAGAGCAGCCCACCTGGACCTGTAGTCCACAGCGCATTCTTGCTTTTTCCGCACGGAAACAGCGCACAGACGATGGAACGTACCCGCTCGGACTCAGTCCATCAAGCACTGGTCTTGCTCGCCACCGTTTGGAACCAGCACATGGCGGATGGAGCCTCCGGACCATCTGACCAACGCGCTTGGAGGACAACAGAAGACCAAGGACCAGACCGCAGCTCCGTCCTGAGGAGCTGCGCGCTACTGTGAACGCTGTTGGCTGCTGCTGTTACCCAAACTCTGGGCTGATGCGGTGAGTTTGTACAAAGTTCTACATGTTGCTGTTTTATGAGTTCATGGTGATAATTTGAGATGAGGACGGCCCGTGGTATTAACAGGAACATCGGTGTTGATAACTGGAGGTATCGCTGTTTTCCCAGGAAACAGAGACACGTCAATCGAACTAGTTTTGGTTCGTTTGCTGGTGTGAAAGCGGACCACACTGGAGTGTATTCGCTACATAATAACAATTTTATTACCTGGTGCAGACCAAATAATCGAACTAGCGGTGTGATAACGCCCTAATGTGTTATTTTTTGTTATAACCGAACAATTATGAGTTATTGTGGATACGCTGACAATTTATCGGTCTCAGACAGTTTTTTGTTTTTTAGTGTTACAAATGAACAAAGTTGAGAGTTAACGTAACGAGTAAACGCGTTAAATAAAGTTTGATTTACCTAACTATTGTGTTTCGTTTAACGCGCCTTATAGTCCGGTGGGGTTTATATGTGAAAAAAGTTCGGGAAAACGATGCCTAATCACCCGGAAAATACGGTAACTTATCTGACGTACGCCAACATATTTGCCAAATTTTTCATATGCTGGCAAAAATGTTAAAGTACGACAGCCCATTTATACATCAACATGCCTAATATTGGATTTTTACTCAGCATAAGTTAGTTCCTTATATTTACTTTCAGCAAAAACTTTTCGAGAATTCTTCCATGTTGCAATAGTTCTGTGACTTTACTGAAGAAGATATGTTAACACAAATCTCTCCAGGGTGAAGCTGGTTGTACCCAAACATATGAGAATGACTTAAGGCAGTGTCCATCAGTGTCAGAGGAGCAATAAGTCAGGACAGCACTGAGACTACATAGAGCTGTACTGTGTTCCCAAAGCTCTGGATGCCCTCCCATCTAGTTCTGTGGCACAGGACAGGAGCAGAGGGGAGGAGGAGGTCAGATGGAGAGTATATCAGTGGTCAAACTGCAAGAAAATACAATGAGAAAATCTTTTGAGAGGATCTGTCCTGACTTCTTTACCTAAATCAAAACGGGGATTGAACCAGGACTAAATCCAAACTAGACCAAGGACTATGACTAGGCTCAAGTGGGACAAAACCACTAAACCAGGCACTTCACTTTTAATACAATCAATATGAGAGCTTTTTTTTTTTTTTCTTTTGTAACATTTTGATTTAAACAGAATATTGTTAAAGCTGAATTATGTAACTTTTCTAGTATAGGGCCTACTACACTGCAAAAAACAAAATCTACCCAAGTTAAGTTGACTTGAATTAAGAAAGTTTTATCATGATTTGAAGTAAAATGATCTGCCAATGGAATAAAACTTTTTGTACGAACTTAAAATATGAAAATATATCTTGCTACACTTTTAATAGAAAAGAAAAACAAGAACTTTTTGCTCTTAAAATATGAAACAAAATCTAAAATAGCTTGAATTAAAAAAAACACACATATTCCATTGGTAGATAATTTTACTTGTAGTTGAATCTACTCAAATAAAGTAAAATGTTCTTAATTTAATTCATTTTAACTTAACTGGATATTGTTTTTTTCACCGTACCTGCTTGTCTCCATAGAGATATACAGTACAAGTGCTTTGCCTGGAATGTTCCACACTATGGTATTAAATTGACCTAATTCTATGGAGACAAGCAGTTGACGCTATCAGGCCAAGTCACACGGGAAATCTGTGGAGAAGCGAGCCCATGCAGAGAAGGCATTGTTAAAGCTGATGTATTGCACAAAATGGATTCCTGTGAGCTTTAAGTCTTGTTATAAAGCTGTTACTTCATCAAAAACATACCCCGATTTGTTTTTTTTGTTTCGTTCACATGTTTTCCTTTATTATTAACCTGTCTACAAAAGCTCTCAATGCTCTGTTCCACCTTGAGATGTCATGTTTGTCAACTAATTACTTTATATTCAGTAGAGATTCGCAATTCCAGGGCTCAAATCATCCAGATGATTCTAGTGAAGGTGTACGTTTAAAAACACAATGGAGCACTTCCTGTTATCACATGTTATCATAAGGTAGAACACGTATACTCCAGTTATATTTTTGACGAAACAACATTATATCACAGAGCAAAAAGCAGCATAATATAGGGCTTTTAACTAATAAAATAGAATAAATGCAATATTGATTTTTTTTTTTTAATGCCATTGTGTGGAACATTCCAAGCAAAGCATTCACATCTCCATGAAGATAATCAGTTATTGTCTATTTAAAGAATGTAAAGTGAAAGCACCTGGCTGCACAATAGGCTGCATTTTTATAGTTTTGTCTTGAGGCTCAAAACTCCAAAATTCCAGTCACAGTGCAATATAGCGTGCCATTCCTGAGCTAATAATCCTGAACTTGAACAAGATTTATCTACAGCCAATCGATTGGAAAATTGTACTTGCTTTTATGATTTTTATTTTGAGTTTATACTACTTTTATTGCTTTCATAAAACCTTCAGATCCTACCGCACAGTAATGCCGTATATGTTACAATTGTCCCAAGGCTATAGAGCACGTTACACGTTTTTATGAGTGTAATTTCCCATATTATCCCAAGGTGCCTAGATATACACTGTAGAGAGAAGTGCAGACCGTCTACCATTACACCTTTACTGTTGCCGTGGGTTACTACACATTTTGTCCTGTTAGCTCTTCATCAATCGCCTTAGTCCATTTTCTTTCAGATCTTCTTCTTCTTTATTTCACAGCAGATTGGACCTTTTCTCTCCATTAATCTCCACAGATAATGATTTGGTATGTGGACATACACGGTGTCTCGGAGTCCAAAAGTGAGCCTGGGTCATGGTGAAGATAATTGAAAAACGCTCCTCTTGTTAAAATGCACTGAAGGATCACGGCCCTGAGATGGCGCTATGTAAATGACATCGGCAACGACAGCATTAAGATGGAGAATGTAAATGGAAATTAGGTCACTTTTACTGTGGTTTATATCTGATGTAATCCGGAAATAAGAAAAGGCTTATCCTCATATGTAGTCAAGGTTGCCACATCAAACCAGCTGCTGATTTATTTGACATATTTTTATGTCAGATACCGTTCTTCAAAACTGTAGCATTTCGTGTGACTAGAAGTGATGTTGTGGGTTAAAGGTCCTACATTACGCAAAAACTGACTCATGTGAACTTTTAGTCATGTTGGAACCTCATCAAAAACATACCCAAGTTGTGTTTTGTTTGGTTCACACATGTTTGAGTAATTCTGCATTATTAATCTGTACGTCTCCAAAACTCAAAATGCTCTGTTCCACCTTGTGATGTCATGTAATGGTTGCTACAGTTACATTTTGGCCCCATTTACACTAGTACATATTTGAATCATTTTCGTAGTGGATGTGGTGTTCTTCCACACTAATCCAATTGGCTCCAGAGATGGAATGATCTGATGCCACCAGCTCCCACGAATTCATGTGAGTATGGATCTGATTCGGTACTGTGTGGACACCTAAAAACGCTGATATGCTGAAACGCTGATGTAGGTCTATGCACCACGAAGAAATTCACCGCCAAAACGCTAAGAGGTTAGAATATATTCATATATGAGTATGACCTGCAGACGTATAAGCTCTGAAAAATTTCACATGAATCATCTCCAACGCGATAGAAGCACAGAACAGACTCACCATTAGCAGAACACCCCTCTGTCACAGAAAGAACATTTGTAATCCATTGAGTTGTGTCCTTTAGTCTGACAAAAGCTGAACAGCATCAGCGCACAATAGCGAGCTGTTTTGAGCGCTCAGTTTATGCAAATTAACCATGCGGTTTTAAGTTTCCTTTCTGTAAAACGTAAACACATATGCTCAAAGCTGAGTGGATAAGGAAGGATTGCAGACACAGAAACGACGTTTGTGGACACTGATCGTTTCTGATACGGTGATACGCGGACTTGTTTCAGTGTAAATCTTTCTTTACCTTTCTTTCTTTCTTTACCCTAAGGGGTCTTTACCTTTTATTCCATTGAAATTGGCAATTCCAATGTTAAAATCATCTAAATGATTCTACTGAAGGTATATGAAGTTTAAAAACACAGTGGAGCACTTCCTGTATTACTACATGACAAGGTGTTTTCCATTTGAGAGAAGAACTCATCCTAAATGTTCAGAGTTTGTTAAACTTGTGTAAATGAAACAAAGAGGAAACAACATTGTAACAAACTGTAGATTAGAAACTATCATCATTTGGTCCCTTTAAGCGTCTTGCCCAGTGATTTAATGACAATTTGGACTCGGACAAAGGTTTTATCACCATTGTCAGTACAAACAAAATTCACAAACTCCGAATGGACCGTAGCCTCCTGCCCGAGGAGAGTGGCTCAAATAGTCTGTGTAAAGGATGTGAAGGGTCAGCTGTGGTCTGACCTGCTCGTCCCCAAGTCCTGGAGACATACAGGCATTGGAGAAATGAGAGACTGCAAAGATGAGTGGATCTGGAACCTTATTCTGTCTCTCCTATTCTAGAGGATTCAGAGAGACGCATGCTCGGTTCTGGTAAAAACAAACATAGCAGTTTTGGAATAAAAAAGGGAAACAGTGCAGATATTTACAGAATCAAAAATCAAAGCACCAAACTGTTACTTATCCAGGTAAAAGACATTTGGACAGAGGTTTTCGTGCTCCATGGTCCAATAGCAGAGCCTTCTAAAATCTAACAAAAAGTAGAAGGGACTGGCTGGTCAGGCAATCGCCGTAGCACACCGTGATGGAGGAGATGAAGATGGACTCAGTGATGGGCATGTGGAACTGCAATATCCTGTGGGCTGGCAGTAGTCTGTCCTCTTCTCTTGATGCAGGAGCTGATGGTCGCTCCCATTTGAGGTCAGTGCCCTTCTGCCTACGTAGTTTTCATACATTTTTCGTATTGATTTTTTTCACAACCCTTCTAGTATTTCTCAGAACATTTTTCACAGTTGTATTGTTGTTATATTGATTCTTTGAAGATGATGTCGTCAGCGTTCCTTGGGACTGTGCAGCTAACTGAAGGCACTACTCTGTTAGGCTTAATCTGATCTTTATTTTAACACAGTCTGAGTCATGTAAAATTACTGTTACAAGCTAGCTAGTAGTTTTTCAGTTAGGCACTCTCACAATGTTGTTGAAAATCATAAAGCCAAACAGGACCATGAATTCTGAATCATGAAGTCTCTGTGGGGCATCATTTTCAGACCCGCCTGCATCCGCATTGTGCAGTCCTGCTCCTGCCTCCTGCAAAGAATTATAATTTTCAGATTTTCAGTCCTGCTCTCACCAGCATCTGCCATATTTTGTCCCGCTCCTTGCTTTCTTAAGCTCAATCCAACACAGAGAAGCAGAAAGGAATTGTCTAAAATGTGTGCGAGATTATACTACGTCTGCAAATTTAAGATGCTTAAAATGTTTTTATTAATGCCAAATAAAATATCAAGCACAAAATTTACAATAGGCATACATGAATTATTTGAATATTTGACTTTACACTCATTTAGTTTGCAGGACTGCAGTTTAACATCCCACCCACCCGCTCTCGCATTGTGCAGTCTCGTTCCTGCTCACTCCCGCAAAGAATTGTAATTTTCAGTCCCTCTCTCTCCCACGTGTGTGATATTTTGTCCAGCTCCAGCCCACAAATCTCGCAAGATGGGGACGTTTGCTTTCTTAAGCTCTAGCAAACAGAAGCGGAAAGGAATTGTCTAAAATGTGCGGGAGATTAGACCACATCCGCAAATTTAGACTGCTTAAAATCTTTTTATTAATGCCAAATAAAAAATCCAGCACAAATGTTGTATGATAGGCATACAGTTATCTTTGTATATTTTACTTTACACTCACATTTAGTTTGCAAAATGCAGTCCCGCTCCCGCTCGCGCCCACAATGAGCTTTCAAAATGTGTCCTGCGTCGCACTTGGCACTGCGTTTTGCTTCAGGTCCAGTGCAGGGCTCAACCATGAATGCTCGAATTGATCACAGGCTCCTGAAAATGTGTTATTTAAACCCATTTTGTATTTTTTTCTTGAGTTTTCAGACTGTATTGACACATTTTTGGCAGTTTTGACTAATGTGTGCATTGAATCACTGTGGTAACTGTTGAACATTCTGCCAGTAGAGATACATTTAGAACACTCCCAGCATCAGTGAAGATTTCTTGTACCTTGCACGTTGCTTGCTTGGCACTGGCTGTAGTATTTTCCTCACCCAGTCATACATCTATGGTAGCCCCAAATGGACACATTAGCTGCTCATTCACTGTTACTGTGCAAGCCCCAGCTGTGACAGGCTCTGATGCACCCTTGATAGCGACGCACACAAATTGAAACATATTTTACTGGCGAGGCTGAACATTTCTGAGATGTCAAAAAGAATTCTCGGGCGAATTTGTGGTGACACCAAATACGGCGCCTGAAGGGAAGCGTCAAGCAAAAATGAAACCTGTCAGACTTAACAAAAAAGAACAATAACAAATCAAATTGTTGTCATAAGCTAGCAAGTCAAGTGGCATTGAACTGTGTGTGAGTGTGTGTGAGTGTGTATATATGTGTGTAGGGGTGTGTGTGTGTGTGTGTGTATGAGTTGTCTGTCAACCCAGCAACACAACACAAATACGTTTTTATGTTTCCAAACTCCAAAAAAATATTCATGACTTTGGTTTTGCATCAGAGTGAGAAAAGATTAAAGTTGTTCAACAAAAATAACAATCAGTTTTTAAATTCTTGTTTGACTTAATTAAGACATATTTGCCAAACTCAATCCCAGCAAATATAAGTCATTTTACACTTTATAGTATAAATTTGTAGTATGTAACTTTTTGGTTGGGGTCTGTCACCTGTTTATTTCTGTGGATATGTCATTCCTCTGCCTGAAATGTTCCACAGTATGACTTTAAACAGCTCCACCTTACATTTATTCAATTACAGGTGCTTTTATAATGCAAAAATACCTAGTAAAACATGCTTTCTGACTGTGAGCAGGGTTGTCTCTCCACAGATCTGGCCTGTAACTTGGTCTAGTTTGGTCTCCATGAAGATAGGAAGGTTTAATAACATACTTTGAGACACCGTCCACCAGAAAAGTTACACTTTAAGAGTAAAATGTATTAATTTTATATTACAGTGGCTTCAAAGTTTTGCTTAAAAGAAAACTACTATAAAACTGAACTAAAATATTGTTGCAAATTGTCATCATCTGGTCCAAAAATTGAAGATTAAAATTCTGCTTCTGGCATAAACAGTTCCCTGAGGTGGTCATTGTGTCCTTGGGCAAAACACTTAATTCCTCGTTGTTTGTGAACAGAGTTGTATAAGTAAAGGGATGAATGGTTCCTTGATGTAAAGTGCTTTTAAAACCTTGAACGTGGAAATACAGCAGAACTACTGTAATATAAATAACTGTTGAACCATTGGAGCTATTGGACCATCCATACGTATACAGTGCTCCCTCGTTTATCGCAGGGGTTACGTTCTAAAAATAACCTGCAATAGGTGAAATCCGCGAAGTAGTCAGGTTTATTATTATATATTTAAGTCTGTAAAACCCCTCGCCACACACTTTAAACAGTTTTATCAGACAGGACAGTTACAACCCTTTGTGCAGCCTTCTTAAATCTTATTGCTGCTGCTGTCGTCCTTAAGTTATTTTCCTCCTTCTTTATGTAATGAACCGAAGATTAATTTATTCCATAATGGTGCCCCACAGCTGCGTAACTTGTACCTTCCTTCAGCATGTCCAGAAGTCCAACTTTTTGTGCAATGGTTTGCGTCTTCCTCTGCTATTTTTGTGCGACCGCAGGAGCCTTTGTCGGTGCAGAACATTTTGTCGACATTGTGGGCTTTGTCGGGGAGAAAATTTGCAAACATACAGCACTTCAGAATCACACTGCTAGAGATCGAACATTTATGTAAATGTGGCGAGCTGAAAGAGTTCTGTACTGTACAGGAGACACGGCACAGAGGAGCTTGATTGAGCCAATCAGGACACGGAGAGGAACACAATGCACGTTCCACGAAACAGCGAGGCCACAAAAGGTGAACTGCGTTATAGTGAAGAAAGATTGTACAGCATTTCATTTTTCAATTTATTAAATCACTATAATATCCTGCAAAAAGGTCTGTACAACAAATTCAGTTTTAATGCCCACATAACTGAATTCATGTGTGTTACATAAGGTTTTATTTTTATATTAAACGTACACAATTTGCACATACTGTATCTCACTAAATATAGTCAAACTTCCTATTGCAGTATTCTTAGACTATTCTCAAGTGGAAAATTTGATGATTGAACTGCAGGACTCATTTCTTGCAGGATTCTTGATAAAGATACAAACAGCCCATGGGCAGATCCAGCTAAATCCAATTTCTCTCTTTCTCTTTTCTTATTTCCACCACACAGCAGGAGTCTAAATATGTAACATAAGAGACTGTATCCATGGCCACACATACCCCTATGCAAATGATGTGGGAGCTCCATTTACATGATTTTAACCACAGGCCCATTTTACATCAGCACATTTTGAGTTATTGCACTACACTAAGTGGAGGATGACAGGCAAGATGTATGCATGGTACAAAATGTCTTTAGACTGTGGTTTTCTCTTTGATATGACACATGTAGTCCAAGGATATGGTAATTAAAGGGATTTTAGTGCAAACTCAAAGCTTGTGTTGTCATTGAATTAACAGCAGTTGACTGCGTGCTTTCAAGGGCCTAGAGATGAAGAGATGATTTTATTTGTTGTGCAGATAGAAAATGAAAATCAGATAACTGTCTAGTGATGGTGAAAAGGGTATTTAAAAATATTGCAATAAAATTTGATTTAGAAAGATTATCATAGATTATTCTAGACTAAACAGGGCATATCTCCATGATTGATGGAAAGTTCTTAGCCCCTTAATGCCTGAATTTATATAAATGTATATATTAAAAAAAGTTTTGTGTGTGTTTTTGCCTTCAAGTACCATATTTTTCGGACTATAAATCGTACCTTTTTTCATGGTTTGGGTGATCCTGCGACTAATACACCAGTGCAACTTACATATTAAAATTTTCAGACTGACAGCCGCGAGAGGGCACTTTAGGCTTGTGTGTCAATTTTCTGCCGAAAAAGCCGGGGTCCTGCTGCAAGTAGTGAAATATTCAGCCAAAAATGGTAATCAAGCAGCAGAAAGAAAGTTAGACGTGAACAAAAAATTTGTGAGGGACTGGCAGAAAATGGAGATGGAGAACACAGCTTCACGATAACCGGGAGGGTGCACCATGCAACTTTCCTGAAGTCATTGGATGGATCGACAAAGCATGAACTTCAGTGACAATTGAAACCATCCTGTCGGGGTTCAGAAAGGCCAAAATCATTCTAACTGGAACTGATTCTGATTCTGATGAGGAAGCGGCACTCTGTTTACCTCCGGAGTTCACAGAGTTGCTCAGATGTGACACAGAGGATGAAAAATTCAATGGATTTAGTGATTTGGAGTGAGATGGAGAGTTTGGTAAACTTGTTATGTTCTGTTGTTTATGCTATACATCTGAATAACGGTTCATATGTCACGTTAACATATTAACACCTATTCAAAATGCAAATTTGTGACAACTAGAAACAAGTGCTTCCCAAAGGTTCTGCATATGCACTAACCAGCACGGTGACAGTGAAGCTGCTACCTCGACTTAGATCTTGATCCAAACAGTTTGTTGCATATTTGTGACAGTCGGCAGGGGGGATATATTTATAATAATACTATTAATTAGATTTGTTTTTTAGATTTGGTTGCTTTTTTATATATTACTACATCACAAGCTGGAACAGACTGTTTTCCATTTGAGAGAATAACTCTAAGCCTTAATATGCAGGATGTATGTGTTAAAGCTGCACTGTGCAACTTTTCTGGTTAAGGGTGTTGTGGAAAAAATATATATCTCTTGATGATAAATAATTAATCCATTTGCCAAAGCCCGATGAGTTTTTGGAATATAAACCAAGGTTTATTCTTGTTACAGCAGATATGGACAGGACCAAGACCTGCCCTGGCTACAGATCAACAGCCTCCCCTCCCCAGCAGGATGTCCCTCCAACATTGGACCCTGAATGTTACAAAGCACCAGCTTTATAAAGCCTGAGAAGGTGAGGACTCCTACTGAGGTGTGTCCAGATGTGCTTGATCTGATTTGTATCCATATTCACACATTTGTCACTTCATCACAAGATTAGTGAGCAACAGGGAACAGAGGTGTTTACACTGAAGGGTCTTTCTAACACTGACTTTAACTACCAAACCACATGAGTTTTAGTTACAAGACCAAATGTGTTTCTAAAAGATAAACTAATCACTATTTTAATGTAATCAATCATAATCAGTATTTTCCTGTGGGGGTCTGGTCTCGGGTAGAAATCACATTCATTTACACAAAGACAGATTGAGCGAAATCTTTCCACAATATAAATTTCCATTACAAGGGTCTGCTTCCTTACCTACGTGTCTCCATGGAGATGGCACTCCTTTGCCTGGAATGTTCTATGGTATGACATTAAATATATCCATGTAGTATTTATTCAATCTGGGTGTTTCTATTACTCAAAAATACAATCATTCCTTCTGTGAATAGGGGCGACTCCACAGATCTGAATTATAATGTAGCATAGTGCTGTTACCTGCTTGTTTCTCTCGTATAGATAGGTTTAATCTATACTGTGGAACATTCTAGACAGAGCAATAACATTTCCATGGAGACAAGAAGGTGGCAGACCCTTCAAATGTCACACAGTGAATCTTTAAACATGTGTGAATGAGACAAAACACAACTCCGGGTATGTTTGTGATGAGAAAACAACATTATAGCATAGATCAGAAAATAGCCTAATGTGCCCTTTAGCGTCTCAAGACACATCTGATCTTTAGCAGCATTAACATAAGAAATTGCGTGAATAAGCTTTTTATGACCCTTTGGATTCCCATGTATTCCATCAACATGACATTTCCATCCATACGTTTTACTGTATAAACCACTACCTGTCCGCGCCCTTGATGAATGAGTAATGAGCACTTCTCACAGCCCCTCTACATATGATGACAAACTGGCCCCAGCCCGACCCACCCCCCACAGCAGCCATCCATCAATTCCCCTCATTTACTCCAATCACAACACTTCATCATAAGAGATACTCCTTTAATATGCAATTTCCACGGATGACCTTTTAAAATTGGGCCTAAGTCTCAAAACATCCATCTTTTTCCGAAAACATTTCTTTCTCCAGTGGTCGCGTCGATGATGTTAAGTGGAGCACAGGTCTGGTGATCTGTCTCTGCCTCTTTCTGTTACACAGGCTGGCCCCACACAAATGATGGATACTTTTTATATAGACGCTACAGGCCTAGACCCTAGACATCACTCAGAGCTTAAAGTGTTTTTTGTTTTTGTTGTTGTTTTTTTGTTCATTGCATGGTTTGAGAAATGACTTAGGGCTTTGCCAGAGGAGAGGTATTTTGTTACATGCATGTTTGAGTAATGCTGTAATATTGAGTGTGTGAAATCAGGAAGTGCTTTAGTTCCATTCCTGAAACCTCTATGGTGTTGTGCTGCTATTAAGTCATTTCAACATGATTTCTTTCTTTCTTTTTTTTTTCAAAGTTCCAGGGCAGACTAACCCTGGCACTTTGTTGGGTTTCATGGGTTTTATGGGTATTAGTATCTCAACATTTTATACCCCACTATTATTTACAGGTGCACTTTGTAACATTTCTGGTAGAGGGACCGCCACTTTAGCCTGATTCATCAGCTGGTTTCACTTCGTGGAAACCGTCTGACCTCGCAGCATTAGAATTCGTTTGCTCGACTGTAGGCAGGTACTTTTTTTATTTAACTGGTATATTAAGCTTCTCCCAAATCTCATAGGAACTAGGGCAATAACGTCTTTCCCCTTGGTAAAATTCACCGAACATTCTCTTTGTTCCGGTTTTAAATCCTGTCTCAGGAGTCATTTCCAACACACAATGTATGGCTCTTTGCTGATTGCCTGGTGCCCGAACTCACACTTCTGGGGTTCTTGCAAACCATCTAGTGTATTCTGATTCCCGACCTTGTCGCTGGAGAGAAATGAAATTGAGCGGAGGCACTAGGTGACGCCAGCCTGGCTACTGCCTCCATGGATATGTTATTGCTTTGTCTAGAATGTTCCACAGTATAGATTAAACCTATCTATCACAAGTGAGACAAGCAGGTTACAGCACTACACTACATTACAATTCAGATCTGTGGAGAGTCGCCCCCATTTACAGATGGAATTATTATAGCTTTGAGCAATAGAAACACTCGTAATGAATAAATGTTAGATGTGTGTGTTTAATGTCATACCATGGAATATTTGAGGTTAAAAATAACATCTCCATGGAGACAAGCAGGTAGTACACCCTTCACCAGAAAAGTTATGGGGTGCACCTTTAAGACACATGGGGTTAGCTAAAATTAATCTTGCTGACATATTGAGTTTTAGAGTTTAGTCACCAATGAAAATAGAAAATCAGGTTCAACCTTTAAGATATTTTTTAAAGGAAAATATAATTGTAATCAGTTTTCCCCTTTGTAATCAATGGGGAAAACTGACTTTTTTCATTAAATGTATTGCATATATACATACAAATTGACCCCCATCTGGGGGAATCACGTTCTAGAATCTGAAAACCACCAATACAGATTATTTATTTTAATGTGAAATACTGTTTGCATCTTTTGGATTGAAAAGTCTCTTGGATGAGTGGTAAAACATCTTCAACTTAAAAACAAAACTGTACACATTGATATCATAAAGGATTGCCACAGTTCTGAATGAATAATACAGTCTACCTCAAGTTTTACTGCACTACTTTACATACAGAACATAAACAACTTTGCTGGACGAATCTCAATAAAACATTTGCATCTTTATTCTTTTCTTAACCACTGCCAACTTTGTCCTTAAGTCCCAATGGTAAAGATGTTATCACCAAGGAAACTATTCTAAAGCAGGTAATTTATTCTGAACGGCCAAGTAAAGAGGAAGGTTCACAGAGAGAGGCAGCTCTCTGGAGCTGACTTTAGAGCAGTATAGTCCCCAAATGGACACACACAGTTTAAATACAGATGGCAACAGAACAGAACATTTTTGAACCTTAGATCGTATTTTAGTGCTAGGAAGTTTCTGCTTGAAGATAGTTTACAAAATGGATTCTTGTGAGTTTTAAGTCATGTTATAATGTTGTTACCTCATCAAAAACATACCAGGAGTTCTGTTTTGTTTCATTCACACACGTTTAAGAAATCCTTTATAATTAGTCTATATACATCTCGAAGACTCAAAATCCTCTGTTACACTTCATGATGTCATGCAGTGGTAATTTTCAAATTAACAGCTATTGGCAATTCCAGGGCTGAAATCATCCAAATGGATCTAGTGAACACATATGGAGTTTAAAAATAGAGTGGCGCTCAGGGAGTCTTTTTTGTTTGGGAGAACTCATCCTAAATATCCAGGATTTGTCTGTTAAACATGTGTGAATGAAAAAAAAAACACAACTCAGTACATTTTTGATGAGGAAACACTATTACAACATAGATCAAAAAATAGCATATTATAGGGCTGCTCGATTCTGTAAAAAATCACCACGATTATTTTTGGTCAATATTGAAACCATGATTATTCAAACTGTTATTTTTTAGTTACATGATGCATTTATTCAGCATTTCTCTCTCTCTCAAAAAAAAAATTTATGATAATTTATGTAAAACTTTCAAACTGAAAATAAATATAGGCAACAATTATGTACCTTAAAGCAGTTTTGTGATGTATATAAAATATACTTTGAACATGAAATAAGGCATAGAAAAACATAAAGGTATCAAAAAAAAACTATATATCCAGCTGTTCTGCAATCTCTATATTTAAAGCACAACACATACAAAAAATATCCTAAAATAAACTTTGTTAAGATTTAAATTGTTTCAGCTCGATTATATGAGTTTGGAGACTCAAATCGAAATCGCGATCAAAATTCAATTAATTGAACGCCCTTAGCATAATATAGGCCCTTTAAATGATATTATCAACTGGCATGCTGTTAATCCCATTCTATATCTAACACACACAGATTGAATACACAATTTAAATGAAATGATCCATGCTACCAGCTCCAGCTCTCTGTCAGACACTGAGCGCACTGCCTTCCAGGACTAAAAGTGGAAAAGTGCTAATGGGAGATTATCTATCTTATCTCCCTTATCATCTCAATCTGTTTAAGACTGTCTAATTGGGCATTCATTTGGTCAAATCAAGATCTGGATCACATTTATCCCCAAATAACCCAATTTCCTCAGGTCTGGAGCGGCGCATGGGGAAAATGTTTGCACTTATTTGAAGTTTGCGCAGGCTTGATGGTTTAAAGTGGGACTATTGGGTTCTGCGTGACATAGATTGAGATGGGAGGCCTCTAATCAGATGTCAAGGTGATCCTGTGAGAGCATTTTAGTTTGCCAGTTTTACATTAGGTTAGTAAGGCAGAGGTTTAAATACACATGGAATGTCCTTAGTTTGACCCCATCAGGAAGACCTAGAAAAGTTTGGGAGCAGACAAACTTCTGTTCATATTAACGACTTCATTTCAGGCCATGATTTAAAGGTGCACCGGGTACCTTTTCCACCTATGCATGTCTCTTTTGCTTCAAGTCACTCAAAGCGCTTTACATCAAGGAACCACTCACCCACTCACAAACACCGTGGGGTTAAAGGGACAGTTTGGAATTTAGGACCTCATTTCCCAGTTAGCCAGAGTGTTGGAGATGTGTGGAGCCACTTTTTAAAATATTTCATCCAGTCCTTGTATTTACAGAGGTCGCTGAAGCTAGGCTAGTGCATGTCAATGGCCATAGTTAGCATGCCACTAAAAACAGTCTTATCCACTCCACAAAACACCCGAAGTAAATCTATTATTACACCAGACTATCGATGTAAAAGTGTGTGTTGATAGAATAATGTTTAAAATAAAACTAACCTTGCATCGCATGATTTGTCACATGTTCAGTCCGTCGCTGCCAAACTTTCTATCAGGAAGTACAACTCGCTGCTGCTGCTGAGACATAAATCCTTCAAGGTTGGTTTTACTTCTAAAATTATTCTATTGACACAGATAATTATATCGATAGCCTGACGTAATAATAAATTTGCTTCGGGTGTTTTGTGGTGTGGGTAAGACTGTTTTTAGTAGCAGGCTAACTATGGCCATTGACATGCGCTAACCTGGCACCAGCGACCTCTGTAAATACAAGGACTGGATGGAATATTTTAAAAAGTGTCTCCACACGTCTCACTAGGTTCACCTGAAAATGAGGTCCTATTTCCAAAATTCTGGATTGTCCCTTTAATGTCTTGCCACGGGCCTCCAGCTCCTCCTACAGCCATATCTGTTTTGATCTGTGTGTGTGTCTGTGCATGCAAGCCACCATCTCCAGACCCCAGCTGAAGCTGGCACCTGGTTTTCTCCCTAGCTCATTGGTGTAAAGCCGTAACACCTGGCCAATCCTGGGCCTACACCTGCAGCACCAGACCTATCAAATGATCCGCCCCCTGCCACTCAGGGCAGCTGTTCTGACTGTGGACTGCATGCCACTTTTGTTGTGTCTCTAGTTTTATACTGTTTAACTTTGGGTGAGACACTAGTAGTCCTTGACGTGACGTAATTGAGACTGGTTTTGTTTTACTGTTGTCATTTTGTATACTCTGTTTCAGGTTAGCCTACTTTTAGTTACATGAATTTTGCTCTGTTTAGAGCCTCTTTTTTTTAATTATTGTAAATATTCCCGTATTTTACCTTAACAATTCTTTTAAATAAATCACAACCTTAGTTTGACCACCTTACCATCTTGGTTATTTTGTTACTTCCCCTGTCCCTAGCAGAGCTGGGTAACACTTGCCCAACAACACAACAACAACATTCATCCGTGGAAGCCGGAATCGCTCTGCCAACCCGTGGCAATGGATCTGATCACTCTACCATATTTAAGATTGTTAAGGATTCAAACTGCCAACCTTCGGATCAGCGGACGAACACTATCAACTGAGCCACTGTTGCCCCAAGGTCAGATCTGTGGAAAGGCAAACCCACTCACAGCAAGTTTTAAGGTAATAAAGGTAATAAAACCACATGTAATGAAATAAAAGTATTACAGACAATATTACTGCCATAGTGTGGAAATTAACAATAACATTTCCTTGGCGACAAGAAGGTGGAAGGCAGATCCCCCACCAGGAAAGTTACACAATGCACTTTTAATATGATTCATTGTTTTTATTTCATCTGAACTGTAGCTGAACTAATCTTCTGCTTGTTTTTGTTTGACTGTGTTTTTGCATTTTGCCTGGAACAACAGTGACATAGGGTGGACAGCAAATTATCCACTAATTGGACAGCTGGATGGTACATACAGACGGTGGTGTTGTTATAGAAATGCTCTCACCCATTTGCAGCCATTATGATCTGGCCTATATAGTCTCATCTAAGTTTGTTTTTGTTTTTGATTCTGACACAGCACACAGTCCTTGCCGAGATAGACAAACAATAAAATAATGATCATAAGATGTAGATCATTTCACAAAATATTATAAGATACCAGTGTGAAGTTATGTTAGATTTAAGATTGAAACTAGAAAACAGATTATGCCAAATCCTCAGTTGTGTGTTTCTCTAAAATCCAGGGCAAAAAGCTGAGTGAAGTGATCCTTCGTCTTTCAGTGTGTAACCACCGTCTATCAGGAGTAACTAGCCATCATTACTTGTGTTTTTTGCAAATTGCTTGTCTTTTTCCTCCAGGCCGATGGTTCTGATACCGAGGAGCTCGTTTTGAAGTAGGCATTGTTCAAACTGATGCTGTCGGCAGGAAGTGCATAGTTTCCCCTGAAAGAGATGCCCAAAACCCATCCTCTTCCTCTCCCTTACCTCTCTACCTCCTCACTCCCTCCTCTCCTCTCTCTTCCTCTCTACCGCCTTCCTCTCTCTTTCCCTCATTGCAGTCTCTTTCTCTTTCCTTCTCTTTCTCTCGTACTCCCTCTGACTGTATAAAGAAGTGGACTAAGGGAGAGTGACGTCATCCACAGTCGTCGACTCCAGCCAAATGAAGTTTCAACAAGGCCAACAGTTTTGGGGGCGAATTTTGAGCTAAGTTTCATATTTGGAATTCTGACTGCAAGTTTCATAGCAACCAAGGAGTCACTTTGTCTGTTATATAAGGCTTATATCTTTATTTACAGACAAAACGGTGAAATAAAAATACCAGGATCATGTAGAGTGAGCTACAATAAAAATTTTAAGACAAAAATGATGAGCCTGACAGCAGCAGTTATGGAGAGAGGGGCAACAGTTTTTCAATAGAAAGCGAACTGGAGCCAGAGCGGATGGAGCCATAACCGTGCCCATGCTCTCTTCCTATTTGGACCGCAGCTCTTGCTTTTTTGTACGACGCTCTCTCTCATTCCCTCCCTCGTATCTCACTCTCGCTCTCCCTCCCTCCTTTCTTTCTCTGTCCTTCTCGCTATTTCCTTCTCTCCTTTCTCACCCCCTCCCTCTATCTCCTTCTTTTCCTCCTCTCTCTCCTTCTCTCTTTCTCTTACCCTCCTCCCTCTCTCACCCCTCCCTCTGTCTCTTCACCTCCCTTCCCATCCATCCCTCCGTCCATCCCTCCATCAGTATTTCTGCCACTTTATCTGGGTGCGTGTCAGGCGCCGGAGCTCAGGTCTGACGGATTAGACCTGGAATCACTTCTTCTCTCTAATAGGATTTGACAAAGAGGGGCCAGTTTGGCATCAAGTGTCTAGTCACACCCCTCTTCCACATAATATAAGGTCTTAGGACGTGAATATCCTAATTCTTATTCAGGGGGTATGGCTTTGGATGCTGGGTTTGGACTCTCTGCATCTCCCATAGGGCATCTTATCTCCAAAGCTTTATCTTAAGACAGAAGCTAACTCTAAGATTTTTTTTTTTATCTTCTTATTTTTGTAACCACAGATAGTTTTGTGTGTTCAAAAGTCTCATCAAAATCCATGTTTACTGTGGCCAAATGGAAGTGTAAATTGGACAGCACATTTTATTAAACACTGAAGCTTTTTCATCATTTTTATTGGATCAAATCAAAATAACCCCTTTAATAGTTATGCCATTTTACCTTCACTTCCATTCCATTAGAGCCAATCAGTGTTGCCAAGTAAATCAATCTGTCTGATATCTCAGGCCACTAGCAGCACTGGCCACAACACCAAACACATAGAAAACATGCAAGGTGTGTTGCCCATGGACACAACTACAAAAGATTATAGTATACTTTACTGTCCTCTGCATTTGATCCATCCTTCAAAGCTGCTTGGGCAATCTGTTAGAAGCAGTGGGGACCAGAGCGCTGCACCCAGGGACTCTCCAGATCTTCAACTAGGGTTAGTCAAAACTTCATTAACTGGAGATCTTGCCAAATTGTTAGTTTTTTATGTTGATATGTATCTCTGTGTTTCTCAATATCTCTCCATATATCTATCTATTTCTGTATCTCTCTCTATCCATCTAAACCTGATATTATACAGTATGAGGATCAATCTGACTACTTTCATGACTTTCATGTTAGTAGATAAAGTTTGCTCAGTATTGCTCTTGTAAACAACACTACCTTTACACTTAGTCTAAAACAACACAAATTACTGAAAAGTACTTCTACTTTCCCATTACAACAGTCTTGAGGTCATTGACAAAGCCCCTCCCCCTCCTCCTTCTCCTCCATGTGCACGACTTTGCTCTGTGTTTGTACTCTGAAGCAGCTCTACTCGTGTCATGTGTCATATAATCCCCATAGGATCAGGCAGAGGAGGGGCTCAGACCTCTCCACACTCCAGTCAAAGAGCATCAAGGAGCAGACTGAAGACTCTAATGTGTGTGTGTGCGGGTGTGTGTGGGTGTGTGTGTGCGCACGTGTGTGCGTGTGCGCGTGCGCGTGTGTGTATGTGTTATAGGGGTGGGCGATATTTTAAATATATTGAGATATTATTAAACACAACATATAGTAAATATAAATATAAGGCTTATATTTAATTCTGATTAAAGCTTCGCTTGTTTGCCTTCTCTATGCATGCTCTTGCTCGCCCGGCACAAGGAGCGCTTTTAGTTTACGTAAATGGGCCATGGGGTTTTAAGTTTCGTTTATGTAAAACGTAAACAAATGTGCACAAAACTGCATTAAACACATTATAATATCAAACAGGCTGATGTGGCTCTAGTAGTTATGGTTTATATGTTGTAAAGTTTAATAATGTAAAGTGTATTTATGCAGAAGATTTTAATTAATAATCTGCTGCAGTGTAAAATTTGTACAATAGTATTTGGAAATGTTTGGTTTGATCCACACAGTGGATTGTGGAATTTCTCACAGCTCCTTACCTGGTGAGGAACCTCCTGAGCTTCTTATGCTAAAGGAGCTCAGGCTTATGGTTATTGTATGGTTAAGAGTAAATGCAAAGATGAGCTTGAGTTGAGTTGTTTTATTTTTGAATGAAAAGCAAGCAGTATTGTAACACCCACACTGAGTGCAGGAGATAACCAATCAAAAAATTATCTGGGTAACTGATTGTTTTTTAAAACTATTGCCCTATAATAGTCTGCTTGAAAAAAACAAAGGCAAAGGAAAGGCTGTTTCAATTTTAAATTATATTAGGCCACCTATATCACACACTGGCAAATACAAAGTTCATCAGCGCACCCCAATCATAGTCTTTCATCTGAGGGATTTATTTAATCCAGAACCACGCCACGATCCGAATCCCCTCCGCAGACCCCTTTAAAACAGTCTTATAAATTCCAAATTAACGATCTTCAAAGAAACATATATCCAAAGGGCCGCAGCGGCAGTGCACGCTCTAGTGTCGGCGCACACCTCGATCAACGCGCAAAGGCAAAGTACATGGATGCATCTCACTGGGTCAAGCTGGGTCCTGTCGGTCTGATCCTCAGCACCATTTACGTGGTCCAATAAGGTTAAGTTCAGTTAATAATCCGTGTTACGTCCTTTAGGTCCCGAACAAGCGCCAGCGGCACAGCGGGTGTCCCTATATACTATTAGGCAGGTGCGCGTCAGCTGACAGAGGGATTAGCTGATCGAATAAACAATAACAAAAAAAGAGCGGCCACAATACACTTTAGGAATAAAGAAAAATACACTTAATCATCTTATGTTGCCTGGGCTACAGTATGTCTTATTTCTTCCTTTATTTTACACATTTTGAACTGCCTACCTCTTTGCACTTTGATTAAAAAAAAAAAAAAAAAAGACCTTGTGGAATTTGGCATATTTGTTTTTGTAGTATTTTTTCAGGGTTATTTTTCCTGTACAGATATTGAGATATATATTGTATATTGAGATATAGCAAAATATATCAAGATATTTTTTGGCTCTATTTTATTTCACTGTTTTCTCAGTACACACATACACACACTCTAGGGCTGGGCGATATGGAGTAAAAAATATATCTCGATATAGCCCCCATACTCACATCCTATTTGGAATGCCGTGGCTAGTGGTTAACTATGTCTATTTATCTATACAGTATCTGGTTAAAATAGGATGTGGTCAAGTATTAAGTATGGTTAAGATTAGGATCAGTCCCAAGGAAATAAATGAACATCAATGTAATGTTCCTTGAAAGCATGGAAACCAAACATGTGTGCACTTGTGTAAGTATTAAGCTGTACAAGTGTCACCTCAGCCTTCCATCCCTCTTGGAGCTAAACCATCTGTCTTCTTATTCAGGGAATAATTATGTACAATATACATTATGTAGAGTTTTCATAGGCACGGTTTGATTCTGTGTAGTTTTTGTGACTTTGAAATGCACAGCTTTTTGGGTCTGGGGAAGGGGATGTAAACATATTGTAATGTTATTTGTCTGAAAGATTATCTGTGTTTGTTTGGGGGATTATCCTCGGCAAGTCAGTACCAGGGGAACTTAAGGATTCATGTTGAGCCTGCGCCAAGAAGCACAGAATATTATATGGAAGTAAGTGATGCATGCAGGAAGGTAGAGGACACTTATAAAAATATATGTCTGCTTACTTTTTTCTAGTTTTTAGTATTCAGACCAATGGCAATTTGGTGTCTTATTTACTATTTTACTTTTAATTGAAATGCAGGGAACTTTTCTTATGGGAAGTCTGCTATTTGCTTGTCTCCTTGAACTAATTGCTATGTGCTTGAAATTCTCTGCACTTCTACATCTGTTTTTGAATGTTTAAAGCGCCTATAGTAAGTCATGTTATAATGCTGTTTCCACATCAAATCATGCCTGGAGTTGTGTTTTGTTTCATTCACATGTTTGTATTATTACTCTACATGTGCAAAGCTCAGAAAGCTCTGTTCCACCTTGTGATGGAAACTTTTTACCTTCAGTTTAGAGATTGCCATTTCAAGGCTGAGATTATCCAAATGATTTATTGAAAGTGTATGAAGTGAAAGTTAACACAGTGGAGCACTTCCTGATTACCACATGACATCACAGGGTGGAACGAGTGTTTTCTTTTTGAGAGAAGAAGATGTGTGCGTTAAACATGTGTGAATGAAACAAATGTCAAATACACATGTAATCATAAAGGTGCATTATGTAATGTTTTGGTTGAGTTTATAATCTGCTAGTTTCCATGGAGATGTGATTACTTTGCCTGGGATGTCCAGTGTTCATGTTATTGTTCGTAAATGTATTCATTTGCAGCTGTGTTCGCATTGCCGGCAGTAAGTCAGACCTGTTCCCAGTGCACGGTGGACTCTGCCAGGGCTGCCCTTTGTCACCGATTCTGTTCATTGTATTTATGGACGGAATTTCTAGGCGCAGTCAGGGGCCGGAGGGGGTCCGGTTTGGGGACCACAGTATCTCATCTCTGCTGTTCGCTGATGATGTTGTCCTGATGGCTTCATCAGATCAGGATCTACAACATGTACATTCTTAATGTAAGCTGATTCACCTCTCCACAGATCTGGACTGTAACTTGGCCTGCGGTGTCACAGTGTCTCCATGTGGCTATACAATTAATGCCGTAATGCGGTCATTTTAGGCAAAGCAAGGACATCTCCATAGAGACAAGCAGGTGCCATGCTCTTTGGAAAAAAAAGTTACACAACAGTACAAAAGTAAAAAGTGAAAAAGCAAGTTTCGAAAACAGTGCCACATCATTCTATTAGCGCTTAGCACTATCTAGCTTTAAGCATTGTTGTCCACCTCCACAGAGACATAAGTGGCTCTATTGTGTTCAAACGTGCTTCCTGTGTGCGCCCACTCGCTCCGGCACATCTGACATAGGAGCAAAGGGCGCTTTGATTGTCGTTTCCGAGTGCTTGTAGCCTGAGGGGGAGTGCATCTTTTGTGTGGAGCCGACTAAGGCATGATTAAAAGAGTGCAGAACTGTTCCATAGTGATCCACATCATTATTCAGGACTCCTAAGAGGGGAGCAGATGGGACAGGCGCACCTCACGGACCTCCAGCTGTCAAACCGAGACGTGCAGAAAGACATTTGTCAATAATAAGGACAACAAAAGAGGTGACACACTGCTTTGTTCCACATGTGGGCTTTGTCAGGGTGAGTTAGCTGCTATTCTGAGGAATCAGGAAAAAGTTGGTGAGGTTTAAAGTGCAAAATCCCCCTTTTTTTTCACTTTCTACTATATTATAACAATGTTCCCTTATGAAAAACTTTGCTGAAGTGGTTTTATATGTCATCAATGCATTTTGAGTAATATTGCAATTTCTCCTGGCCAATTTTTAATATTGTTAACTCATCACAAACCTGGAGCTGTACTTTGTTTCATTCACATGTTTAAACTCTGCATATTTTGGCTTTTCCGTGCGATGCCATGTGGTAATACAGAAAATCCTCCACTGTGTTTTTTAGGGCTGGCTTTCATTCAGAGGTTGCCAATCTGATACATACCTTGATACATGGGCCACAGTACAATACATATCTCAATACAATGAGCTTAGGATTCACTACGATTCAATACGACATATTTCAAATTGATTTGATACAGTTAAATTTTTTTAAAAGGCAAAATCATGTCTGTGATATTAAAAGTCTTTGTTAAACCACTTCTTGTGAAAGGTTCATATGAAACACAAACATTTTAATCATCAAAACAGTGAAAATGTTAAATGTGTTGCATCATCAAGTTTCCTTTCTCTAAACAAGCTACAAAACTGTAGCACTGCAACAAAATTATTTAGTAAATTATACCAAAAAAATACTCTTGGCAATATATTGATACAGCAGCATACGATATATCAATATTTCAATATTTTTGCACACCCCTGTGTTTTTAAACTCTATACACCTTCACTAATTGCCAATGTCTGTTGAAATAAAAGTCATAGGTAGGTGTTAACTTGAAAACTACGAATACATGAAGTCACAAGGTGGAACAGACCATTTTGAGATTTGGAGATGTAGAGAGTCTAATAATAAAAGGTTACTCAAACATGTATGAATGAAACAAAACACAACTCCAGGTCTGTTTTTGAAGAGGCAACAGCATTTTAACATGTCTTAGAACTCACAAGAGTCAATTTTGTGTAATATAGCGCCTTTAAAGCCTCCTTATATTTAGTAGTGCTCCTACCAACCATTTTTCATAAATATACAATACGCTACAACTTCAGAAACCTGATGTGATGTGCACTAGTTTCATTAGCATAATTTACTCTGATTGTGTGGTGCTAGAACTCTGAAAACCCAGAAATCTCATGGTTCAAGGGTATATGTTCAGATATCTCTCATAAGTTTAAAATGGCAATTTAAAGCTCAAAGAAATCAATCAAAACAAAATTGCCTCTATTTTCTAAGGTTCTACTTTTGGCTTGAAACATTTTAATTTCTGCAGATTAATCATGGAATAAAATTAGCAATTCATTTTCGTGTGGATGGTGTTGTGGGTGTTGTGTGATTAAATGCATTTATAGGTCAGGGGCCACCATTTGAGAAAATTAAAAGCAAAGTGCAAATTGTAGTTTTTAAAGCAAGGTCTGTGATTTAATTTACAGCATGTATTTCATAACCTTTCTGGGTATTTCTATGGCTGCTCTGTATTCTATGTGTAGTGTGATTGTGGTGTCAGCTTGTGAATACATTTTCTTTTATCTCCTGACACACTAAGATACAGACAAGATGAGAGAACTTGCCCAGGGACACAACTACAGCATGCTAAACTCGCAACAGTGTGTTTTTGGTGCAAATGACTACATGATGACAAATTCTAACAGTGTAGCCTCAATTAAAAGTGCACTGTGGAACTTTTATGATCATGTCCTCCACCTCCACGTCTTTGTGAGTTGGCAAAAGAAAATTGTATTCTGTCAACTGGACAAAACAGAAACTGTAAACAAATCGGTGTGTTAGTCTCAGTGTAGTTAGCTCAGTGTCCACCAGCAATCTGACCAGAACTGAAGAAGCTGCTTGGAAGAGCTGTGAAATGTCTTCACTCTAAAACTTTGTCCAGTTGACAGAATTTTATTTTTCTTAAGCCCTGGATCATGCCTAGCCTGATTCATCAGAAACCGTCTGACCTCGCAGCATTAGGATTCATTCGCACAATGGTAGGCAGGTACTTTTTTTATTTTACTAATCGTTGCTATTTGGTCGTTACTAGGGGTGTAACAATTTCCAAATCTCTTGGTACAATATTATCACGATATGCCTCTCACAATACGATATTTATTGTGATATTTTGAAGAGGCTGATATAATTGTAGATAGGACACTTTTTTGCTTTTAAAATACTCTGACAAGATTTTGGTGTGAATTATTACTGTTATAATGTCAAGAATTCAATAAAAAACATATTTCTTCATGTTGTCTGCACTGAAATGAATCATGTGATATGTAGTTTCCAACATTTGTTACCTATTGCTACTATAAAACCATGCAAAGGATTTTATAATTTGATATATTACGACAGCCCATGGTATTATTGTGACAATACGATATCAGGATATTTTGGTTATTGTTACATCCCTAGTGATGAAGTATGTAATGCGCTGCTAACCGGGCTAACTGCTATATTAAGCTTTTCCCAAATCCCATAGGAAGAACAGCAATCATGTCTTTCCCCTTGATAAACGTCACCAAACATTCTCTTTGTTCCGGCTTTAAATCCTCGATCTTGGGAATCGTTGCCAACACAGAATGCATGGCTCTTTGCTGATTGGCTGGTGCCTGAACTCGCACTTCTGGGGTTTTTGCAAACCGAGATCTGGGATTGTTGTATTTCAAATCCTGACCTTTTTGCTGGAGAGAAATGAAAATGAGCAGAGGCACTAGGTGGAACCAGCCTGGCTAGATGATGCCGGGAAGACTGAGGCATTATACAGACTCCGTGTGAGATGTTATACTGCCATGTTTTTAAGTATGGTATTAAACATATCTATCTTGCATTTAATTTCAGGTCCTCAAATGTGTATGTAATGCCTCAATCGTCCAGGCTGAATCCATGGTAAAAGAAGAAAGAAGAAAGGAGCTAACTACAATGAAATTCTTCTGTTAGTTTCAGAATAGTTTCATTGTAGTTAGGTCCTACCTTCAGACAGATATAAGAAGCGTCCACCAACATTTTGACCAAAACTACAGAAGCAGCTTGGATGATCTCTGAGACGTATTCGACCAAAATAAACTTTTGTCCAGTTGGCAACTGAATTTATTTTTTTGCCTTTAATTTCAGGTGTTTTATTGTTACAAAATACACTGAAAGGCAAACATGTTCTCTTCTCTGCGGATATGACCTGGGCCTGGTTACACCATCTTTTTATCGCCATGGAAAAAGATGGTATACTGTGGAACACTCCAGTCTAAACAATAACTTTTTTGTGGTAGAGTAAAAAAAAAAGAGTTGAAAATCTAATTCTACTACAACTGAGACTTTACAGCTGATGTAGGGTGACCAGATTTTCAAAAACAAAAATGTGGACATCCCTGGTTTGTAGTGGTTGGTAATAATAAAACTGTGAAACGAGTGCATAATTAAGGAAAATTGCTCTGCACTCAGCCCATTCACGACTAACACGTGAGTCAGTATAGTCACATTTTCTTTGTGTTTTGGTCATTTTTAAGCAGGTTTTCTGTATTTTACCTAAATAAATGACAATGTATGCTTCTCTTTATTGTTGGCAAGGATCAGATTGGTCAAAAATAGGGACACCTGGGACATATCTTGTATAAAACTGGGACAAATCACCTGCTGGGACAGGGGACACAGGGCTCAAAACTGGGACTGTCCAGGGCAAATATAGGGACATGCTTTTGTTTAGGTAAAAAAAGACAAAACAAAAAAGGATGCTTAAAAATGACCAAAACACAAAGAAAATTAGATTAGAATCAGACTAGTGCTGAGTGCAGAACAGTTTTCCATAATTACGCACTCGTTTCACAATTTTATTATTACCAACCACTCAAACCCGGGGATGTTGCAGTTTTTTATTTTGGAAATCTGGTCCCCCTAGATATCGTCAGTGTTGGGAAGGTTACTTTTAAAATGTATTCCCCTGCAGATTACAGATTGCATACCCCAAAATGTAGTTTGTAACGTAATCCATTAAATTATTTAAAGTGAGTAACATAATCTGAATACTTTGGATTACTTATTGTTATTGTCATGCTTTTTAAAACTACATGAATGTACCAACCACATCCTGCAAATTCTTGTCTGTTCTCTTCAAATTGACTGTTGAGCCCAAGTCTCCATGAATAAGCAACTGTTTGCTGTAAAGTAGCAAAGATTAGGAAATCTTAACATAAAATGTTTTGTCTGCTTAAAGACAATCAAAAGCCCAGTCTTTCCTTAACTATATAAAAAATATTATTGATAGAGAAATGTTTTATATATGAGATCACTGGTTTTAGTCCTGGTTTAGTCCTGGTTTAGTCCTGGTTTTAGTTCTGGTTTTAGTCCTGGTTTAGTTCTGGTTTAGTCCTGGTTTTAATCCTGGTTTTAGTCCTGGTTTTGGCACCGGTTTAGTCCTGGTTTAGACCTGGTTTAGACCTGCTTTAGTCCTAGTTTAGTCTTGGTTTAGTCCTGGACTGTGTTAGTCCCAGTTTTAGTCTTGGTGTTAGTTCTGGTTTAGAGGTGCACAGGAGGAAGCGCAGTTTACGCAGCGTATGCGAGAAAACACGGTCCACACGAGGCGCGCGGGAGGATGGCGGTGTGCATGTTGTTTTCACCAGTGCCAGTAGCTCCGTTTTGACATTTACGTTGTAGGCGATTTTATATTAGTTATTTTCTTTTATACCTCACGTTGGAAGAAGAATGTCCAAGACACAAATGTGTTTTTACCCGTGCACTGCTGGCTCTGTTCTACTGGCTCTTTGACCTCATCCATTGTGTGACTGACGCCGCAACGTTAACATGACGTTTACATCGCTCTTATTGCGCTCATTCTGTTTGGGTTTCCGGCAATGAATGGAATTACCGAAATAAATAAATAAATAAATGAGATGTAGCACAAAATGTGAAAACAGGAAAATACCGCCATGCATTTATTTACCGTCCATTTATTTCAGCAAAGTAACTGTAATTATCCAATTACAATTACCACTTATTGAAACAGTAACTGTAACCGAATACAGTTACTCATAATTTGCACTCTGATTACGTAACGCCGGTACATGTAATCCGTTACTCCCCAACACTGTATGATATACTAATAGCAGTAGTAAACAGTAAGAGTGGCAGTAGTAGTAGTAGTAGTAGTAGTAGTGGTGGGGGCTGTGGCAGTAGTTATCGTAGTAGTAGTAGAATCCTTTTTTGTATTTTTTCTTGTTTTCAGACAACTGAAAAGCTTTTTTGTGTGTTTGTTAATGTGTGCATTCTGTCACCATGGTAACTGATGAAAATTCCACCATACACATGCATGTAGAAACATCTCCAAATGCAAATTATCAATACTAGTACTCACTGCACTACTTCTTGCTCACATTTTGCTGTGTATTTGAGTCATTCTAATTTGAAGAAAACTCTAATCCTTTCACTTTTCGATTTCTCTTCCTGATTAGTTTCGTCAACACACATTTTGCTTACAGAGGTCTCAAAAGACAGCACAAGTAAACATCACACAGAATAACTCAAATAAAATCCTCCCGAAACTTTTTGACTTCCACTTGATAAAGCGTTCACAACATTTCACATTCGCAGTTAGCCCGGTTGCCTTCCTTCCATGTCACTCACCAAAACAAATTTACTGCCAGCAGCTCTTCCCTTTAAGCTGAGGGGAGAGCATCAGGAGTAATTTATCCAGCATCCTTCACTTCCTGTCTTCTTAATTCCCAAAATGAGAAAGCGGATTCACCACAGCTTCTGAATACTTCAAGGGTAATTAATAGTAGATGGAAATCAGACATTTGATTTGTAAATATTTGATGATCTTTTGTTTGTGTATTGATGCTTGGTTGGGTGAGGTGCGAGTGGAGCCAAGGCATCAGAGATAATTTCATTGCAAGGACAATTCTTTGGCGCCATTCTCGATCCGTCTCTTTTTACTTTCAAATTAAAACTTTCGGTTGGAGATGCTCACTGTTGACACTCAGGGCAGTACAATGAATTTTAATTAGTGAGCGTAAAATGAAAAATTTTGATTATAATATTTTGGACTAAGGCAGCAGTGGCGGTGGAAAATCTGGTAGGTGGTTCAATAAATAAAAGACTGGTTGCGGCTCTCTCATCCTGCCATCGTGTCCTTGGGCAACACATCTCTTCCAGATTGCCTCATATAAAAAAATCTGCACGTATAATTGGTCGCATTTCAATACAGCATTTATGTAACTATCCACCATTGGGTTTTTGGACCAAGGACCTATTCACACAAGAGTTTACACACAGACCCAGGCAGTTTCAAGGTTCTGTATTACACAAAATTGATTCTTGTGAGTTTAAGCCATGTTATAATGTTGTCAAAAACATAACTGAAACCAACTCCAGGTATGTCTGTGAGGAGGAAACAACATTATAACATTGATCAGAAAATAGCATAATATGGGTCCTTTAAGCATTTTGTCCAAAGACACACCAACAGTATACACTTGTGGGAGCTAGGATCAACCACCACCAACCCACTGTACAGTACTTTGAATATGTAAATGTATACATCAAGTTGAAAGCTCTTATTTAACTGCTTTACAAAAAGATCAGCATGTAATCTTAAATCTGTTTGCTTGAAGAGGATTTGATGGAAGACATTTTGATAACTGAGTAACCTTTCTTTTTTCTTTTTAAATTATGTATTATGAATTATAATAGACATAGAAGATATCATAATAATCCAGCTTGAACTGCGGGTCTTCTGGGGTAAATGCATCATTCAAAGCTTTACTCATTCAGAAAAATGTTACTGAATCTTAGGATTGCACGTAAAAGGGCCCGTATTACGCTATTCTCTGATCTGTTATAATGCTGTTTTCTCATCAAAAACATATCCGGAGTTATTTTTTAGGCTGTGCTCTTCTCTCAAATGGAAAACACTCTGTTCCATGTTGTGATGGCATGTGGTAATACAGGACGTGCTCCTCTGTGTTTTTAAACTCCATACTAGGGTTAGATGGTAATACAGTATAACGGTATCCCTTGGTATCAAAAAGTAGCAATGGTATCAGTTTCATTACCGTCATTTTAGAAAATCTGCAGCACATAAGGACTTATTATAATATTATCATTTATTGATACTTAAATTTGTTTGCTCAGCACAAAAGAATGTGTGGTTGTATTTTCAATTTAATGCTAGCACAATTTAAATCTAATAGTATCTATAATGTTTCTTTTAACTGCATGGGGAGATGATGTTCGATTAGTTTTGTTTTGTTGTCACGTGATGCTCATAAGGGAGACCAAGACAAGATGACAAGCTGGTTGGTCCCCCTCAAAAATACTAGTACTTCTGCAATTTGGAATTTTGGCTTCAGGTGCACATTTGTTTACATTTTACCTAAACAAAACTTAAAACCACATGTCTCATTTGCATAAACTATAAAGCACTGATAAAAACAGCTCTTTCCTTGTGCACTGATGCAGTTCAGTTTCTGACAGACTAAAGGACATGACTCAGTGGATTATATATGTTCTTTCTGTGACAGAGGCTGTGCTGCTAATGGTGAGTCTGTTCTGTGTATCGCGTTGGAGAATGTTCTTGTTAAACTTTTCAGAAATTATAAATCTGCAGGTCGTACGCATAGGCCGTATGGCAGTGCGGCTTCGTAGCTTACCAAAGTCATACTAAAACATTTTGGTAATACAATAATACCGTATACCCCGGCTGAGAAGGTTTAATGGTATCAAAATTTGGATACTGCCCAACCCTACTCCATACATCTTCACTAAAATCATTTGAATAATTTAAGACCTGGAATTTACCATCTCTACTGAATAAAAGGTAAAAGGTGTCTGTTAACTTGAAAACTACAGTTCCATGACATCACGAGGTGGGACAGAGCATTTTGAGCTTTGGAGATGTAGATAGACTAAAAATAAAGTGTTATTCAAACATGTGAATTAAACAAAACACAACTCCAAGTATACTATATAGTACCATATACTATAAGTCAACTTAGTACATCATGTATTGTAGATGTTCTGGGATGTTCAACAACTTTCTGGGTCTTCCTTTTTCCTAAGTCTTTTTTCCCCTAAGTCCTGATTGAAATTCTGAGAGTGACATCTTCTCCATGCTCTGATTAAGTGATTACCAAATCTAACAAGCTTGTTAATTGCGCAGAGGCATTTTAATGAAGGTTCTTATTGAGAAGCATCCAGCGCCCAGAGTGAGGAGGCCCTGGAGATCGGCAGCCTGTCCGCACACACACACACACACACACACACACACACACACACACACACACACACACACACAGGATGGTTTTCACAATTACACGTCATAATCAAGTGAATACAGAAAGACAAAGAAAGGACATTTGTCTTTCATAAATGGATAATCTAGCTGTTCTTACAACACTTAGATGTGGTAGTGATGAGTAACTTTTACTTGAGTATTTAGAGTCATTTGCACTTCTGAAAACTTCTTTGTCACAACATTTACTTAAAGTTCACTGTGTAACTTTTCAGTAACCTTGTTTCTATGGATATGTCTGCTTCTAATGTTCTACAATATGATATTAAACAGCTCGACTTTACATGTGTTCAGTTACAGGTTGTTTTATATCTCAAAAATACCGAGTAAAACAGTCATTCTGACTGTGAGTGGGGTTCCCTCTCCACAGATCTGACCTGTAACTTTGGTTTGGTCTCCATGTTGATAGAAAAGTTTAATGCCACTGTAAAACATTTCAGACAAAGCAATGACATCTCCATAGAGAAAGGCAGATGATGGACCCTCCACAAGAAAAGTTACACAATGCACTCCAGAAAAAAAAATAAAAAATGTAAAAACTTGACCTATCTCTGTCCACAAATATGAGATAAATATGTTCAAATCAAATACAGCTTTTACTGATATCAACTCTAATACTGATTCTTATTATTAATTACAAACATTTTGTACACAGCGTTCCATTCATTTATAACTTTTGTGTTTTGGCTTTCTCTCAGGTATGTTTTGTGAGAAGATAGGGTTTTTTGGCTCTCAAGATAATTATCCAGTTAGAAAAGCAGACTGAGCCTCATATGAGTCTCATTTGGGTTGCCAGTTTCAATGTTGATAAACAGTTAGTCTCTGAACTAAATCCTCACTACCTAAACTGTTGGTCCTTCAAATTTACACTTATGAGACTTTTGCTGTATGCTTCACAATGTAGTCTTTTACTCAGCCAGGCTGGCGCCACCTAGTGCCTCCGCTCAATTTCATTTCTCTCCAGCGACTACGTCAGGAATTGGAATACACTAAACGGTTTGCAAGAACCCCGGAAGTGTAAGTCTGGGCACCAGCCAATCAGCGAAGAGACATACATTCTGTGTGATTTCCAAGATTGAGGATTTAAAGCCAGAACAAAGAGAATGTTTGGTGAATTTGATCAAGGGGAAAGACGTTATTGTCCTTCTTCCTACAGAATTTGGGAAAAGCTTAATATACCAGTTATCTCAGTTAGTGGCACATTACATATGTCACGACCAAATAGCAGCGATTGGTTAAATTTTTAAAAAGTACCCGCCTACCGTCGAGTGAACAAATTCTAATGCTGCAAGGTCCACGAAGTGAAACCTGCTGCTGAAGCAGGCTAGATTTTACTCATACTACTTATCAATTTACACTTGACTTGTGTCCCTCAGTTTTTTGTTTGTTTGTTTGTTAGTTTATTTATTTTATATTTTTGTGAAAGTAGATTTTCCATTATCCAGGTGCATTAATAATAGAAAAAGGAAAATTCTTTATGAATATATTTTTAATTGTTCATATTGTTTGATTATTATTACTTTATTATAGATTTTTCCATGTATTTATTATAGAGCTTTACAGTTTAAAGGTGCATTGCACAATTTTTCTGGTGGAGGGTCTATCACCTCCTTGTCTCCTTGTCTTGGGGAAGCTATTTTTTAGCCTGAAATATTCCACAGTATGACATTAAACACATCTATCTAGCATTTATTAATTATGGGTGCTTCTATTGCTCAAAAATACGACAATTCTCTCTGTAAAAAGGGTTGCATTTCCACAGATCTGACCTGTAATGTAGCCTATATAGTTGTGACCATAGAACATTCTAGACTAAATAATAGTATCTCCATGAAGACAAGAAGGTGACGAATCCTCCACTTGAAAAGCTGCTCAATGCATCTTTAAGAGCCTCTTTACACAAAAATGCTTGCGGATAAAAACAACAAAATATTTTATCGGAAGTGCATTTCGTTTAGATGGTGACGGTGTTTTTGGGGCAAAAAAACGCAAAAATCTGAAACCAACCTCCAGAGTGGAAAAGTTGAATATGCTTCCTCGTAGCGTTTCCCTCTACATTGCCCAAGACGCAAAACTCTGGTCAGATCTGCTCACGTCGCGTACATGTTTATGTCACACACGTCACCACCTAGCCCCCTGACATGCAGACCCAATCAAATTCCACACACTTTTGTGTCACCGTATGCACACAGATTTCCTCCCAAAAACACTCATCTAAACACATTTAATAAAAAGTGAATGGGACATGATGAATGTGATGTGACGCCACTTTTGCATTTTCAGTTCAGACCATCATCATATAAATGTAGCCTGAGTTATTATATCTTCTGAATAGGAACAAGTCCTCAAAGTGTCGGCTCTAACAGAAAGCTGAAACCTAATAATACAAGACACAACAACATTGCATTTCTGTCACCGCTTGTTTTTTCCAGATTGACTTTGGGCAGCGTCACACGGAAATAATTACTTCTTAAATGACTTTGCTCTCCCTCCTCCCCCCCTCTTTCTTCTTCTCTCTCCCCTCCTCCCTCTCCTCCTCCCCCCTCCTTCATAACATTACCGGAGCCATCCATCCATAATCAAAATGATGATCGGCGCACGCGTGTCTGTAATGACCCCCGCAAACAGACCAATGGTAAATCAATAGGATCTGACCTTGGCTCATAATTGGACGGGGCCTCTCTCTCACTCGCAGAACAATAACTTCATTATCGACAGCCAAAATAATTGCGCTGTCTTCTATTATGAAATTGTACAACCATAAAACTCTGCAATCCGCTTGAGAGTCGCCATAAGAAAGATGAATGCTATAACGTGGAAAAATTGGGTTCAGGATTGGGCGTAAGAAGAGATTTTTCTTACAACCGTCGCCCAGTTTTAAAACCAGTGATTTTTGGTGTTTTATTCTGTACACTTTTCATTAGTTCTGAAGGCTTTGGTTGTTTTTGCCGGGGTGAAAGCAGGCCACTTTTCAGCTTTAGCTATCATAACGTCACCACTTTAAATCTCTCATCCAGAGAGGGTTCACAAAAAGGCTAAATGCTTGAATTTTTCTCAGAGTGTCATTGAGGTGAGTTGGAGCAGATCGAGGGCTGCCATTGGACACAAGAGACACTGCAAGAGGCAAAATCTGACGGAAATATAAAGATGGTTGATTTCTATTTATCCAATAGTGTCTCATGTTGCGGGATTAGAAAGAATGCATATTTTTTTCTTCAAACTTCACCAGGCGATTAAAAAGATTTGTTATTGTAACTGTGATGATGAGATGTGCACTCAAACTGATATTTTAGTTCTGGGAAAACGCTTTATCCGCCAAAAGAGCACTAAGTAATTTTTCTAATGGAGGTTCCCCACGGAGATGTAATTGCTTTACCTGCAATGTTCCAGAGTATCCCATTAAATTCTCTATCTTGGACAGTGTTGGAAAGTAACTGAATAGATGTACCAAGAATAGGTACACAGATACAATACGAAACAAACATGAAGCTTTTTTTTTTTTTTTTTTACTTTTATTGCCACAAATCAATTCACATCAACAGTATTCTGAGATCGAGCCCTCACACAATTTATATATTCCCTTTTTTTTCTTTTTTCTAGAAGAAAAGATAAATAAATAAATAAAAAATAATAAATAATTGGACCCCTCCTTTTTTTTTAAATTGGCACCTTGAGGTGTAGTTGAGCCATTAACAGTTCCACTGTATAAACTTGTCTGATTTTTGATATCCACTGATCAATGGTCGGTGTTCCAGGTTTCAGCCAGTAGACTGTGATCATTTTTCTTGCAGTCATCAGAAGAAGATGCTACAGAAAGTTCTGATCATGAAAGAGACCACCAGGAACTGAAGCTGTTTTTAATCACATATTGCATCTTTACCCTGTAATTTAAATGCATCCCGGTTTCCCGGTCAGAACACAGTACTCTGGTTCTATCAGAATACAGTACAAAATACATTTTAATTTTGGTATTTAATATTCTGTAACTAAATACATTTTCAAAGTATTCTTTCCATCACTGGTCTTGGATATATCAATAACAGCTGGTTGTAATTGCTCAAAATATCTACCAAAAGATGTATTCTTACTGTGATTGCCCTCTCCACAGATCTCATTTGTAAATGGGTCTGCCTGGCATCAGCTGGTTGTTCTCCATTGGGATAAATAGGTTAAATGTCATACTGTGGAACATTGCAGGCAAAGCAAAAACATACATAAAGCACCTTTAATCCACAAAACCTTCTTTTCCCAAGAATGGATCTGATGTAATACACATTTGCTAGGAGTAGAAAAAGGTACATCTTTATTAATGATCTAAAACTGTGATAGAGGCACCCAAATGGTTTGCTCTCTATTCAATTCTTGTGTTTGTTTACTTGAATTAGTTTTACCCACATTTTGTCCTTTTTTTGGTTAGTCTTGGCTTAAATCTGGTAATTTGGTCATTTTCATGTGGTTCCTGATTTGTAACATTTGATAATTTTGCAATGATGACAAATGTTATTTTTCTATAGACTTGTTCCTTAGGACTGAACAACTCTCAATCATTAATCCAACTGGAGCAAAAACGCTGCCTTCTTCATGGGGTCAAATAAAGGACAGTATTATGCCGCGTTCACTCAGAAATGTGGCAAAGCAACTATGTTTCTAAAGTCCATTATTTTGGGGATATCCATTATTGACTGTAAACCAGAAATTCTCTCACCTCTTTCCAAATTCCCAATCTGGGCACCTACTGCAGCCTTGACCACGGGCCAATCCCCAGCTCTCCAAAGTGATTTTCTGTGGTAAAGGTTTGGTGGACTATCTCCCCCCAACATGCACCAGAAATACCTCTTTTGTGACTATGGTAAACTGAAATTCAACTACTTCTGGGAAAAACTTCACATGAATGTAGAAAAATGGCAGTGCTGAATTTTGTGAGAGAGCTTTAAAGTTGCACGGTGTAACTTTTCTTATAGGGGGTCTGCTCTGTTGCTATGGAGCTGTTATTGCTTTGCCGATTTTCCTCAGTCAACATCAAACAATCAGTCATGCATTTATTCAAACATATACGTTGAAAAACACATTCTTACTGTGAGTGGGATCGCCTCTCCACAGATCTGACCAATAACTTGGTTCTGGTGCCACACAATGCCATACAATTGAACATTCAAGACAAAGCAATAACATCTCCATGTAGATAAGTAAAAAGGCCCAGTCAGAAAAGTTACATAGTCCACTTTTAAAGGTCCTATATTAAACCAAAATGCATACCTTTATTAACATTTTGGGCTGTTGTTTTGCCTGAGATTAAATTGTGGGAGAAATAAAAATGTTATCTGCAACAGTGTGTGTTGTGTTTTGTTTTGGACAGATTTCGGGACATGGCTGACCTCCCAAACAGCCTCTGTATTAGCACTACAGCAGCAGAGCATGTCTGTGGTGACTCACAATATGCTGGGGCACTGTGGGTTTGTGCAGTAACACCAAACACCGAAATGTTCCATAGAGAAAGTTGTTCTTTTCAACATTATCCAAGAGTGTAATTTTTATAGCTGTTGCTTAAAGGTGCATTATGTCACTTTGTTGATGGAGGGTTCGTCACCTGTTTGTCTGCATGAATGTTATTGCTTTGCCTAGAACAGGGGTGTCAAACTCATTTTGGTCCGGGGGCCGTATCCAACCTACTTTGATCCCAAACAGGCCAGATCAGAAAACTCATGGCATATAAACCCCAAAAATAACAATAAGTTCAAATATTTGTGCAGAGAAACACAGATCTATTACAGACATCTTTTTTAATTGATGAACTCTTTCTTATTATAATATTATAATATTATGAACAATCTGAAACTTTAAGAAAAATTCAATTTCAACACAATGTTTTAACATGAACTTGTATGCAAATAGGAATAAGTCAATTTTTCTTGGAAAATCCTGCACTCGGCATCCACTTTTCTCATTTTGGACATTTTGTTGATGAGTGTGTCATGGTCAACAGTCAAACGATCGTCCTTTAAGAGCGTTTGGAAAGAGATAAGTCTTCATTTGTGCTGCTCTGGTGGGAGGGGCCACGTACAGAGATGCTGCTATGCTAAGCACCGCAGAAAATTACCAATATTTTAATAGAAAATATAATTAAAATATTTTAGTAGAAAATCACCCAAGGGCCACATTAAAGGTCTTGGGGGGCCGGATCTGGCCCCCGGGCCTTATGTTTGACACCTGTGGCCTAGAATGTTATGACTTATTTATATTGCATTTTTTCTGTTACAGTTGTTTTTACAGATTAAAAGTGATTTAAGCCATGTTGTAATCATCTCATCTAAAACATACCTGGAATTGTGTTTTGTTTCATTCATTTCATCCTTTATTATTAGTCTGTCTATATCTCCAAAGCTCAAAATACTCTGTTCCACCTTGTGATGTCATGAAGTGGTAGCTTTTCCAGTTAATAGCTACCTTTAAGCTTCAGTTCAGTAAAGATAAAGGCATTTCCAGATCTGAAATCACCCAAATGATTTTAATAAAGATGTGTGAAGTTTAAAAACACAGTGGAGCACTTCCTGTATTACCCTATGACATCACAGTGTGTTTTCTGTTTAAAAGGACAGTCCAAAATTTTGGAGATAGGGCCTCATTTCGTATTGAGCCAGAGTGTTGGAGATGTGTGGAGACACTTATTAAAATATTCCATCCAGTCCTTGTATTTGCAGAGGTCGCTGGTGCTAGGCTAGTGCATGTCAATGGCCATAGTTAGCCGCCATTAAAACAGTCTTACCCAATCCACAAAACACCCGAAGCAAAACAGTTACAACGTCAGACTGTCAATGTAAATGTCTGTGTCAATAGAATAATTTTAGAAGTAAAAGCAATCTTGCATTTGAAGGATTTAAGTCTGAGCAGCAGCAGCTAGTTGTACTTCCTGATAGAAAGCTTGGCAGCAGTGGACTGATATATGAGAAAATAGTCCCTCAACATGTGACGATTCCTGCCATGCAAGGTTACTTTTATTTCAATCATTATTCTATCGACACAGACATTTACATGGACAGTCTGGTGTAATAATAGATTTGCTTCAGGTGCTTTGTGGAGTGGATAAGACTATTTTTAGTGGCAGGATAACTATGGCCATTGACATGCGCTATCCCAGCACCAGCGACCTCTGCAAATACAAGGACTGGATGGAATATTTAAAAAAATGTCTCCACATGTCTCCAACACTTAGAGCCTCATTTCCTAGTGAGCCATTGTCCAAAATTCCAGACTGTCCTTTTAAAAGAAGAACTCATTCTAAATATGCAAGACGTGTGTGTTAAACATGTGAATGAAATGAAACACAGGTATATTTGTGATGAGGAAACAACGTAATAATATGTCGGAAAATATTATACTATGAGGCCTTTAAATGTATTAAAACATGGACCTCAAATATGCTATTTCAATTAGCAAACAATGAAGTAATACAACTAAAATGGTCAAATGATGCCTTAAAACAGTGACATTTTACCTTTTGTGCTTTGAAATATTTTGTTGTCATTAGATAGATCAAATGCAGAGGATAAATGTCATTATGGGCACATTAAAGAGTGCTTTAACCTTATAATAAAACTTTGAAACTGGCAACCTAAATAAGACACTCATTCTGACTGGGTAAGTCTTGAGAACCAAAATTCAAAATTACAACATAAACAACATTATAGTCAATCTTTTTGTAAGTAAGATTAAATCAACATTTTGCACATGGTTCATTTAAAAGTAATATAAAACAGTTTTGGTTCTTAATAGCTTCACCATTTTTCACTATGCAACACCATCACATTTTAAAACAATTCAGTTCAAATCAAAGTCCTGGATGTAAAAATAACACACATTTCCATTATCTTTGAATCTTTATTCATACTTTCAATTGACCTTATTATAATGCCACTGGTAACTGTTTGGTCTTGTATATTTGTTACTGAATCCAGTCATGTGTATTTGTATTTGTGTGCAGTAGCAGTAATCCTCCTCCAGCCCCTATGGCCCTCTCCCACTCTTGTCCTTGTGTTCACTTGTAATCATGGCCAACAGGTAGTCTCTCCTGTTATCTGCTGAGCTTCTGTTTGACCTCAGCACGCTGTAAACAGATAAAGCCCTATAGGGTTCCCACCTACACCAAGTTGTAAACAAACAAGAAAACTTATTTATGGGAATTTGGTGGGTGTATTTCATATTTTTGTGGCACGAATTAATGTGGAAATTAAAATAGTTTGTATAACTAAGAAACAAATGCCTCTGAAATTTCTGATTTCCATATGAGAATAAACCCAGGGCCCTTGATAACTATTTTTAAAAGTCTAAAAATCATGAACAATAAAAGGTGCACTGTGTAACTTTTCTGATAGAGGGCCCGCCAGTTACTGTACTTGTCTCCATGGAAATGTTATTGCTTTACCACCAATATTCCAAAGTATGGAATTGAACTTTTCAGTCTCCATAGAAACAAGTAGGAGATGCCACCAGGGCAGTTTACAGGTGAGATCTATGAAGGGGTGATCCCACTCACAGAAAGAATACATGTTTTGAAGGTATTTTTAAGCAATGAAATCACCCATAATCCAATAAATGCATCTTAAATAAGTTCCGTACCATATTGTGGAACATTACAGGCAAAGCAATAGCAGCCATGGTAGCGGACTGATAACCTGAAAAGTTATGTAGTGCACCTTTAAAGAAGCCAGGCTGGTGCCACTGAGTGCCTCCACTCAATTTTATTTCTCTCCAGTGACTAGGTCAGGAATCGGAATACACTAGACGGTTTGCAAGAACCTCGGAAGTGTGAGTTTGGGCACCAGCCAATCAGCAACAAGCCATACATTCTGTGCTGACAACAATTCCTGAGATTGAGGATTTAAAGCCTGAACAAAGAGAATGTTTGGTGAATTTTATCATGGGGGGAAAGATGTTATTACTCTTCTTTCTACAGGATTTGGGAAAAGCTTAATATATCAGTTACCCCCGTTAGCAGCGCATTACGTCACGACCAAATAGCAACGATTAGTTTAAATTAAAAAAGTACTCGAGTCAAGCGAATTAATCCTAATGCTGCGAGGTCAGACAGTTTCTACTTAGTGAAACCGGCTGAAGAATCAGGCTACTTTTAAAGGGCCTTTTACCTGATTTTCTTACATGTATTTGAGCATTTTGTCATGCCCCAGTACAGACATATTGTATAAGCAGCTCTTGAGGTCAAAATATGTCCAGTGATTATAAAGAACTTTATTGTCCAAACAGCAAGAAGTGTGTGATTAACTTGCTATTTGTTGTTAGTATTACTGTGTTGGCAAAACTCTGCTTTGGTCTCTGGATGTGTGAAAAGCACTTATAAAGTCATCATAATGAATAATTGGGATGCTGGAAGTGCATAAAGTAAATGATGAATAACTTGGACTACTGCAAACTGAATCAAATAAATAGGTACAATGAACAACGTAAATTCACCATAGACATTGATGCCATACTAACGGACTTCTCACAAGAATAGTTAGATAATGCACCTCTTTGCTCTTCTAAAATACAAGCCTATTTCTCTCAATTTATTTTTCTTTGTTTTTGTGCTATGCGCCATGACTGTGTACTTCTAAATATCTCTTTGACCTTATTTGCAGTAAGGTGTGTACATGCAACACTATCGCACACTTCATTTGGTTTCCACTGAGGCTTGAGTGTGTGGTTGGGACTATAGCTGAATAAGTCTGCTCAGAGAACTGCTCGCTGCGCCATAGTCCTGGAGGAAGATGGATTGATTTGTCTTAGTTAAAGAAAAGCAAAAAAAAAAAAAAAACTTGAAAAACTTGGCTTGAATACAGAGGTCAGATGACGTCTTGTTTTTGTTTGGGACATAACTGAGGGACCTAATATTTTATAGTGCAACTCTGCAAATGTCATTTTCCATTGTTCCTCTCCTGCATTCCACTGAGCATGATGATTGGTAAACAGAGTATAGACAGGCTCACAGTAAAAGAGAGTAGCTAGCTTGCATCTCCACAAACCTGACTGGAAGGAGGGCTTCCACCTGCTTGTTTCCATGGAGATGGTAATCTTTTTGTTAGTTTTCTACCGTGTTATAACATTGTTCCCTCATCCAAAACATGTCTGAAGAGGTTTTAGATGTCATCCATGTGGTTTCAATAACCCTTCTTGCGGTTAGCTGTAAGATTCTATCAAATGCACATGGTCATCTATCTTAATTTCTGGACTATTGAGCACAACTGATTATAAGACACATCACCTTGCAACCTGTGCACATGGCCTTTGCACATGGCCTCCCACTTGTTCTGACTGGGACGGAAAACAGAGAATTTCTTGTACAAGTCATTGTTGAATGCACATTTGTGCTTCGGTATGTTGCAGACTGACCAACTGTGTCTGCTCGCTCCTTCTGAGTCACAGACGCTACGAGAGACGCTCAATTTAATGGCCCCAATGAACGGTATTGAAAACCCGGACATTTCCATCCATTAAAAAAAAAAAAACGGGACGCCCAGGACGGGACGCAAAAAACTGACATGTCTGGGGAAAAACGGACGTTTGGTCACCCTAATCAGTTTGTCACGCTGCCATCGCCAAAATCTCACCATCGACTAATTGATGCCAAGCATACGTGTAGCAGCTCTATTTCCTTCTTCAACATCTACATCAATTGCCTTTAATTTAAAAGCTGCATCATTTGCATTTCTTCGTGTATTTTCCATAAGGAGGGTGTGCATATCAATCAGAAATTAACTGTTCAAAACATAATCAAATGAGCTTCCTTGGCGCATACACTGTCTGTATCATGTCAGTGTCTTGGAGGATTTCAGAAGATTTCAGGCTCTCCCGGGGGGGCTAGTTGTATTGATCAGATATGAGTGGATGTCTGGCTACTAAAGTTTGAGATGTTTCTTCTTGTCATTTAGACACTCACTGATTTAATGCATACGGGTAAGACGTATCACACTCACTGATCTTAATTTAGTATCATAACTTATTTTATCACACGGGGATAAATTATTTGAGTACGCTGACAACATTGCTAGCTAGTGTAGGATTGTTAACCCTAGATCCATGTGTTACCCGCACTTTTCTGCACTCAGGCTGCATGTATCTGCTGTATTGCCAAACCATAGACTGTATATATGAATGGACAATGTGCCAAACAAAGAATCTGCCCATATATGAGTTGCATCATTTTATAAACCACCGGGTTCAAAGTGTGAGAAAAAAAGTAGCGGAAATTACGTTAAATATGTTATGTGTTAGCAGTTAATACGTGATCTGTAATATAAATGTATGAACAAAACAATAAATACTGCACAAAATTAAAGATCAGACTACAAAATGAGAGAAAAAAAATCATATATATCATAAATTTGTCTCGTTTGTCTCACAGGCACAGCAAGATTTTTTAACTCAAGTAAGAGTACTGATCCTTTAGTAAAGAAATACTTAAATAGCAGTATGATGAGTGAAAACTACTCTGTGAAGTACTTACGCAAATGTAAAGCCCACCTCCTGTACGGATTAGTCATATGGCTGCGTGCATGTGACAGCTCCTGTTTCTCACGCCTGAAAACACAGAGAAAAATGTGCAGATTTACAGTCATTTTGGACACTTTTCAGCGGATAAGGTTTGTCATGTGTTTGAATTGATTGACAGGTACAGGCAGTTCTTCCATTTCACAGCTGAGGTATGTGCGCCCCCGTGTCCTTTCCCACTATTGGCTGTGACCTCTGCTGAACATCACCATATGAAAGAACAGAACTGTCATACATACGTGTCAGAAGGACTTACTATTACAGTCTACGGGAACCCTTTTGGACCCCTTGTTGTTATCATGCAGGAATTGAATTATCTCTATGTACAAGCAAAATCTTTACACGTACAATATCATGTAGAATCGAGACAGTAGCTCAGTTGGTAATGCTTTCCCACTGATCCGAAGGTTGGTGGTTTGAATCCCGCTCTCAACATAAAAAAAAAAAAAACTTTCCTAGTTGAGCGGTCAGATCCATTATCCTGGAAGAAGTTGGCAGCGTGATTCCAGCACGCACAGATGAATGCTGTCGTAGTGTCACTTTGACTCCAGTGCCTGCGTACACTGGTGTGTGGGTGTACAGTATGTGTGAATGAGTGAGTGGTTCCTTGATGTAAAGTACTTTAAGTGCCTTGAAGCTGGACAATTGCTGTATAAAAATGTGCCAGTTTTGTTTTTTGTTTTTTTCTTTATGAGCTATTTATATTTGCTGTGTTTCAGATGACACTTTTTTTTGGCCAATAATATTTCACACAGTATTAATAGTTTCAAAATGTAGTTTTTTGTTGTCATACAGTGAGTTCTTGAGTCTAATAAATAATAATAAATGATCAGATTGATGTATTTACCTGTCAGATATTCTAAAGTACAATGACAGAGTATAATGTAATAAATTGTTTTGTTTTGTTTTTTTGTCCCTGTATCTGGAAGTATGGCACCTTTTTCATTTGAGTAGACAGATATCATGCATATTTTGTGATGTGACTGTGGCATGGAAGCTGCAGATACAAATACTGCATTGCTAGTGTAGGTAGGAAAACTAAAAAGAAAGTACTTGGAGAAACTAGTTCTCAAGTTAGAGCAACTGTAACTGGAAAAAAAATAGAAGGTTAAAACCCCACCAATGTAACTTTGTAGCCAAGGATAAACAAAAGTAAACGCCTTTTTTCACTTTGGATGTTTTTATTGCACTGCAGGACCTAGTAATGCTTATTGTGTGATGTGAATGTGGCATAAAGCTGGAGATGGGTCTAATTATTTCTGCATGCCTCTGGTACAGACTAGTTGGTTCCACAGTTCCACTCTGGTATGTGGAGGAAGAAGAGGAATTTGTATCTCCTTATGCTTACACAATAGAGCATCATTTTGAAAGGAAAATGCCTCACATTTTAACACTACATAAAAGTATGATCTTATCTTATCTACCACCCCCAAACCCACTCACAGTCCAAAGAAATTAACAAATTACTTTTTAAGCATTAAAAAACACATGCAATGGTGTAAATGTTCAATGCCATATTGTGGAACATCCCAGCCAAAAGAAAAGCATCTCCTTAGGGACAAGCAGGTGGCAGACATTAATCAGAAATGTTACATAGTCCACAAGTGTAATATTAAATTACACAATTAAAATCTGGGCTATTGAGCGTACCTCAATATAAGCCGCATCAATTAAATTTTAACAAAATACTAAAATTGTACGTCTTCAAGAACGTTATTAAGTTCGGGCTATCTGCTTTTATCACCTCTGAAAGCTTTTATCGTCTTTTTGCACTGAGTCAGTTCGTCACGATGCCACCGCCAAAATCTCACCATTGACTCACTGAAGCCGAGCTCACGTGCTGCAGCTCTATTTCCTTCTTCGACAGTCACATCAATCGCCGTTAACTTAAAAGCTGCATCACCTGCATTTCTTCGTGTGTTTTCCATGAGGAGGGTGTGTGTATGAAATAACTGTTCAAAATACAATCAAACAGCATCTTCCTCGGGACATCACCCCCGTCTCTACTGCGCATGTCTCCTGCAGAAAGAGCCTCTGTCCTGCCTGTATCATGTCAGTGTCTTGGAGGATTTCAGTAGATTTCAGGCTCTCGGGGGCAGGGTTAGTTCTATCAATCAGGTATGAGTGGATGTCCGGCTACTGAAGTTTGAGACGTGTCTTTTCGTCATTTATGCACAGGGGTAAGATGTATCCCCCTCACTTATGTTAATATAGCATCATAACTTATTTTATTGCACGACGATAAACAGACAATGTGTCAAACAAAGAATCTGTCTATATATTCACCGCATCGTTTTATTATCCGCAGGGTTCAAAGCATGAGAAAACAGTAGCGGCTTATATTTCGGAATTTGCAGTACTCTATTTTCTGATCTAAAGTTATAATGTTGTTTCCTCATCACAAACATACCTGTAGATTTATTTATTTATTTTGTTACATCCTCACGACTTCATACACCTTCATTAATCATTTGAATAGTTTCAGCCCTGGAATTGACAATCTCTTCCAAAGAAAAGGTAAAAAGGTAGCTGTAACTTAAAACTTAAAAATACTGCTTCAGGACATTACAAAGTGGAACAGACCATTTTTAGATATAGACAGCCTAATAATGTCGATAACCCAAACATGTGTGAATGAAACAACACACAACTCCTAGCTCTTACACTTGTTCTAATATAGATCAAGACCATTATAAAGTACTCAAGAAATGTTCGACTCTGCCCTCTAACTTGTCCAAATTAATATAGATGGTATCCGTGTATTGATTTCTTTGACAGCTCTACACACACACACACACACACACACGCACATGCACGCACACACACACAACAGTTTGGATTTATTGGACTGTAATTGTGAAAGAGTACAAACCTTGACCTCCTTGAAAATCTTTGTGAAGTGCAAAACTCACTTTTCTGAGCTGTAATTGAAATTCCTTCATCTGTCTTCTACTAGGCCTACTTCTTATTGTCGCAGGTCATATGTTACTATAGAGTCGATTAAAGGAGCAGCAGGTTACATCATTTTTACTTTACTTAATTAAAAACATGAGTAACAGAACTATTTGCAGTGATCTAAGCTTATATCTCACCTTAAAACACATCCTAATTATTCACCGATACTATAAGCACTTTTTTATTACTTTGAAAGGCCACACTATATGTGTTTAATGCCATAGAAGTGGCAGAAAGGTGAGATGGTGCACCTTTCACTGCATTACATGCCTACCACATTTCACTTGAGGCTAGGTGTGGTGGATACCTCTGCCACCACTCCACAATGTTAGTACTAGAGCCCGACTGATATTATCGGTTGGCCGATATTATCAGTTGCCCAGTATTATCGGCCAATATGGGCGCCTGGAGACATATTGGCTATCGGCCGATATGTTTGCTGATATGGGCCGATATTTCACGTGGGCATATTATACCTCATTATAAAGCTTAGACTCTCTACATTATGTTCATTTAATCCAATTTACAAACAGATAAATGTCCTAATATGTGGCTCTGCATCAGTATTTATCTGCGGAGTCATTTGTCTGTGTGTGTGTCCGTACTGTCCCTGAACACACGTCACTCATGTCAGGTCACTCATGTGCGCTTGTTTACACCCACAGACATAGATCTACGTGAAACACTTTATATTATATATTATATTATATTTACGGACAATCAGTTTGAGTCTGGATTAAAAGGACATTTATTAGTGCAGACTTGTGATGTGAGGAGGAGCCTGTGTGAGCAGTGAGTGTTGGAAATATGCTGACTTTGAAGCTAGTTTTGGTTATTTGTTATTGGTTAGCTGCTGTAGCTCCCGCACATAAACAAGCTGTTTTCTATTGGTCTATTGTAAAGTGACTATAACGGTCGTATATTTGTTATTGGACCTGCATTGATATGTAAATGAGCTGTGAATAGACGTGTGAATTATGACATTTGTACATATAATTAATTATCACGTGCACGTATTTACGGCTAAAGGCTAATAGCGGTAGTTTCTTTACTAGCTAGTAGTGATGGGTCGGTGGCGAACGAAGTGGCTCCTAGAGCCAACTCTTTGAAGCGAACGATGGGAGCCTGCTCCTTATTGGGAACCGTGTTTTTTCTTTCTCACTTTTTTCTCTTCACGCCACGTGCAGACTCGTGGTAGTTTGACAGCGGCAGAGTCTGAATACCAATAAATGTTGCCTAAATAAATCCAGTTTAAAATTCACTAGAGCCTAAGTTTTTTAAACAATTCAAGATTTACAGTGAATTTTTACATTACTAAATATATCGGCGATTATATCAGCTATCGGCAGCTCCATTTCCCATTTTATCGGTTTCATATTGGCCACAACAAAATCCATATCGGCCGGACCCTAGTTAGTACTATTTCATTTCATTTCATTTACATTAAGTTAATTACAACACATAATTTAATTCCTTTATTTAGACTTATATTCTAATTTGGGTGCACATATTTTAGTTATAATATAAGTAAGTAATAATATAAGTCTGAATTATTTACTCACACTTGTTCTTTTTGTTTGAGTGGCCAGATGGAGGACACTTGGCAGAGACCATCCATGAATCAACAAAGGGGGAGCACTATTTATTTTGTTTTACTAAGTTAGTTTGTCTAGTTTGTTTAAATCACTTTATTATCACTTATTATTTTTTGTATTATACTTATAGATTTAGTTAATTATTTAATGTAATTCCTCCCTCTTGTGTTCAGTTTTAGTTGGTCCTCAAGTACCCCCCTGTTCTTTTGTCTGGTGGGGTTAGTTTAGAAAAGCTGGAGGAAGTGTCCGTGGAAAGGCAAGTCTGGGAGTCCCTGCTTAGACTGCTGCCTCCGCGACTCGGCCCCGGATAAAGCGGAAGAAAATAGAATGGAATGGCAGTCTTTGTTAAATTACATCTTTTTTTCTTTTTTTTTTACTTTATTAAATTTAAACTTATTTTTATACCTTGTCTTTGCCTTTCTGTTTGGTCCACTACATTAGGGATGCATCGATACCACTACTGGTACAGAATATCAACGCCAATACTGAAAAAGTAGCTGTATCTGGTGTGTGGGTGGACCTTTTATTGGATGACTAGTTACATGTTTGAACTATTATTCACACAAAGCTGTTCAGTATGTGAAGGATAAAAAAGAGTTACATTCTTGGATCTCCTGTGTAATAAATGTTCTGTGTTTTAAGGAAATAAACATTTTCAGTCCCTACATCGGGCATTGTCAGGCACTTATAGCCAAAGTATATATATAATGTAACTAAAGAAGCTGGATCAGTCCATCCCTACTTGGAGCTACTGCGGTTTTATTTACATACACTATAGGCACCAGTAATGCACACCTGAGACTATAGATTACCCTCTATCCACCTCTACACAGTCTTACAGCCTTCTCATTTGTGCTCTGCTTGTTCCTAATCCCCCTTTTCCTTTCACACATCCACATTCTCTGCCTGTGTTGCTGATTCTGTCCTCTCTCTCTCCGCTGTTGTCAGTCCAGCCTGCCACACTGACTAATGAGCTAGTGTGACAGCGCTGGCACTAAGTGAGACGGAGAGGGAGAGGAAGGGAAAATGGAAGGACACCTGAATCTGTCATTGATGGAATTAAGGGTTACGCAGTTCAGCAGTCACCTCTACACCCACACAAGCATATACAGAAGCTCCGCCCCCTCTGCGCCGGACATGTTCGACCAATCACCGGCGAGCGTTTGTAGACAGGGGAGGTCACGCTGCAGACTGAAAGTGACCTTTTAAGTGTTGTTTATTTATCCAGCCTCATATAATCGGATTGGCATTTCAGTGTATGTTAAAACTCTAATTCTATCCTAATCTAAAGGACATATCAATCAAACTGCATTAAAACACTCATCTGGTAAAGTGGGAAAGTACTTTATTGTTTTACTTATTTAGGCCTGGCCAGTCACAGGGAGAAAATGGATACTATATGAAAAGGGAAACGGGAACTGAACCCAGGACCTTCTAGAAGCTTTGAGGCATCACCAGTGCCAAAATTCACTATGAAAACACTCCTTGCATTGCTGCTACAACTGTTACCAAGCTTACATCCAGCTTTTTTTTGTTGTTGCTATCTTTTATTACAAATGCTGCATGTCTGATACTCATGACTATTACCATCACTGCTACAAGAAACAACTACAAATTTCGCTTAGACTTTTACTACTTCTGCTGCTACTGCCACTTAAACTATTGATCCACAAGGAGAATTACTTAACTCACAGTTACTCATTTGCACATATACACAGATTTATAAGCAATACAATAAATCGTTTAAAAAGTTAACACTTAATTATAACTACACAATTATTTACAAAGCTATTGTAACTACTAGGGCTAGGAGTCAGGGGGTGGGTATAAATTAAGCAGTTAAGCCTAAGTCATAATTAATAAATAATAAACATTGTTTGTTATAAATAAAGATTTTATTCATGCTTTTTAAAGTGTATTTAAGGTGTAGTAGTCATACAGTGTTTTCAAGCATAATGCACTATATCAATTATTCAATATATTTAAGATAATGAATACAAATAGGTACTGCCATTCGCCTAGCTAATTAGACCATGCATCCCTCTGTGTCACCCTGCTGTTCATACTTTTACTAATACTTTTAAGGTGGGAATAAACACCTAAACTCTTTCACAAGTGCATTTCAAATAGAGCTGTTAACTTGTAGTCAGGCTGGCACCACCTAGTGCCTCCACTCAATTTTATTTCTCTCCAGCGACTAGGTCAGGAATCAGAATACAATAGATGGTTCGCAAAAACCCCAGGAGTGTGAGTTCAGGCACCAGCCAATCAGCGGAGAGCCATACATTCTGTGTTGGAAATGATTTCTGAGATTGGTTATTTAAAACAGGAACAAAGAGAATGTTTGGTGAATTTTATCAAGGGGAAAAACATTATTGGCCTTCTTCCTACTGGATTTGAGAAAAGCTTAATATACCAGTTAGCCCTGTTAGAGGTGCATTACATATGTCACAACTAAATAGCAGCGATTGGTTAAATAAAAAAAGTACCCACCTATCGTCGAGCGAATGAATACTAATGCTGCGAGTTCAGATGGTTTCTACGAAGTGAAACCAGCCGATGAATAAGGCTAGTTAACTTGGGCAACACCTGGAGCATTAAGAGGTGGAGGAGGGGCGTGGTCTGGAGGTATAAAAACACTGTGATTGGTCGAACAGGTATCCACACTTCAAAACTCCGACCCTTCAGCTAAGTTTTTGTAATCAGAAACACTGGGTTGTAATCGGGGCAGTCTTGCGTGATGTCACATAGTGCTTAAAATTTCATCACAGACTCAGTTTTGACCCTTCAAATTGCACTAAAAAGACCAAAAAGGACTAAAAACACCATATATAGTGTGTAAAAGAAAAAAAAAACTGATTTAGTTCCACTTCAGACTGTAACATTTTCATTCTAAATTCTACTCCAGCAAAAGCAAACAACAAGAATACCTTACCTTACCTTGTGTTAAAGGTGACGTTGGTTGTTACTTTTCACTTGTGCGTTCCCCTTTTTCTCCCCTCATCCATCTCCATCTGTCACTCCGTCTCTCTCTCCTTTAGTTTGTATTTACTGTCTGCTCACCATCACTCACACTTTGTCTCTGCCGCTGCTATTATCATGCTTTCTCTCCCCCTACTCGTCTCCTCGCTCAACCACTATTTCCAGCCCTTTCTCCCCATCATATATCTCTGTCCATACATTCCTTTCTTCTCTCAGGTGGCAGAGCAGATTAGCTGTTAGTGAGCCCATCCCATTACAGTAAGGTTACATCCAATCTCCCAGAGCACATCAAAAGTACGCCACCCCAGCCCGAATGCCCTTGAGAAACCCGCTGAATTTACAGTATGTATTTTGGATGAGAGTGGACACTGTCTGCCAAAATCTTCTCAAATTTGTCTCTTTTTTTTTTTTTTTTTTTGAGTGGCTCGCTGGTGGAGCAGGCCAGGTAAAGGTGGCTCTGACCTTCACCCCTCACCAGTTCTGGCAAAATAGAGGAGTTTCAGTCACAATGTCTGGGCAGGGGCCATTTCTTATAGGGACACTGGAAGTCTATCAAAAAGAAAAGTTCACAATGTCATAAAAGTTTGATTTCAAAAAAGGTTGTGATAGGGTGTCTATGTAAAAATAAAATAAATAAATAAAATCATCTAATTTAAAAAGTTAAATATTTTTTGCACTGATGATAGTTAATTTGGTTACATAGCAGTGGCAGTTTAAAGTTGGTGATACAATAGTAGTCAAACTTACATTGTAGAGTCACACCAAAACTATGAATAAACACTCATGGAATGTAGTTACCAACTCAAAACATGTTTTATATTTTAGAGTCTTAGAAATGAGCACCATTTGCTCTGATCATTTGCACATTCCACTAATGAACCCTGACAAAGGTCCACCTGTGAAAACTGTGAAAATATAAACTATAGTTATTTAACTTTTTAAAATCTTGGTTACATAATTCTATCTTGCTTCAGTTTGAATCTACAAAGTGAAAGCTAGAAACAGATGCCCGGGCCACTTCAGCAGGCCGCTCTTCATGTGGAGGAGCAGCAGTTCTACCCTGAGCTCCTCCCGCGTGTCTGAGCCCCTCACCCTATCTCTGAGCCCTGGAAACCCAGCAGGAAACTCATTTCAATCTCTTGTATCTGTGATCTTGTCCTTTCGGTTATTACTCCTATAGGTGAGAAATGTAGATTGACCGGGAAATCGAGAGTTTTGCCTTTTGACTGAGCTTCTTCTTCACTACAACAATCCAGTAAAACTGGAGGAGTTCATGTATCTCTGAGTCTTGTTGACAAGCGAGGGAAGGATGGAGCGTGAGATTGACAGGCTTGCTCAGATTGATTTAGTTACATTGAAAATGTACCATGAACCATGTCGAGTGATTTGCATTTAAAAACTCATAATAAATTGATCAAAGACCAAACTTGAACAGAAATGGTATTCCATCCTCCTCCTCTTATTAAAGCCTTATTCAGATCATAATAAAGCAGTGATCAAACAGCGTGAAAAGCCGGCCCAAAGCCTAGCTCCATTTCTCTTTGTCAAATGTGCTGAAGACCATTTGTCACATGGAGCTTATCTGCTCAGAGACGTTTAGACATTTATCTGTTGGAAAAATATCTTTGAGCTGAGGATGAAAGGCTGCACAAGTTAAAGTGAAAAAATTATGATGATGATTTCAAATTGGCTGTAATGTAGGCATCCTTACTGGTGTAACGACACTGAACAAGTTTTGCTTCTTGATAATTATATAAACATAATTGGGCCCAGTCTATTTCTTTCACCTTGTAACAATATATTACCAATCCAGAGTTTAAAGTGAATGAGACATGGCTTTGAAAATCGGTGATGCCAAAATGCACAAAATTGACAACTTTTGTTATATTTGCTCTGATGTTTCTTTGAATAGAAAATGAAGGCTTGTGGGCATTAAATCATTTTTATAACAACAACAATTTCTTAATTACAGTTCTGTTTGTATGAGTCTTGGTACTGTGCAAAATTGTTATAAACTGGTTTGAAGAAATTTGAAGATTGGTTGAGCAAACAAAAATAAATACATAAAATTAAGAAAAAATAAGAAATTGATTTCAACTGTTAACCAAAATCTGGATAACTTTTTAACCAGTACAACTACATTTTAACAAAAAAAAAAAAAAACAAAAAAGAAAACAACAACACTTGAAATATGTGAAAGTAGATTTTACTTAAGTAGATGTTTTCAAGTGATACTTTTATTTTGATATTATATATTTATCTCTGTATCTTTACTTTTACTTAGAGGTGCATTGTGTAAATTTTCAGGTGGAGGGCCCATCAAATACTTTTCTCCATGGAAATATTATTGCTTTGTCTGAAATGTTTCACAGTATGGTAATAAACCTTTCTATCTCCACGGAGACCAAATCAGACCAACGTTACAGGTCAGATCTGTGGAGATGCAATCCCACTCAGTCAGAATATATGTTTTCTATGTATTTGAGCTATAAACCATCTGTAATTAAATAAATGTATGGTAGAGTTGTTTAATGTCATACTGTGGAACATTCCAGGCAAAGTAATGACATATCCATGGAAACAAACAGGTGACAAGCCCCCAACCAAAAAGTTACACAATATACCTTTAAATGGCAAAATTGAGTACTTCCTCCACTACTGTTGAATACCACATTATTCTTTTCCTGAGACCTTTTCTCAAACTGTACTTATAAATGAATTTTGTATTGAATATGTAGTTATATTTATTAAAAAGATCATCTTGTGATAAAAGTATAATTTTAAGAAGATTTTCCCCTATTAAGTTCAACCAAAATTGCTGCAAAACTTCCTAAAGCCTTACTTGGACTCCCACTGATTTCTGTCGACCTCCTTATTGCCTTTTATCCTTGACTCCGGTTACAGAACTATTTCATTTGTTCCTTTTATAAATCCACACCTCAAATATTTAATCATTTGCCGGCCAGACACAAAGCCAGGTCAAACACATTATCTTAGCAGGAAATAAAAGGACTAAAGTCTTTGCTTTCAAGAGTGCCCCGAACCAGTTGCTATGGTACACTGCATTTCCAACTTGCTTTAAAGGACCTGTGTATATTTTTATATATTTTATTATTTATGTTATAATGTTTCCTCATCACAAACATACCATATTTTCTGGACTATAAGTCGCTCCAGAGTATAAGTTGCACCAATCAAAAAATGCACAATGAAGAAGAAAAAAACATATATAAATGGCACCAGACTATAAGTCGCACTTTTTGGGGAAATGTATTTTATAAAATCAGAGATCAGGAACAGACATTTCATCTTGAAAGGCAAATTATAGTAATAACAACAGAACAGAGAACAACAGGCTGAACAGGTGTTAATATGTTAATGTAACATATTAACAGTTATATTAGATATTAGATAATTGTAGCATAAACAACAGAACATAAGTTTACCAAACTAAATACATTGAATTCTTCATCCTCGGTGTCACTACTGCACGACCTCCGGAAATAAACCATAGATCGATGAGGTAAACAGAGCGCCACTTCCTCTTCTGCATAGCTGTTGTCAGATGCAGCATCAGTTCCAGTTACAATTATTCTGGCCTTTCTGAATCCCGACAGGATGGTTTCAGTTGTCACTGAAGTTCAGGCTTTGTCCAGTGACTTTCAGGAAAGTTGCATGGCGCACTCGCCTGGTTGCTGTGAAGCTGTGTTCTCCATCCCCGCTATCTGCTAGTCCCTCACAAGTTTCTCGCTCACTCCAAACTTTCTTTCTGCTGCTCGATTACCATTTTCAGCTGAATATTTCACTATTTGCAGCAGAACAACAGCTTTTTCTACAGGAGGCATGCGCAGTAGAATGCAAAGTGGCAGTGGCAAGTGACAAGCCTTAGAGCGCCCTCTCGCGGCTGTCAATCTGAAAATTTTAATATTTAAGTCACACTGGAGTATAAGTCGCAGGACCAACTTATATTCCGAAAAATACTGTACTTGGAGTTGTGTTTTGTTTCATTCACACAAGCTCTGCAGGTTTAGGCAGAGTTTTGAGTTCTGCGCTCAAACGGAAGATGTCATTTAAGTGCTCCATTGTGATTTTGAACTCCATACAACTTCACTAGAATCATTTCAGAAGTGGAATTGCCAATCTCTACTGAACTAAATCTATAGGGCAGCTGTTAACTTGAAAACTTCATGACATCACAAATGGGAATAGAGCATTTTGAGCTTTGGAGATATAGACAAACTAATAATAAAGGTTTTTTGATGAGGTAACAGCATTATAACATGGCTTAAAGCTCACAAGAGTCAGTTTGTGTAATATATGACCTTTAAAGCTCTAATTATGAGCAGTTGAAAGCTAAAATCAGCTTCAAATGTAACTTTCACACCACACCGTTTACCACGTTGAATGTAATAAAGGTTTCAGCAGCCTCCTCCCTGTGATGGTGAAAGTCAATGGCAATCAAGTCATTTGTCTCCTATTGTAACCAAACAGTGGCTTTAACGCAATCATCAGAGGCAGTTATTCAACCAACGTACAGGGCTTTTGTGTTTTTTCCGTTCCGAGTGAAGGACAGCTCTGTAGTCTGCCGGTTGTCTTTGTCCTTGTCTAATTGTGTGAATAATTACAGATCAAACGGGCCCATCAGGAGGTCCGACGTCAACGTTTCCTTCTCAGTGTGAAGGCATTGTCTGTTTATAGTATCAGCTTGTTACACTCATCAACAACATCAACACAAATGTTCAGAAATAGGAATCAGGAATTGCATCGTCATTGATTTGAACTAGATGAACAACTTGAAGTATGTGCTGGTGTCATTGTGCGCTGTCAGTCAAGGTCGCTTTAAAGAAAAAGTGTCAAGCGAAATTGACTTATCTGAGCTTTTAATCGTGTTATATTGTTGTTCCCTTGACATAAACGGACCTGGAGTTGTGTTTTACTTCATTGTTTATTTCATTATTTATAATCCAGTTTAGCTTCTTGGGTTCTTTTGAAAGGCAAAACAGAAGAACCCAAGAAGCTAAAGTATAAAGGAAGACTAAAATGATCTTTTAAATTTCTCTCAAATTGTTACATTACTGGTTAAAAAAAAAAAAAAAAAATCTGATTTCTCTGTCTTCTATTTTTAAGTTCACAAACCATCACCGAACTTGTTCTGCAGTTAAATTGTGTACATGTCATTCAAACTGTAATTTCAGGTTTATTTATTTGTTCATTGTTAATTGCGGAGAGGGCAATCCAACTAATATGCCTTTGGAAAACAGGTGTAATTTTCAAACACTGTGTTTTCCAAAAGCATATTTAATAGAGTGAATTAAAACTACAAGAAAACATTTGTCCACTTTAGAGGACCCAAATTACATTATATTTTCTATCTTATAATGTTGTTTCCTCATCACAAACATACATGAAGTTGTGTTTTGTTTCATTCACAATGTTTAACACACAAACCTTTCTTATTTTAGAGTTTTTTTCTCAAGCTGAAAACACTCTGCTCCATCTTGTGATGTCATGCGGTAATACAGGAAGTGCTCCACTGTGTTTTAAATTTCATGTACCTTCACAAGAATCATTTAGATGATTTTAGCCTTAAAATTTCCAATATCTGCTGAACTAAAGTTAATATGTAGCTGTTAACTTGAAGACTAATGCATCATGACATCACAAGGTGGAACAGAGCATTTTGAGCTTTAGAGATGTAGACTAATAATAAAGGATTACTCAAAGCTGTGTGAATGAAACAAAACACAACTCCAGGTTTGTTTTCACGAGGTAAGAGCATTATAACATGAGCTAAAGCTGACAAGAGTCAATTTTGCGTAATATGGGACTTTTAAGACGTTGGTGGTCAACTATAGCCACAGCTGCCCCATGCCTGACCAACAGAAAAGTGGGTGCCAATCTAACCAAGGCGGGTGAGGTCCCTGCAAGGTTGTGGGTACAATTATTCGTCCCTTGAATGGTACTAGATTTCAGTGAGTAGAGACGTCATTGATGTATGTATGAAATATATGTGTGAGCAAATCTCCCTTGGGTGCTGAACACTGATTGAGGTGGTGATGGAGCTGCTGAAGTGGGCGGGGGTTCTGATGCTATAGGGAACATAAGGTGATGAAGAGGAGAGAGAGAGAGAGACAGAGAGAGAGATTATTTTTGGTTAATGGTGGTGATTGACTGACACTACACAATAACAATAAAACATGATAATTCCAGTACACCATTATTTAAACTGACAGTATCATTAAAGACCTGAGCTGCAACAAATAAATAGCAGACTGTACCAAAAGAAATTACGTATTCAACTCTCTATAGCTTAAATCTTATCGTATTACAACTAAAATAACCAAAATCTCAGCACTAATGCAAAGAAAATGTAAACACGATGAATACTGAGCTCCAAAATATACTGTTCCATCTTTTATATACTGTATTTTTCGGACTATAAGGCACACTGGATTATAAGGGGCAATATCAATAATGTTGTATTTTCTCGTCTATTTTCATACATGAGGCGCATCGGATTATAAGGCGCATTAAGTGAAACAAACAGACGACACTTGAGACTGAAACCTTAGCCCAGGCATTCACGATCCATTGGCAGATCGTGGCGTAACTCACCTGGCGTTGCCTCCCTGTCTTAGTGAGTGTGTATTATGAATGTGAATGTGGGTGGATAATTTAAGTTTGGATTTTTATTTCCTCCAGCACTTCCTCCAGCTCTTCTGGGGAACCCCAAGGCATTCCCAGGCCCACCTAGAGACACAGTCCCTCCAGCGTGTCCTGTCTCTTCCCCAGGGTCTCCTTCTGGTAGGACATGTCCGGAACACCTCCAAGAGAGGCACCCAGAACAGAAGCCCAAGCCACCTTAGCTGCTTCTCTCAATGTGGAGGAGCAGCGGCTCTACTCTAAGCTCCTCCCATGCGACTGAACTCCTCACCCTATCTCTAAGCGCCCAGCCACCTTGTGGAGGAAACTAATTTCAGCTGCTTGTATCTGCGATCTTGTCCTTTTAGTCATTACCCAGAGCTCATGACCATAGGTATTGAAGTCGATATAATAATGTGCCAGCCCTACCTTGAATACAGAATTTCTGGCTCAGTCGAACGTAAAGAGGATTTTAAATTTTTCTGTAAATGATTCAATCACATAAACACAACTCCAGTTATACTTGCAATTCTTATTATAGAGCACCCCAATCATGTAAGGGCAGGCATTCAACTGCTTGGGGCAAGAAACTTGGGGCAAGATTGCGGCTTATCTATTATGTATGTTAGTCATTTTTATGCAGTTACAGCTACAAAGTTTTTGTGCTAATACCAAACTTTATGCCCTCAATGGATGAAAAAGACCTTGATAGGGGAGTAATGGAATACAATTTTTCATCCAAAATTTCTTCTAAAACTTAATCACAATTAAAGTTGCCCTGGCGATAATAAAATTAAACCAAATTAATTGCAAGAGTCTGCACTGCTATTTATCTGTATTAAATGGACTTGTCGTTTGTTACTTTGTAGAGAGTGGCACAAATGATAATGGATTGTGAAAGTCTTTTTGATCAATCATTAAAGAGGACATATTATACTAAATAAACTTGCATGAGTTTTTGGCCATTTCATAACGGTGCTCTTTCATCATTAGCTTATTTAAAGTTTACTTCAGTTCATTCATGCTTGTTTAATTCTGTCTTAAGACTTTCACCTACTTTCTTTCACCCTATACCAGAGTTCCCCCAATTTTGTTTCTGGGGACCCATATTTTAAAAATCTCAAACCTTCGCGACCCAAGTCAAGACATTATTCGTAAATCACAAAGTAAAGGTGGAGTAAAGGTTAAATGTAGCCCATTTCATTTTCTTTTCAACATTCAATTCAACCAGCAATATTAGAACAAAATTCTCAATAAAATAATTACAAAAAGATTAGAAATTATACAAAGCATGTCTTAACATTTCAACATTTCTAATGAGATAGGTGGGCCTGTCTATCTTTTTTGCAGTGCATTCCAGTCTGGGGTGCAGGAGGAAAGCGCAGCAGTAAATCATGCAACCCAAAAAAAATCTCTTGCAAGCCACCTGAGGGTTGCGACCCAGTCTTTGGGAAACACTGCCTTATAGTCACCTATCTATTCTAACTTGCGATTACAAAAATTTTAGTTTCTAGTTCATACAGATAAGATTCAAAGATGTTGTGCAGACATTTTTCAAAAACAAGACTATGAGATGTGCAGCTATGAAGAGTTGGAGTTTATAACATTTCATATATATATTTTTATTAATAAAAAGTCAGTAGATCCAACTTCTATTACAAAGCAATTTCTTGACCAGTTTACAATGAACAAAATGCTAAATAATTACCTATGTATATCTACATGCATGTAGGGTCCGTTACCTGCTTCTCTCCATGGAGATATTGCCTGGAATGTTCCACAGTATGGCATTACACTTGTTTATCTCTACAGAGACAGCAGATGACACCAAATTTACATGTCAAGTCAGTGAAGCAGCAAGCCTACTCACAGTAAGAATACAAGATTTTAGGTAACTAAGAACTCACATTATAAAGGAGATGCAAGATGGATATTTTTAATGCCTTACCGGGACATTCCAGACAAAATAATAACATCACCATGGAAGCAAGCAGGTGATAGACCCTCCACCTGAAAAGTTACACAGTGCACCTTTAATGCTAATTTCTAGAACAAAAATCATCATGTCTTATTTATCTACAGTGAACATCAAATACTACTTTTCAGTTCAATGTGTTTGTGCCTTTTTACTTTATGTTCAATTCCTCTTATGTTGCTTTAACAGGTGGTTCCAGATTATTGCATCCTGTTTTCATCCAGCCTCAAGTTTTTTGTTTTTTTTTTTTTTGTTTTGTTTTTTTTTCTGTGGTACAGGGGAATGGAGGTCAACATTGTTGTTGTGCACAGCTGCTACAGCGATGGAGATGGTGAATTTCTCATATTTACAGTCAAAGTGCGACCTAAAAGCTGAGCCAGTGATTGACACATGGTAATGACACAGATCTGTGTTTGATCTTATGTTCACTTTGATGCTCGGCAAAAACTCTGAGAATCAAGTCGAAACAAATAGAGCTGTGCCAAAACATGGAACCCAGGCTTGTCTTCTGTGGGCGGGAAATGTCTCTAAAAGTGCTGTCTCTTTTATGAGGAAGATGTGTCAGATACAAACAGAAATCAATACAAGTCAACACTTCGGTTTATGATTATTCTCCACACATTTAGCTTGGGGTGATTGTGCGACAGATTTGAAGTCATTTAAAGGTGCATTAGAACTTTTCAGGGGGAGGTGTAATTGCTTTGCTTGCAATGTTCCACAGTATGACATTAAACCTCTCTATCTCCATGGACACAAGAGGATGACAGAATGCCAGGCCAAATTATTATAAAATCTGTGGAGAGATGACACCCACATAGTTAAAATGCATGTATTTCTAAAATTTCACTCACAGGTATAATTAAAAAAAATTAAAAATAAACCCACAGTAGGGCCACAGTAGCTGTGCTTATCCACTGCTCCGATGGTTGGTGGCACAAGTCCTACTCTTAACATAAACGTCATTGGTAGAATGGTCAGGTTCACAGACTCACAGGTTGGTGGTGCAATTCCAGCTCCCACAGAAGAATACTGTCATGTCCCTGGGCAAGACACTTAACCCACAACTCTACTAACAATTGGGGTTGGCATTGCAATTCTACAATTCCCAATGTATTTCTTATATTCTAAGTGCTAGAGGTGGGACCAAATCATTGTTTTGGAAGTCTCAAGTAAGTCTCAAGTCTTTGAGCTAAAGTCTGAGCTAAGTCCCAAGTCAAAGACAGGAAAGTCTCGAATCATTGGCCCATAAGTCCAAGTCAGGTCCAAGTTGTCTGCTTTCAGCTTCAAGTCATTTCAAGTCTTTAAACCGAAGTACCAAATATAGTTTCGATTTTTGCAATTTATATAAATTTTAAACTAAATTGTACTTAAAAAGTCATGGTATATTTATATTTGAGTTGTAGAAATGCAAATTTTTCCTTTTTAAATATCTTACGATGATCATTACAGTCAGAATAGAAAGAATTCAGATTTAAAAGTGCTAAATAACACATATTTTGTCATGTAGTTCTCTAGTGTGTTTTTTTTTTTACTGTGTTGTAGTGTATATTTCTGGAGTACATTTGAGGATACCATATCACAGTATTCAGTTACATCCAAAGTAACAAACAGAGATGTGGGAGGGACATGCTCTAGTTTGTTCCAGTAAAATTCAGCACCACATGTATCAACTGAAAAGAAAAAAGCACTTTCTAAAAGCATGTATTTTTTTTAGGAGAAGCATCAAGTCTTGTCAAGTCACAGGGCTCAAGTCTGAGTCAAGTCCCAAGTCAGTGACCTTCAAGTCCAAGTTGAGTCCCAAGTCTTAGTCCATTTTATCAAGTCAAGTCTCAAGTCCTAAAAATTGTAACTCAAGTCTGACTCGAGTTCAAGTCACAACTTGCAAGTCCAAACTTCTGGAAGTGTCCTTTGTGCACTATCAGTATCCATATTGCACAGTAGCCCACACAATTTTTTTTAAAAGAATCTACTAAAGGTTAGTGTATTCCTGCGGATCTGCACTGCAATGAAAAACAAATAAAATCAAGATGAATATTTTCTTTCTTTTTCTTCTTATATATTCACCACAGACAGCAGTGGACAATAATGCTTTTCTTTGAGGCCATTATCACCCTGCACTATTTCTTCTGAACCCTTCGTTACGGTGCAAGGTCAAAGCCGTATACTATTTGGAAAGCCACAAGTTGAAGCGAGCAGCCGTATCCATCCGCCACATTTTGTTCTGCTAAAATAGAGCTCGGGGCAGCTTCAGCAGGTCTTTTGATATCCACTGTTCACTGTGCCGCTATCTCTCCTCTTCCTCCTCATCTTTTCAAACATGCTTTAGTCATACATATGCACACATTAACACCACAGCGTGACAATCTTGGTTAAACTTTCCGTGCAGAGCTATCTTAAGAAGTAGTATATGCTTTGTGCTTTTATATTTGTTGTCAACAGCAGTAGGGAGCAGTGTACCTGTAGAGAGCGCTTAGTGACGTTAGCATCGCTGGGCCGTTTGACAAATGTGTAGTAGTTATGTTCAAAGTAGCTCCACACTCCACTGTTCTTTTGGGAGGGAGCTGGTTCCAGACAAATGATGAAGTCGGGAAAAAGGACTAAAATACTGCCGCTACACTGCACGACACACAATGTACACTGACAGGCCAGTTTATTAGGCACAGCTGGCGTGGAGCCTATTGGTTGGAGCCCCGTTTTGCAGAAGTTTATCAAAGTGGTGTGCAGAGACGTTATTCGTGCTATGACCTTTTGTTGTACAGTTTGAGTCCAGATCATGTTGTTAAAGTTGCTTCTTTAAAATAGGTCTGTGAACAAATATTAAAAAGTATATTTAACAAGGATAGTGGCTGAATGCGGTTTTCCTTGTGGGATAAAAACTGTGGTAAAATGTACATGATTGTTAATAATGTTTTAGTGAAAATAGTTGTTGACAAATGTGGGTAGAGTAGCCAAATTCACATTACTTCAAAGTGAGCAGAGCTATTGGCAATGGTGAAAACAACCTGCACAGGCTCATGGGAGGACCAGAACTAGACCAGGACTAAACCAGGACTGAACCAGGACTGAGTGTCTGGACGGGCCCGGAGGTTCACCCACATATTCGGCTGACCGCAGGTGGAAGGACCAACTCAGAGCTCCATGCCCCACAGGGCTCAGCACAGCCGATTTGTGGACACCCTGCTGCATGGGCTCATGGTTCTCTCTCTCGCTCTCAAAAAGCATCTGAACAGAAGCGCAAATCCCATTTAGGGCTGAGACACCTAACACCACTCCTCGCTCCAGCTCATCTGAGCCCGGCCTGAACCAGAGCTGCTCCTACTGGTTCAGGAGTCTGGTTTGTATCTAGTCTGACTATAGCATTTCTCACACTAGGCTGAAAGCTGGGCATTTTTGAAGTTGAATCAGTTGAATAGGCTATTGCCTATTGCCATAAAATTATTTGGTTAATTAATAGTCTAAAATAACAAATGCTGGTTGCTACGTGAACAACGGGGAACACTGGGAACTCTCTGAGTGTGCAGGTCCCGCTGTTCAACCTAAAGTATGCACTTACTGTGGAAAGACATGTTAGCAAACTGGTACTTGCTCTGATCTTCATGTATTACATTTTCTATATTGGACATTGTTGGAATAATATCCAATTCGGAAATGAGTGGGGATGTCACCAATGATATCATGAATCGCGTACCTCACTTAAAAAAAAAATCCCTACTACAATACTGAATAGAACTGGAAAGTAAGAGTAAAAAAAGTATATGGGAAAAGTACTACTCAACATCTGATTTATAGGTAGAAGAGAATGTAATTAAATCCTCTTCAACAATGCGGAAAAAAATGCTATTTTCAAAGGATATACAAAATAAAATTTAAAATTACATTATATCTAAGGAAGCAATGCAAAAAAACACTTATGGTCAAATTGTTTAATATTGTCAACATAAAGCTTTTGTCACTTGTAGACTTACTCGCAGTGGGAAGAGAAACCAAAACCTTTATTCAAGTAAGTGTTAATTCAATAAAATATTACTCAGGCATGACAGTAGGCTACTATAAAAGTAAATGTTTTGTTACTGAAGTTACTGAGTACTACACATCTCTGGTTGTTGAATCTGTCTCTCAAGAGCCTGAACTTTAAGGATTTCCACAATGTCCTTACTGGATGGACAAAATCACATTTCTTATTTGTATGGGTGACACTGTTACAAATATGTGGAATCCAATTACAGAACTGTCTTAATTTAGAGCATCAGTTAACTTTTTATTCACGAGATTGCACTTATTTTTATCAGTTGTTTGATTTATTATGCAATGTGTAATGTTGCTTATCTTTCCTTATACCTGCTCCCTTTCCACGGGCGGACACCTGTCGGGCGTGCTGCCTGAGAGCCCTGTCTGACCTGTTTAAAGAAGGACCAGGATGTAAGCTTTAATGAACTGTATGCGCAGTGATGGGACGCTAACAACAGCACACTGACACCAAGCCTCAATTAGACCCTCCATTACTGAGAGCTACTGACAGCCTGTGTTCTTTTATATGTGCATACTTCCAACAGTAAATGGATCCGACACCACAGCTGAACCAAGAAGCTAAAAGCAAGATAAAGCAGCGGCTGTGTTTACAAGCATCGCAAACCTGATTATCAACTGATTGTTGGACTTTTTTAGATTTAGTTATAAATGAGATGCTATCAGCGAAATCCGATTTAATTCATCTGAGAATGAAATCAGTTTCGTCACATGAGATTTTGCTGTTGCATGCAGTTTTGATTCTACTTATTTTTGTATATCTTGAATTCAGAAAAGCAGCAAACATAAATCTACAACTATCAAATATCAAATATCAAACCGGTACCGAATCAGTAACAGACAAGACGATTAACCAGCATTCATAGGAACAAAGCAGACTTTAATATTACTTCAAATACTTCTCTTTTTTCATAATTTACCATGTGCAGTGTTGGGAGTAACACGTTATAAAAGTAACAAATTACTGTACTGCATTGCTTTTTGCTGTAATGCACAAATGTAAGGCATTACAGGGGGAAAATTGTGATATTTTACTTGGTACAAATGTCAGAAACATGTGTTACAATGCTTTTTTAACCTGGATAGAAGTGGTTGGTTTTTCTTTATACAAATTTGCTAAAATCACCACGACATTAGCAACAGTGAAACGCCAAAGATGAGCCCGCGATCGCGTCTTGCAGACATCCTGTTCCATGGGCTCGGGGTTCTCTCAGGGATGGTCCTAGATTCCAAATTCTAGTCCAAGATTAGTTCTGGTTTAGTCCTAGTTTAGTGCTGGTTTAGTCCTGGTTTAGCTCTGGTTTAGTCCTGGTTTAGTCCTGGTTTAGCTCTGGTTTAGTCCTGGTTTAGTTCTGGTTTAGACCTGGTTTAGTCCTGGTTTAGCTCTGGTTTAGTGCTGGTTTAGTCCTGGTTTAGCTCTGGTTTAGTCCTGGTTTAGACCTGGTTTAGTCCTGTTTTAGTCTGGTTTAGACCTGGTTTAGTCCTGGTTTAGTTCTGGTTTAGACCTGGTTTAGTCTCTGGTTTAGTCCTGGTTTAGTCCTGGTTTAGCTCTGGTTTAGTCCTGGTTTAGCTCTGGTTTAGTCCTGGTTTAGCTCTGGTTTATTCCTGGTTCAGTTCTGGTTTAGTTCTGGTTAGACCTGGTTTAGTTGTGGTTTACTCCTGATTCAGTCTGGGTTCAGCTCTGGTTCAGTTGTGGTTTAGTCCTGGTTCAGTCCATATACAGTGCAAAAGTTCAGCATCTTCACAGTTATTTTGGTGAGAGTAACGTAAAGTGCTGCAATAGTCCTGTAATGTCTTACATTTTCAATGCAGTAATACTGTAATGTAACACATTACTTTGAAATTACAGTAAAAGTAATATACAAAATAACACATTACAGTTTTAAAGTAACTTGCCCAACAGTGACCACGTGCAACTAAAATTATGCTCAAATTAAACATAAAATGAACATTCAAAAATATACTGACAAACTCATATTGTGACACATATTCATTTCAACCAGAATCCCCAGAGTGTTCCCTATTCCCTGTATCTTTACCCCACCCCTGTTTGTGATTCTCGACCCCCTCCCTGATAAGCAGAGGTGCATGGTGGGTTGTCAACATGACTCCTCATTATGGGGCTAAGTAAGTGTAAAATTGACTCAGGGCCTGGTGGGTAACTGTGACCACTGTGGCCTGTATTTGCAGTCGTGCTCAGTGTGTCCTTGGTTGTATTGAGCGCACCAGCAGCATGTCTAATATAAGGAGCTGAAACACTTAAACCTACGGCTTTACAGAAATCTCATCTGTTTTCACTCTTAGATTTTTTATTCAAAGGGTAATTGCAATCTTTACTTTAACCACACATATTACCTGATGTGCAAAATATTCCAACTACTTTTATATCAAAGGAGTAAGCAGCCACCAGTATTACCATTAATACTATCAATGCTACGGTAGTACTTCATAATAACTACATTTTAATTAGCCTTAATAAAGCATGAGCAAGGACTTGATTCATAATGTAGAAACAGTATTAAGAGCTTTTAACCATGTAATACTTGTTTCCTCTCACCATTTACTCATCCAAAGTTGTATTTGGAGTGATTTGTGTGTAATGGTTTTTAAAAAAGACAATTTAAAAAGTATATACATTTATAATACAATATTACTACTGTTAAATATAGCATTCATAATAGGATTTATTTTAAAAAGTAATGTCATGTTACTGGTACATGATTATTACTTGTATTACATGATTATATTATATTATACTGTTTTCTGGTGTTATGGAAAGTTTTGGGTTTTTTATGATGCACATCTGGTCTGGTGAACAGCAGGGGGAGCTCCGGTTCGGTCTCGGGTTATTAAAACCACTGACTTGAGACCTGAACAACCGCTCTTTTATTTACTCAAGTTTTATCCCCCTTTTTCAGGTAATTATGTGCTTTTGGTGTATCAAGTGTGTATAAAAGTTATATTATAATTAATATTTGTCATTAAAACCACTGACTTGAGGCCTGAAAGACCACTTTTTATTTACTCAAGTTTTATCCCCCTTATTCAGGGGCTGTGCATGTTTGAGTAGTCTTTCAAGACGCTATAATCCTGATCAACCACTCTTTTCACCGCCACCAGCATGCAGCCATTGCCCTGTACTTCATTCTTCAATTTTATTTTCTTCATTTGTGGGACAAATGAAAAAAAAATCCATTGCTTGCTGGTGTGATCCACAGCTATCCATCAGAGGTGTGACTCTTGTTGTAATGACAGTTACAGTGACATCAGCTCCCTTTGGTCACTGCAGTTTTTGCAGAAGTCAATGCACTTGTTTCTTTTATTAAGTCATTTTAGATCAATATTGCAATTTAAAATGTCTAAGTTATAACATAATGATCCACAAGTGTCACTGATTATAGCTATGTAACAGACACAAACACAGTAGGCCTGCTTTTAATACTCTCACCACTTAATTATGGAGTTACTAAGCCTGAGTCATTCATAATAGATGATTTGTTTATTGTTTATCAAGGCTATGTGTAACATATAAAATATTCAAATTGATTATTTTAGTAACATTTAACTTCAAAATTTTAATTATTCCATCTACTTTTAAATCAATGGAATATGCAGTCACCAGTACCACCATTACTACTGCTTCTATTAGACCTACTGCTGCCTACTCTTCCACTGAGGTAAAATGCTCAGATTTAATAGAGTTGTCGCCATGTTGGATTACCTCTATAACAAATGCTTAGACCTCCTGTTAAAGACCGGCTTCTGGTTGAGATTTGCAGTGAAGATAGAGCTGCACTCAGGCGTGAGGCTCACACTCCACGTGGTGCTCGGTCAGCTTGAACTTTGACCCCTCTGCTGTTGGCCTTTCAAAGGGCACTAGATGAGATTACGCCACCTGACCTATGAGCAAAGTGGAAAATGGACCATGACGGGAAATATATAATGTGGTGGAGGCCCCTTTAGTGTAAGTGTCACGGATCTGGTAAGATTTAGTTTTTTTCATTTTTATTTTTTCCTCAACATGAAAAAAAATTGACACATTGTATTTTTACTTACTGCAGCATTTTACAGTATTACAGAGTATATAGTACAGTACCGGTAAAAGTATGGAGTAATTGTAGTTCTCAGTTTAAATTTCTCTTTGTTTCAGACACAACTGCTAACACATCACATGTTACCATGGTACCTTTTGTTATTTTGAAAATGTAGCGAAAACAACACATTTACATGTTTCTCTGTTTCATTTTTGGCGCAGTGAGTGCCCCCTCCCTTTGCTCTTTGTCACTCATCACACCATCCTTATATTGCACCGATTCATATTGTTTCATTGCACTTTGCTCTCGTGCACTGATTCCTTCTGGATTTTTAGCAGGAGTTTGAGTCAATAAAATGAATATTGCAACTGTCCAGCTTTTAAAAAATGTATCTTACACATGATCACATGTTTGCAGGTCTTTAAGACACTATTTTAGATATTGCTAAAAAAAAAACTAAAAAAAAACAGGGTTTCACTTAATTTCCAAAATTTTACTCCTTGATAGGACAGGGCATTTTGGGAGAAGGATGTTCACCTATGGGAGTTTACTGTCACCTCTGACCCTGGCTTTGTATTTCTACTTGAGTAATATTACTCAACAGTAACAGTGCTCTTACTTTAGTATAATTCTTAGCTTCTTTACCCACTGTTGAAGCCAAATGCTTCAACAAATAACAAATAACCAGTGATGGGGAGGACTGCTTTGTCAGGGCCTTTCCTGTTAGTTTGGTCACAGCACTCTGCTTTTCAACATGCAATGAACATTTATTATTCATTGACTGATTTGTTTAATTGGAACTGGATTGTTTTACCAGAGAACAACAACAAACCTTTACAGCCAGACATACCTCCTGGCTTACAAAGTGGGTATTTAGAATGAAAAAATAAATAAATAATGATTTGGAGATGGACTTCAGTACAGTTTCCATGTGCTTGTGTCTGTTTTGTGAATGACGTGTGTGGACATTGCCTCCCAAAGCATGAATATGTGTCCTGTGACAGAGTGGCCCCAGTGTGGGCCCCAGAGGACTGTTACCTCTGTAAACATGGACACGTGTCAGCTCTGGGACATGGATGGTTAGCTCAGGCAGTCTGCTCTAGTCTGTACCAATGCTCATTTCTGCACAGCAAAGGCAAGTTTCTTTGAATTCATTTGTACACATTGTACTCTACAAGTTGTAATCCATGCAGCTCACCTAGTTTTTTTTTTTAGTTTTTCAAATCAATTTGAACAACAGTTATAATTTCTTTGTCAGCGCTTTAACTATAACTCTTTCGAATATACTAATACATTGTTTTACGATACTGCTAATACTAATGCAAGATGTTTTAAGTAGTGTAGCCTGAATGATGGATACGCTTTTCAGGTTAAATGACAAAATCTTGGTGTGTGCTTAAGAAGAAGGACTTGTAGCAGAGGGGCAGGAGTAGTTGTACTCTGTGGCTGACCCAGATTCATGTCCTGAGACAGTGTTGACATTTTCACTTTCATGATGTGTCAGGGCCTCTCAGATAAACTTCACAAGTTGTTGTCCAGAACACTTGAGCTCTGACAGTGATATATGTTCCTTGTGTAATTTTCATGAAGTAACAAGGCCTTAATAAGTCATACTTAATGTCCCTGTATGAGGCCAATATATTTCCTTTAATAATATGGTCACATTGTTACCATAGCATACAATACAGCCTTGTGATGCCAACTCCCTGACACCTCCTTGACACTGGGATAGTGGCAGTGTAGATGTTTTACTACCATTGTCAGTGAGCACAATTCACAAAGTAGGAACTTGCTCTGGTGGTGTGGTGCAACATAAAACAAAGAATAGTGAATAGTGTCTCATGACCTAAACCTCTGTATATCGTAATATGCCTTTGTAGTATCTTATTACGTTATAAAAACTTAAAAGAGTGTTCAGCTGTCAACTATTGATTAAATGAAACCAAACATTTTACCCTAGACCACAATGTAAAAACTCCCTCTAGAGGAAACCTTATTTTGCTGCTCCAAAGTATACAATTATAAAGCAGATGGAGCCAAAATGTCTCTTACTCACACTTTTAATCCACTATTTACTCTTTAAGCTTTATTAAAACAAAAAACATTTATTGTTAACTTTAACTTTTTAAGCTGTAGTAACCTTTTTAAATATTTGCTATAATTCACTCCTTTCACATTTTTTAACTAGAACTTTTCACAGCAGAACTGTTTTTTGTTTTTGTTTGTTTTTTTAACTCCGCAGCCTGTGTACTTCACTGAGGACACATATTGTGTGAGCTGATATATAATGATTTATTGTGTCAAGAGTAAGACTTGCCCGAGCTCTAATGGTTTAATGGTTATGATATTGAACGCCAACACTGAACACTCCTGATTGTTTTTGATTGTTGTAATTTTGAAGGGCCCGTGTGGTGAGTTCTTCCCAGATCTGACACAAGTTAAACCTGATTTGTGTGAGCAAAGAAACTAACTTCAAACAGCCTCAGTGGTCCAAGATGGCCTGTGTAAGTGATAGTGTAGAAAATACACCGCATATTATATGTGAGTACCTACACTGGAACCAATTATTTCTCCATCTGTCTATCCTAGAGCAGCTATGACCTCAGCCATATCTTAAGGAATGGAATGAATGAATAATGCACGCAACTGTAAATGGTCTATAGGAAAAGCGCTATTTAAAACTAGAGCATTATTATTATACATTGGTGCACTGATTTGAGGTTTAAGAGATGGTATATTAAGTTCGTTATTTTTGGTATAATTTTCTTATTTATTTTAATGGAAAAGTCTGAGCTGTTCATAGATAAAACTTCCAATTATTCAAAGGCCACCCAGCGAGAGGTCTCACTTATTTATAGAGCCCCTGAACACCTCCAATGTTCATTTTGGACCTTCCTTAATACCGACTCCACTTCTTTTGGCAGTTATTGGTCAACTAATAAAACAGCACTGTACGTCACAAGCACTCATCCAAAAAGGTCAGCCATTTTTCAGGTTCTCCAGTTCTCTCCTCTCAGCTAAAAAGGCCTGGGCGAAAGGGCATCCACATTCAGAGCACCTCATTGTCTTGTGCATAAAAACAACGCACCAAACCAAACACACATTTGGAAATGAGAGTTATAAGGCCAGCTGGTACAAGACTGATTATTGCAGAGGGAAGAGCAGATATTATAAAGGGCAGTTGTGCTCCTCAAAATGTGGTGTGAGTACAATTATTTATACTCAAGACATTTACAAGTAAAAGACTTTATCCATTCTGGAATTATTCTTTAAATTATGTTTAGTTCACCTTTAGCCCAGATTTTATGTGAAGGAGGGTTCATACTTGTCCTGGTTTTGTCCTGGTTGGTTTCGTCTTAATGTAGAGTTTGGTCCCAGTTTAGTTCTTGACTGACCAGGCAGCCAGAACCTTCTATATTTTGTTCAGATCCAAAAGGGTCTGGAATTTGACCATAAAGCGTGAAAAACCTTCAAACTAACTTGAGACTGTCCAACTGTAGCTGCTAATTTGTTAGCCTGACTTTTTTATTTAACTAATCGCTGCTATAAAGTTTGTATTGTCTACATCCATCTCAACCGTGTTGTTTACTGTTGTGCTGTATCACAAAAGGGACCCAGTCATGGCTTTACAGCTCTTTGTTGATTGGCCGGTGCATGGTCTGCAACTTCCAGGCTTCTTGCAAACCGTCTAGTGTATTCCGATTCCTGACCTAGTCGCTGGAGAAAAATGAAATTTCTTACTGGCACTAGGTGGCGCCAGCGTGGCTGCTAATTTGTAGCATGTGTCACTCAAATGTGGAAGACATCTCCTCTTGAAAATTCTCTTGTCATTCACAACAAAACATATAACTTTTTTTTTAGCTGAGATAAGTAATAGTTTAGTAGATTCTGTCCTTTATGTTGTATTTTCTCCCTTTTTATGTGTAACCAGCCATGCTTTTAATGCAAATGTAACATGTGTCTCTCTAATTGGTTAAACCACCTGTCAATCACACCCTGTGAAATCAGGGACAGAGGATACAGTTCCAGATCCACTCGTCTTTGTAAAGTTTTCTCAAAGTTTGTGGTTCTGGCTGACAGGGAAATTTCATCTAGTTTAGTCGTGGGCTAATCCAACACCAATCATGGTGTGTCTGCCTTAGTTTCTACTTGGTCTAGACCTTTTAAATCATCATTTGAGACACCTTCACCTTATTGGATTTTGGTATTACTTTTTTGGCACATTCTAGCCCAGTAATTTGGTACCTACACAACACAAATCAAATAATTTTCTGTAGCGATTACATATTTGTCTATTTTAGCCTATCTAGAATAAGAATAGCCCTATAGTGTTTGTCTGGAAGCAGGTAGAGATGATTGCATTGTCACGTTTGACAGATAGACTGGCTCACCACATGACGCTGACACTGCTACTGTACGCTCCCAGAGGAACCCCGTTCACTTCCAGCTGCTGTCTCACATAACAGAAGAGGCCAGTGTTAAAAGTTCCCTAGAGGAGTTTATTTGTTGGAGAGTGAGACAGTGTGAGATGGTTCATTGTGTGGCCATCATTAAGAGCTGTGAAGGGATGAACTGCCTGCAAAGTAGGCCCATGAGAGGTCTGATGGTTAAAGGTGTACTATGGAACTTTTCTGATAGAGCATCCACAACCGGCTTGCCTCCATGAAGCTTGGAATGCTCCACGGTATGGCATGAAAGTTATCTATATCTCCATTGAGAAAAGCTGGTGATAACAGCAGTCAAAACAGATCTGTGGAGACTTGAGCCACTAACAGTAACAGTAAATCAGGCTACATTCAGACTGCAGCCTGAAGTGACCTAAATCTGATTTTTTGGCCCCTATGTGACCTGTATCTGATCTTTTAATGACAGTCTGAACAACACAGATCTGATTTTGGATATGTGCTCCTAAAACCGATACATGTCTGATCTGTTGACATGCGACTTCAGTCTGAATGCCCAGGTCACATTCATCCCACCTACACGTCAGGCTTGGAGTCTTGTCAATGGAGGGAAAGCAAGGTTAGCAAGTTAATTAATATTTGGGGGGATCGCTGTATTCAGGCCAAATTGGAGGGATCTTAGCGGAACTGGGTGGTTTTTGAAATGATTACCAAAGAAATGGCTGAGCGTGGCTACAGGCGACCCTGGCTCCAATATCAACAAAAAATAAAGAGCCTACGAGCCAAATACAAGGAGGGTAAACAAATGAAGCGGCCGTGGACATGTAACCTGTCCATTTTACAACAACTGGACCGTATTTTGTTAAGGCTACTTTCATAAACACTGAGCATGCTCGCTGCACGTGACGTCATCGTGTCCTCCGATTTGCATGTGGGACACTTCTGGGGCATTTAAAGTTCACACTGGAGATCACATACAAGTCACATTTAATTGGAAATGTGAACAACCTCACAAAAAAATCAGATTTCACAAAAAAATCCAAATTGAGCATTAAGCCCTGCAGTCTGAACATAGCCTTAGAAAGTCATTCAAATCAGTTGTACTATGCCACACTGACCTCGGTGCGGTGTGGGTGTGGTGTGGGTGCGGTGTGGGTGCGGGTGGGGCGCGGGCCTCTGGAAAGAATCCGTAAGAAGTCTGTTTTGACTGACACCGCAGAGGTCTCTGACGTCAAATTGACAAAATCACATGAGTAAAACAGACAAACAAAATCAAACGTGCAGAACTGATAGATTCAGTGTATATTCAGAATAAAATATCCATGCACACTTCTGGTACTTCTTAAATGTACTTACCCATTGTAGATAGCCACTGTATCCAAAATCACGTTAAAGTGGTACCTAAAGGCTCGAAAAAGTGGTCGTAGTGTGCAGTGCTCCAAGACTTTTTGTACATCCTAATCTTTCGCATGAACTCCTGACCGGAGCATGAATCCACTCCAACACATTGTCTCTGGAGTGCAGTTTCCACACTCTGCCCACAGCTCGCTGCGACCACACAGGAGCAGAGAACGCAGTCAGTGAGGCGTACAAGTCGCAGTAAAACCACACCGAACCCAAAGCGCACCACACCTGCAGTCAGTGTACATCGGAGGTAAGAATGCATATTTTTCAAGGTATTTTTGGCACCACAAATATCTGTAATAATAAAAAAAAAATGCTATAGTTATATTTAATACCATACTGTGGAACATTCCATGCAAAGCAATAATAACTCCATGGAGACAAGAAAAGTTTCATAGTGCATCTTTAAGGTTAGTGCAAGTATGGGATTATGTGATGCAACTTTTTTTTTTTTTTCAATCTAGAAGAAAATTTTAAAATAGATGAAAATGTTATGAACTTGCCTCATTGATCAATTTAAAATATCAAGGGATTTAAAATATAATTAATTAGATTCATAGATTCTGTGTGAAATGTAATGTAATACTGATTTAAGATTTATCCTTGTGGAAGAGGCGGCCTGGCTCATGCCCATGTTTACCCTTTACATCTTTCTAATTGAAAAATAACCCTTTTTTGAGGATTTTTTTATTTTTATTTTTGATTAAGTGTCTTGCTAAAGGACACAAAAAAAACTTTAGATACTGTGGACCCTTAAACCTACTCATATAGACATTTCCCCATTTTTCTCTTTCTTTCTTAAAGGTGCACTATGTAACTTTTTGGTTGATGGTCCATCACCTGCTTGATTCTATGAGTTTATGTCATTGCTCTGCCTGGAATGTTCCACACTATGACATTAAACAGCTCTGCCATACACACTCATAAATACCTAGAAAAACAGGCAGATCTGACTGTGAGCGGGGTTACCTCTCCATAGATCTGACCTGTAACTTGGCCTGGTTTGGTCTCTATACAGATATAAAGGTTTAATATCATACTGTGAAACATTCTAGACAACACAATGACATCTCCATGAAGATGGACCCTCCAGCAGAAATGTTACACAATGCACCTTTAAGGTATGATATTATTTTATAATATCTCTTTTGAAACTGGGAGAATGTTGAACTCTTCTTGTCCTTGTTTTGCGATGTTAGCACTTCAAATAAATAAATTCTGTTTCCTTCAAAGGCCTGAATGGCTCCAGAGCAGATGTGTATTTGTTTGTGTTTTCCAGCTGAATCTCGTGCTGTCCTCATTCCCATTTTCCACAACCTGATTTTTTTCCCTTTCTCCCGCCTCCATTGCCCTAATTGGCTTGTTTTTCCAATAACATAAACTCGTCCATCTTGTGTGGTTAAAAGAATATCCACTTCGAGTGTATGTGTGGAGAGCACAGGTCAGCCCAGGTAACACTTTGACTGGTGTCTTTAGAAGCTTTCTTAAATTAATTTTGCTTTCTGTAGCTTTGAAGCACCAAGTTACCATCAAAGACAGGCTCGGAGCTGAGTTTTCTTGTCATAATGTGTCTCTTGCTTCACCAACCTAATGTATTCAATTAATCCTAAGATTTTGTATTATTAAAAGGGCTCATATTACATTATTTTCTGATCTATGTTTTAATGTTGTTTCCCATAAAACGGCTACTACAGTGAACATAGAGACAACGCCTGCACACTTACTCCCAAACGGCATTTAATGAATGACAACATTTCAATCAGTAGAGCTTCTTCAGGTGTTTGTTTGATATGTTTGATTGGTTGGTCAATCCAAGAGTGAGTCACATGTTTATATTAAAACTGTACTTCATATAACATTTAGCCATTACCCAAGTCCATGAATCATCGTTCTGGCAAGTAAATATACATCAGAAATAAATATGACATTATAAGGAGTGTTTCATTTTGGATTACTGATTCAAACCACTAGAGACCTCGCCTGATTCATCAGCCGGTTTCACTTAGTAGAAACTGTCTTGCATTAGGATTTGTTTGCTTGACGGTAGGCGGATACTTTTTTATTTAACCAATCGCTGCTATTTGGTCGTGACGTATGTAATGCGCCGGAACGCTCAATGGTGTCCAAGTAATTGCCGGCACAACAGCAAACAAAGCAGAGAGTGAACATGTTTGTCAACGAACATTGTTGTTTCTGAGAGGTGAACTTGAGAATTAAAGGTGCAATAAAAAATGCAAAGTTTGTATTTGACAAAGGAAGTCCAAAAGAGGATAGCGTAAGCAGTCTGCTATCGCAACTCAGGTTGGTTCAGCTCTTCGCTAATTGTCTGGTGGTCTACAACTTCCGGGGTTCTTGCAAACCATCTAGTGTATTCCTATTCTTGACCTCGTTGCTGGAGAGGAATGAAATTGAGTGGAGGCACTAGGTGGCGCCAGCCTGGCCACTAGAGACCAGTGTTTTTAAGGAATAAATATAAGAACTTTCTCTTTGTAGGAGCAGCTTATTAATATCCCCTCCTCTTCTTAGGAGCTTCACCTGCTTGATCCCAGTATATTTGCAGTTTTAAACCCCATGCACCTTCACTAGAATAATCTGTCTGATGTTTCAGACCTGGAATTACCAATCCATCTCTAATGAACTAAAGGTAAAAGGAGCTGTTAAACTACCACTTCATAGCATCACAAGAGTAGAATAAAGTATTTTGAGCTTTGGAGATGTAGACAGTATTAATACTGGATTACTCAAACATGTGTGAATGAAACAAAACACAACTCTGGGTATGTTTTTGACAAGGCCAACAACATTACAACATTATAACAAGCGTCAAAAGTAAATTTTGTGCAGTAAAAATTGCTCTAAAAATCATATAGCTTTGTTTAAGTTGTGACAAAAGTTGCAAAGGAAGAACAGCTGGAGTATTGTGTCTCACCAAAATGCAACACAAATTGGTTTGAGCAACGCATTGTCCTCCACAGGGTCTGGGTTCAAATCAATAGGCTATGGCCAATTTATTCAAATCCCAGAGCCGAACCTGATTGGGGCACGTTTGATTTGGTTGTGAAGATCCGCGGGAGGCAGATGAGGTAGAATTGGTCCCATGGGTGCTGTCACAAGAGGAGGCTAAATCCATGTTGTCTTAATTAAAGTTCAGCCAAAAGAAAGAATCTAGCGAGGCCCAGAGCATCCAGGCACTACACAACCGGGGAACAGGGAAAACTTCTGAGCTGGTAATTATGTGCTTTGATTTTCTACAAGTTTTTTTTTTTTTTAAGAGATTACCAAGCAAAACAAAACATTACAGCAATTATCAAAGGGGAGCTATGCACAAAATCATACGTGGATATTTAAATAGTCTTCAAACATTTTTAGGCATGCTTTTAGGTTTTATAATTACATATAGGGAGCCAGTGTTATTTTTGCTTTTTTTGTTTTTGTATCCTCACTAAATTAAGATCAAAATAAATGCTTAATCTTCCAGTTTACAGGATAAATCAACATATTTATGCAAAATTTGAAGCTTTTAGTCCTGGTAGAATCTTGTTACCACCTCAGAAACATACCTGGAGTTGTGTTTTGTTTCATTCACACATGTTTGGATAATCCTGGATTATTGGGCTGTTTACATCTCCAAAACTCAAAATGCTCTGTTCCACCTTGTGATGTCATGAAGCAATAGTTTTTGTTTGTTTGTTTGTTTGTTTGTTTGTTTTTTATAATTTGTCATTTTTGAGGGAATGGATACCCAGCACATTAATAACAAAGTAGAATAGAGTAGTAGAGTAGTTAGCTGAAAGAAAACCCAGTGAGCAATAGTTTTCAAGTTAACAGCTAGTTAATATCTTTAGCTGAGTAGAGATTGGCAGCTCCAGGGCTGAAATCATCCAAATGATTCTAGTGAAGGTGTATGGATTTTAAAAACACAGTGGGGCACTTCCTGTATTACCACATGACATCACGAGGTGGAACAGTGTTTTCTGTTTGAGAGAAGAACTTAGGCCTAAATATGCAATATTTGTGTGAATGAAACAAAACACAACTCTGGGTATGTCTGTGATGAGGAAATAACATAACAGAGAAACAGCGTAGTATGGACCACCGAAGTACCAAATTAGCTCAAAATAAACATGAAAATTAATGAGATCTGGAAAATGCTAAACTGCTTGGAAAAAGTTGGAAATTTATGAGAGAATAAACATGCTAATTGACTAGATTAAAATCATGCAAACCGTATAATTGAAATGCACTTTGATGGAAAAAAAAGATGACTGACCCCAGGTGGCTGGAGTCAGGATAACTGCTCAAAAACAAATTATATATTGTTTTTAAAGGTGCTCTGTGTAACGTATTGCTTTGGAATGTATCACAGTGTGGCATTAAAGTTTCTATCTTTATGGAGACCAAACCAAGCCAAGTTACAGGTCAGATCTGTGGAGAGGCAACGCTGCTCACAGTCAGAATGTCTGTTTTTCAAGGTATTTTTGAGCTGTCTGTAATTGAATAAATGTAAGGTAGAGCTGTTTAATGTCATACTGTGGAACATTACATGCAGAGCAATGACATAAAAAAAACAAACAGGTGACGGACCCCCAACCAAAAAGTTACACAGTGCACCTTTAAATAAATCATCCAAAAGTACCCCAAAACTATTGTGTTTATTACCAGCTGAAAGTTGAGCTAACTTAATGTCATAATCTATCCCCTGCATCTTAATGGTCACGCTGTCTCTGTTCACTGGGTTCATAACACTCTTGATGAGAAGTTACAGCGCGGGGTACCACTGGGCGACTCCAGCCTGTGGTTTAAGATTCATTTCAAAATGCTATTGATCACTTTTAAAGCAGACTTTGAACTGCTGCCCAGCCTCAGAACCACGTCCACCGCTCGGTCGGAATTTCACTTCGGAGACTCATCTTGACCTTGTGCAGCGTGATATGGAAACTCACTTTAAGAGTTCCAAACTATTTATTAAAGTTGGTCAGAGGTAGCCTTTCAGAGTAATGGCAGATGGCTTTATTCTATATGGGGGGCAAACTGTGCGCATTTAGTCGTATAACCTGCTGAATCAGATCTCTACTTTTGACTATTTCGCAGCAGAATCCTGATTGCTTTGTGTGGAGGTTATACAACGCCATAACCTATAAGTGAATATTTTATGCATCTACACCAGAGAGAACCCATGCACAGTGAGATAACAGTTGATGCATGCAACATTCTCAACTAGACCCAATAGCTTCACTGCACATAGGCACAATTTCAAAGTAGCCGTGTAGGGACTTGAACTGCACTACTGCTTACACATTCTGAGCTATTGCTTTGAAGTTCATGTCTCTTGTCTTCACAATCAAGTTCAAATTGGGTCAGCTGCAAAGTACAAGGCCAGGTCCTACACATTTGTTAAGTTTTTTCTGTTTTCTAACTTTTCCCATTAAAGGCCCTGTGCTGTACACGATTTCCCCCCATGTATTTGAGCAAAACATCTTGTATAGCAACTTTTAAGGTCAAAAAAGGTCTGGTGTGGACTGTCTGCATCTAATTGTGAATTGTTTTATTGTCCAATATTCAGGAAGAGAGTGGTTAGCATGCTAGTTATACTGTGATGGCAAAACACTACTACAGCACTTATAAACTCATTACCAATGCTTGGAATACATTAGCCTGATTCACCAACCGGTTTCACTTCGTGGAAACCATCTGACCTCACAGCATTAGGATTCCTCCGCTCGACAGTAGGCGGGTACTTTTTTTATTTAATCAATCGCTGCTATTTGGTCGTGATGTATGTAATGCGCCAAATCCCATAGGAAGAAGAGCAATAATGTCTTTCCCCTTGATAAAATTCACCAAACGTTCTCTTTGTTCCAGCTTTAAATCCTCTATCTCAGGAATCGTTGCCACACAGAATGTATGGCGTCGTCTACATCCATCTCGACCGCTTTGTTTACTGTTGAGCTGTACCACAAAAGTGACTCAGACAGAAAATTGAGTTTGACAGCTCTTTGCTGACTGGTCGGTGCACGGTCTACAACTTCCAGGGTTCTTGCAAACCGTCTAGTGTATTCCAATTCCTGAACTAGTCGCTGGAGAGAAATTAAATTGAGCAGAGGTACCAGGAGGCGCCAGTCTGGCTAGGAATACATATACATATCAATAGGAATACATATAATAATATGAGTGAGGAATAACTTTGGAGCACTGACCATTTAAAACTATTTAAAATGAACTAGTTATGATGTTCTTTTTTTTTTTTTTTTTTTTTTAGACATTTGCACAATGTAACTTTTTAGTTTTTGGTCCATCACCTGCTTATTTCTTTGGATATGTCATTACTCTGTCTAGAATGTTCCACAGAATGACATTAAACAACTCTACATTTATGTCGAGACCAACATGTGCAGAAAGCCCTCTTTGTTTGCGGATATCCAAAATGGGCCTTCAACAAAACCAAGAAAACTAAAAAACAAGACAACAGAGAATCAGAACCCAGGAGAAAGGGGGTAACTATTCCTTACATGGCTGGTGTTTCTGAAAAACTACAGAGGATTTTCAGACAACATGAGATCCTGGTCTATTTCAAACCCACAAACACTTAAAGACAGAGACTGGTCCACCCAAAGGACAAAACACCGAGCCACAAACAAAGCAATGTGATCTACTCCAATCAGTGCAGTGAAGACTGCAGTGAATGCTACATTGGAGAAACTAAACAGCTACTTCACAAGAGGATGTACCAACACAGACAAGAGAGCAGCAGTGGACCTCAGTTTGCCCTACATCTCCACTTAAAAGCCACGGGCCACTCATTTGAGGACAGCAAGGTACAGATTTTAGCCAGAGAAAAGAATTGGTTGGAGAGGGTTTCTCTCGGGGTCACCGTTTCGCGGATTTTATATATATATATATATTTTTTTTTTTTTTACAGTGTATGAACGCGTATTGTGTTTTACAGACTGGTAGTAATTACACACGTGTGAGTCAGGGCTAAACCAGGTCTAAACCAGGACTAATCTTGGACTTAAGAGAGAGAACGCCGTGCAGTTTGTCCACAAAGCGAGATCGGGCAATTGCCGCGTTTCCCTCCGTGAGGTGCGGAGCTGAGCCGATCCTGTCCTTTCTCCTGTGGTCATCTCCAAGCCCGTCCCGACGGTGAGCTACGAGAGACACTCAGTTTAATGAACGGTACTGAAAACCCGGACATTTGCATCACTTTATAAAAAAAAACCCGGACGCCCCAGACAGGACCCAAAATATGGACATGTCCGGGGGAAAACGGACGTTTGGTCACCCTAATCTATCTCCTATTTACAGCTCCATCCACATACCTAAATCAAAACAAACAAGAGAACAACAGGTGTAGCCAGGTCAGGTCCAGAGGTGTGGAAGCTCCATTATAGTCATGATTTGTTATGCTAATTAGACCCCACACCCTGTACAGGTCAACAGGCCAAACTAACAAACAGAAACTGTAAACAAGTAGGTGTGTTAGTTTCAGTTAGTTAGTTCTTCCCTGCAGATATAAGGAAGTGTCCACCAGCATTTGGACCAGAACTGAAGAAGCAGCTTGGATGAGCTGCGAAACGTCTTCAACCAAACAAATATTTGTCCAGTCGACAAATAAAATTTTCTCCTCGACATGGATTCTACCTGGACGACTGAGGGATTCTTCACACAACTCTACATTTATTCAATTACAGGTGGTTTAAGGACTCAAAAATACCTAGAATAACAGGCATTCTGACTGTGAGCGGGGTTGCTTCTCCACAGATCTGACCTGTAAAATGATCTGGTATGGTCTTCATGAAGATAGAAAGGTATAATGCCATATTGCGATACATTCCAGACAAAGCAATAACATCTCCATGGATACAAACATCTGACGGACCCTCCATCAGAAAAGCTACACAATGAACCTTAAAAGATTTGATACAGTGACTTTAAGAGGCTGCTCACACTCATTCAGCACAGTTTCCACACCAGTGCTCATGAGGTCATCAATGTTCATAACCTCATGTTCATATTTGACCTCTACCAAATGCCAAGTGACTGAGAGGCGTAGTACCACCACCTGCCAACAGAGGGAGCAGTGTATCAGCAAGTTGGATAGAAACAATTTTTTTTAAAAATTAAAGCAGTCTCAATGAATATGTAATGAAATCTGAATTTTGTAGAAGCGACTTTGAAAGAATACAAAGCAGCCTATCTCTGTTTATGCAGTTAGTCTTGATAATAAAGGTTGACATATATGCTGTTTATTGATTCATGTCACAATAGTCTCAACAATAATTCTATCTAACAATAATAAAGTCTAAGTAAGTGAGTGGGTTTCACATAACACAGATGTTCCCTGAGGTATTGACTATCTGATTTCCCAAGCCTATTACGAGTAGTCAGAGGTTAGTTCAGTCATATAAAGGATTTGTTGCCGTCAGTTGTTACTTGATACACAGAGGATTGGAGAAATGAATAGAACGAATGGAAATCAATTAGAGAGGAGGTGAGGACAGCAATCTGATGTGCAGAGGAGATACTCGCTGTTATCTGGACACACTGACATAAAGCCTTTCACAGTTTGACAGTAGATGTGATAGTAGTAGTGGTCAATGCCAGGACAGTATTACAGATAGGACTCACGTATCTTACTGAGAATGGGAAACTGAACTGGACAGAAAATACTTTTGTTTGCTATGTAGACTTTTAAAACTGAAATTAAATTAATGTCTAGTCTATTGCATCTCTGGGTTGAATACAATTATTTTTTTAAATACCACTCACTCCTCACTAGGTCCTTTTAACCAAAATGTCTGCATTTTCTATGTGTATGTAATTAATTCTTGCAATGTCAGGTCGGAAATTCTTCTGATGCATTCCTGTCATGAATTTTGAAGTGAGATTTTTGTACTTTTTAATTAAACTGAAAAAAAAAATAGTCAAAAGCTGGTGACAAGTAGGCCTGTAACGATAACAGATTTTGCTGGACGATTAATTGACCAAGAATTTATTGCAATAAATGATCAATTTTGAAATTTTGAGACCCAATTTCAACTAATATAATGACCATGGAATAAAAATGCAAATACACCCTTTTAAAGATCAATAAACCTTACTTTCTAAAGAACATTTACATAGGAACTGTACGACAACCAAAAACAATAGGCTTAAATAAAACAGACTTGTTAACATAGGACTAGCCTAATGTGTCTGGCTCACAGCAAGGACCTGTTAACAAAATTGCACTTGAATAAACCACTGTTGAACCAAATACAACCAAAGCATTAAATAAAATGAATTATTAAGTCTCTGTAACAAAATAGGGTTATTTTAGTCACTGACTTACATTGGTATATTGTGTCTTATCTCTCTGTGGCTGCTGCTGTGAGCCTCATCATTTTGGACTTGAAGTGTTCCCGTGACACAGGATGCTGTTTCGCTATGAGGGAGCCTCTGTTCTGTCTGGTGTCGTGTTGGTCGTCCGGGGGGCTAGGCTAGCTGTGTCGCTCGGGTTTGGGTTTATGTCGGCTGTTGGGGTTTGAGACATTTCTTCTCACCATTTGCTCGCTCGCTGCTTTTGACGCATGTGGCTGTTGAGACGTGTCCCGCTCACCAGTGTTGATTCGGCATCGTGGCTTGTTTTGCCACTCGGCGATGAACTGTTTTGGTTCTGACAGCGGCGCTAGCTCGTGCTTCATGTTAGCGCACAGACTGCGGCGCTTTCTGCACTCAGACTACGCGCGCATCCTCTGTGTTGATAAACTCAGCACACGTTGGTTCAAGCGTCATTACATTTGTTAAACGAGAGGAGTCGGAGAGCGATAGAAGCTTCTAGCGAGAGAGAGCGAGGAAAACAAACAAACGTGCAAATAGAATTTATCGCAGCCGGAAAAGTTATCGAGCACGTTAAAAGTTATCGTACGATTCATTGATTCATTGATTATCATTACAGGCCTAGTGACAAGTAACTTTTCATGTATATCTTGTTTCATGTATACCTCCATGGAGATGCCATTTCTTTTTCTGATATGTTATCCAGTCTGGCATTTTACTTATCTATCACCATGAGTATAAGCAAGCAAACTTACAGATGGAAACGCGACCCTATTCACAGAGAGAATGTTTTTGACGGTATTTTCTAACAGTAGAAACCCCAGTGAGTATTTAGATATATCCATCCAGGAACAAATATGATCTAATTGAAATGAATTATTCACTCCGAAGTCTGCCATGTTAATGATTTTGTCTTGTTTTATGATGCATTTGTTTAAAACGGATGATCCACCTTATAATGAAGCAATATTTTTCAAGTTAACAGCTACTTTTTATCCTCAAGGAAATCAGCTAAATGATTCTAGTGAAAGTGTATAGAGTTTAAAAACACAGTGGAGCACTTCCTGGATTACTACCTGACATCACAAGTTGGAACAGAGTTTCAACTCAATATGCAAGGTTTGTGTAAAACATGTGAAACAAAACGTAACTCCTTGAATGTTTTTGATGATGAAACATTTTAACATAGATCAGAAAAAAGCATAAAAATCACAGGGCTTTTAAAATAGATAAAATAAATAAATTCAAAAACTATGGTCATTCAAATATATTTTAAGCTTCCACATGTTCTGCATTACCATCTATCCTCACAGGCAGAGGTGGGACCAAGTCGTTGTTTTGCAAGTCTAAAGTAAGTTTCAAGTCTTTGACCTTAAGTCCGAGTCAAGTCCCAAGTCAAATACAGGCAAGTCCAAGTCAAGTCTCGAGTCATTAGCCCATAAGTCCAAGTCAAGCCCAAGTCAAGTCCAAGTCGTCTGCTTCGAGTTTCAAATTATTTCAAGTGTTTAAAACAAATATAGCTTTGCAGTTTATATGAATTTTAAACAAAACTGTACTTTAAAAGTGGTATGTTTACTTATGAGTTGTAGAAATGCATTTTTTTTTTTTCCTTTTTAAATGTCTTGACAAAATCTTAGTCTAAATCATTATGGTCAAAAGTGCTAAATAACAGATATTTTGTCATATAGTTCTCTGTAGTTCCCTCTGTTTTACTGTATTGTACTATATATTACTGTACTGTGTATTACTGTAGTACATTTGATGATACCATGTCACAGCACCACATTTATCAACTGTAAAGAGAAAAGTATTTTCTAAAAACATATTTTTTTGGAGAAGCATGAAGTCTTCTCAAGTCACAGGGCTGAAGTACAAGTCAAGTCCCAAGTCAGTGACCTTCAGGTTCAAGTCAAGTCCCAAGTTTTAGTCAATTTTATCAAATCAAGTCTCAGGTCCTAAAAATATTGACTCAAGTCTGACTCGAGTCCAACTCACGAGTTGCAAGTCCCCACCTCTGCTCATAGGGAACCGTGTTTTGCCTTCATGAAAATTCAGCTAAAATAAAGTGCTGCGCCTGTCCCTCCTGGCGGCTGGATGGCAGTTTCAGTTCCCTCAAACTGAACTTTCGATTGTAAAGAGTGTTTATACATTTTGCCATTGGCTCGGCCCTTGGGCAATGTTTGATTTATGAGGGTGTAAATTTCAATTGTGAAATCTTAATTGTGACGTGTAACAATATCTATTTACTACATATATCTGGTTTGTGTTACAGCAATTCATGAAAATTCAGCTAAAACTGAAGGGCACATTTTGAATTGAATCATTTTGTGATGTATTAACAATATTAACACCAATATCTTCTATATTTCAAAGACAGCATGGGACAAAGTGAATCAAGCCTTAGTTAACTAGGCCTCCCATTGGTTTTCATAATAAACACATTATCAGGTAAATCACTTCTCTGATCCTCTCGTAACATTTCATCTGTTTAAGTTTTTACAGAAAAAATCCTCCTCTCCCGCTGCCTTAATGTCAGCACTAAACGTAATTCTCATATAAATGTTGTCAGATCAGGAATAATGGGCTAGCCAAGGCCATCTTTTACTATATTAGCTTCACATGTGACAGCTAATTACAGTGTATGGTGCGATGTGGTGATGCATAGCTACAAACACACATAACTCACACTGTGTTGTATGGGGACACTGCAGTTTGCCCTTAGAATGTACTTAACCCCATTTTTTCCTCCAGTTTTATGTGTCAGGAGGTCAGTGTCTGCTCGTCATAGATAATAACGAATAATAGATTTCACACACCCACGCATTTACAATTGGGTCTGTTTTATTGCATTTCATCAGATGCTTTTAACAGTGTGGCCTCATCTGTTTGCATGTGCTGAGGTGGCAGGAGATAAAGATAGCATCAACTCATTACAGGTCCAATCATGACCTTTAACAAGTCAATCAAAAAGCATTAAGGGTATAGAGCTAATGTTAGCAGAGGGGAAGTCATAATGTATAAACGTGAAGGTTTAGAGTAGCTGCAATTATGATTTTGCATTAGCTTTGTCCTATACAAAATGGGGGACTGCTCTTATCATGCTTTGGCCTACTACAGACTAAAATGCTATTTTATGGCAATAGGCAATCGCCCTTTCAATTGATTCACCTTTAAAAAATGTCCTGCTTTTAGCCTAGTGTGAGACAGTCGGACTAGATCCAAACCAGAGTCCCGAACCAGCAGGAGCAGCTCCGGTTCTGTCCGGGCTCAGATGACGTGGAGCGGGGAGTGAAAAGCGCTTTTCCCGGGAAGAACCAAATGCGGACACCAACTAAACTGGATTCACGTTCTGTCCGGATGCTTTGCACCACCTCGGAACCAGCCGCGGTTCTTGAGCGCGGAGGACAGGAGCAGCACAGACCTGTAGGTAGTACACAGCGCATTCTCACTTTCCCCGCACGGAACACGGAACCAGCGCGCAGACGGCGGAACGTACCCGCTCAGACCCAGTCATTGCGCACTGGTCTTGCTCGCCACCGTCTGGAACCAGCACATGGAGGACAGAGCCTCCGGACCATCTGACCAATGCGCTTGTAGGACGACAGAAGACCAAGGACCAGACTCCAGCGCCGTCCTGAGGACCTGCGCGCTACTGTGAACGCTGTTGGCTGCTGCTGTTACCCGAACTCAGAACTGATGCGGTGAGTTTGTAGAAAGTTCTACGTTGCTGTTTTATGAGTTCATGGTGATAAGATGAGGACGACCGCGGTATTAACAGGAAACATCAGTATTGGTTACTGGAGATATCACTGTTCTACCAGGATACAGAGGCTCGTTAATCGGACCAGTTTTGGTTCGTTTGCCGGTGTGAAAGCACCACACTGGAGTGTATCTGCTTCTCGTATGTCAAACATGGATGGAAGACGCTTGTTTTTGCCTCGTACTTTTTGCTAACATGTCGCCAAGCCTCTGGAATAGATCACTGCAGTTTTGTGGTGCTTGCATATTGATGGGACAGCTGTGTTTGCCGCTGACTGCGTGTGGATTTCGGCGACGCAGAGGTGGAGCCTGGTCATCGGGTTGCCAGCAAGTAAAGCACCGAGTGTTGAACAGGTAAACAGACTGTCAATGTCTTTTTATTTCTTATTAGCCCCTCCAATAAAGGTCCCATACTTATGAACAGGGGAATTGTGTCAGCGCCTCCTCTGCGCTCTGATGCTGTGGTTGTGGGAGCATAAAGTGAAGTGCGCACACGTGTACCACCATGTGTGGTTTGTTTTGGTTCTTCGGTGACGCCGTATGTGCACGTGTACTTGTATTAACAGATCCACTTAGACTCGTTGCTTCACAACTGCTGTAAATTGAGTTTTGGGATGTAAACTGCGTTAATAATCTGTTGTGAATCTGCATTGGCACCGATTGCAGCTTCATCTGTCAGTGCGGCCCGCGGTCGGGGGGTGGGATTGTGCGTACATCTACCGCGGGCCGCACTGACATTATTCTTTGAAATCAAGTGTAGGGCCGCAAAAAATCCTTCCGCGGGCCGCAGTTGGCCCCCGGGCCGCGAGTCTGAGACCCCTGATGTAGTCTACAATGAAATGGAGCAAAGGATCATGGTCTATGTAGTTCCCTTTGTCTTTTTCTATTGCTGTACCATAACTCTTAATTTAAGTAAAGAGACTTGTAATTCGATATATTGTGATGGTCCACGATATTATTGTGAAAACTTTGACGATATGATATCACAATATTTCGGTTATTGTTACATCCCTACTAATCACATATTAAGACACCAAAATGCTGATGAATCCCAATCTTCATCACCACCGGCATACACCCACTGCTCTGTATTTACTGCATTCTCCATTTTTATTTTCTTAATCCATAATACATAAAGGATTTGACAGAGTCACATAGTCATTTTAGTACAAATGAAAAGCTGTTCACTAGTGTAATCTGCAGCTATTCATTGGAGATGCTGACTCTTTGTTGCAATCATGTTTATGCGGACGCTAGCTCCCATGGTTCCATTTTTCTAACGCAGAAGTCAGATTTGTTTCTTTTATTAAGTTGTTTTAGAAGAATATTGGCTGAAGCACAATAGGTCATCTTTAATACACAATTATTATGATGAATACCAAGCTGGAAATAGAGGCGTGCGATATATCAGTTCTAGTACTGGTATCTGTAATATTGGAGGGTTTTCCCAACTGTTTGATTGAAAATTTGGCCAGTATTTGACACCCATTATTTTTTCTAATCTATCAGGTCTGTCTTTGTCTACACAATCATGCTATATAAATACATTGTATTATTGTGTTTACAAAAATTTTAAGTTTATTTGAAAACTTTATTTAAAAAGGTCCTATATTACAGAAAATTTATTATTGTGAGCTTCTCATCAAAAATATCCTGGAATTTGGTTTTGTTTCATTCACACATTTTTGAGTAATCCTGTTTTATTAGTCTGTCTACATCTCCAAATCTCAAAATGCTCTTTTCCACTCTGAAATGTCATGCAGTGGTAGTTTTCAAGTTAACAGCTACCTTTTGTTCAGTGGAGACAGAACAGAGATTGCTGTGGATTTGAAAATCTTAAAATTGGTATAGACAAATATCAGATATCGGCCACAGCAGGAAGGCAAGTAGCAGATATTGTACTGGCTCAAAATAAATAAAACACCACTCAACACTCAAAATATCCACCCGTAACTGTCGGAATATTCTATTGTACATATATTTTAGGTCAGATAGGGAAACCAAAGACCTCATTGAAAGCCCACCTAATCCCCGATCTCACCCCAACATGCACCTTGTTTAAACATGAAGCAATAATTGTTGTATTTAAGCAATAAGAAATTTCTCATCCTCCATTATAAATAGGCTTAGTGATAATGTAAGATAGTATATTACGCAATGAAACTCAGATATGTTAACAGCCTGGAGTTCTCTTGGCTGAATTACTGATTTCCGCCGAGTTTAAACTTAATATGCAACATTTAATATTTAGATGATCGTTCCACCTGGGGGCCCCTCTGGTCGGATCTCCATATATTTATAAGTGAGGTCGTGAATAGATCTACAGGTTAGACACACTGGGACCTAGCTCATTTTCTAATCCTTTCCTGCTAAAATACTTATGTCACATCTAAATGGCTCCGCTCAGACTATTGCAGTGGAGTCTATCACTATTTATTCATCGCTATAACTTTATGAATAAATGTTTTATTGTTGTTGTTTTGATTTTTTTGTTTGGAAAGTGGTTTCAAAATAAATAGCCGTAGTGTACAGTACAGCCTACAGTTTCTTGGTTGATTGGTGAATTTCTACTTTAATTTGGTGCACAGTATGGATGCATTTTGTGTTTCTTGGATCAGATCTAACATGGCATGTATATATGGCTCACTGAGTTGGCTCCAACACAATTTCGACATAAGTGCATAATAATTTAATTTAGTGTTTGCTATTGCTATATTGCTTTTCTGTATTATAAGTAAAATTTCTAACTTTCTAATTTATTTGTCTGTGTAGACACAAGGGGTGATGGTGCATAAGGCGACTCTGCTCGTAGTAAGAATGCATGTTTTTTTTTTTTTTTTTTAAATGCATCTTTTAAAACAACTGTAATTGAATACATGCATTTAGGGATGCACCAATCCAGGCTTTTCTGTCCCAAAACTAATGTTGATAGTTACAGATAGAAGGTAAAAATATCCATATCCATTTTGTAATTACAGAACAGCTTTGAAAAATAAGATAAATATTATGAGTCATTTTGCAAATCAGAATGGGATATCGGCTGAACCGATATCTTGGAAGCTGATATCTGATCTACCAAAATGTGAACATAGTTAAGTTTAATGCTATAATGTGTCAAAGCAACACCTACATGGAGACAAGCAGATGGTAAACCCCCACCAGAAAAGTTGCAGGACTGAAAAATTATTCTTGTTGGCACTGTGTATTTTGACCATGAGACATTTTCCTCTTTTTGTTGTAAAAATCTCATCAGTCTAACTGCTCTGATTGCCTGCAGTCTTAGCCCCTCCCTCTCTCAAGTCCTACTCAGTGACACATGAGTGACACCCCCCAAAGGGCCTCTTTGTGGGTGCCCTTCACAGAGCCCTTCCCCTCTGCAGTCACACACAGTCTGTGCTCTGTGCACACTTTAGCCCCATAGACTCCCAGGGGCCACTTCCACAAATGAACAGTTTGACTCTGTCGAATAAAGGATCTCCCACAGTGCTCTCATCTATGTAAAGACTGCCTGTCATTGACCACACTATTACCATATTGTTGGACTGAGCTATTCACAGTGTCCAAATGTGCACTTTTGTACATATTATATGACTGTCATACATATGTGGATTGATCCTACAAGTCCAATCATCTGTCAATGTCAATTTAAATAAGGTTGTTCCAAAACTTGTACTGACCAAAGCTCTGATACCACACATATTTCAGGTATCGGTATCGGGAGTACTCAGACCAAATTACTGATAGATACCACTCTGTGTTTTCCAGAATGAGGACCCGTAGATGGATCACTGCTCCTGAGGACTTCAATCTAATGCCAAGCCAAGTATCAGCTCTGGATCGGACTCTCCAAAAAATTATATTAAATATCTTCGCAGCAGGCCATCAATCAAATTAAGAAAAAAATATTTTAACAAACCATAAAGTACACTTTTTTGTAAAGGTGCACAGGATAACTTGGTGGAGAAGCTGTGATCTGTTTCTCTCCTTGGATGTTGGTTATTATTGCTTTGCTTGGAATGTTCCACAGTATGGCATTAAGTCTTTCATTCATTCATTCATTCATTCATTCAGGTGTTTTTCTTGCTCACAAATCTCTTGAAAATTCTAAACTGTGACCTGTCCACAGATCAAACCTAGAAGTTGGTCTAGAGGTGTCACCTACCCTACCAGTCTCTATGGAGAATGAATATTTTGGAACATTTTAAGAAAGGCAATAACATACTATGAAGACAAGTAGATGCCAAATTCTCCACCAGATTGGTTAACCTACATAGTGCACCTTGAGAGACGAACTCAGCTGGGTTGAAATATGCAGGGTTTGTGTGAATGAAACAAAACACAATTGCAGGCATGTATTTGATGAGGAAACAATATTATAACATGGATCAGAAAATTGCGTAATACGGGCCCTTTAAGTAAGACATATTACAGGACATATTTAGCATTAAAACATCTTTTAAGCTGTAAATTTAGATTTGCTTTTCCTTCTCGTTTCAGAGCAAACCATTATCTCATGGCTGCTTGAACTTCAATACCCCAGTGTGCTTATAGGGAAGGCGTCTGAGATCCACAAACTGAAAGACGTTTTTGAATTCGCACATTTTGTTTGATCGGAGACATTTGCACTTGTACAGCAGAAGGCCAAAATACACACAAAAATACCCATTGTGTAAAACCCTGCCTGCTCTCACCAGGTGGTCGTGTTTGGCAGTACAGTGTGAAACAGAAATGTACAGGGTCTGTGGCTGTGGGAACGCTTTGAAATGAGATAAAAACACTGAATATTGCATACCTTATTAACAGATGGTGTATGTGACAGTATCTAATCATGTGAAAAATATGTGCCTTTTAAAGTCATTAGCACATTAGCAAACACTGTAATTAGTGACAGGTACACTGAATACTGTGGAGCGTGTCTCTTTGTTGATACATGGGTGGGCTTCTCTGGTGGCTCTCTTATATACTGTTCATTGCAACAGTGCATAATAGTTTCTTGTCTGAGTTCAGACATGGTTTACATCTAGTTTAGTCTGTTAATAATAATGGTCAAAAACATGCATTTTTACTGTAAGTGGGCTCATCTTTCCATAGATCTGACCACTGTAACTTGGTCTGGTGGCATCAAGTGCTTGTCTTTAATTACAACAAATTTATCAAGATACAGTGGAACATTATAGCCAAAGCAATAACATCTCCGTGGAGATGAGCAGGTGGCAGACCCTTCCACCAGAAAAAGGTGCAAGGTGGTACTTGGTATGGAATGTTTTTATAAAGGCACACAGTTTGTCATTTTAAAATTGACAAGCTTTTAAAAGTGCCTGGAGACAGATTGATGTGGTAAGTCTCCAAAACCAAACCTCTTGTGGGTCCAATGAGGAAACAGTGAATTGACAGCTGATAAACATGGAAAGAATGAAGTCTGGCCAATTTGGTTTAAATGTATTCATTTAAATCAGTGCATCACGACTCAGCAGGTGCTAACGTACACATTATGCAGAGGTGGGGAGGGGACTGAAAATTAAGTATAGTAAGTGTAGGTACATGAATCAAAATGTACTGAATTACAAGTAGTGGTGCCAAATTTGAACTTATTTGAAGAATAAATACAGAAACATGCACTTTTTTGTGGTGGCACTTCTGGTTAAGCAAGAATCACATCATTGATGTGGTCACGTCATCATTTCTATTGAAAATTTGGGAAAAGTTTTGCTGTTAAAGTATGAAATAAAGTAGGTTTATTTGTATAAATGTTCACTGCACCTATTCTCTGAGAGGCTTCAAAACGGCTTTGTTGTCCAGATAGAACACATTTTCCATGTAAAATAATATACAGCCCCAGTAACGACAGTGGTGCCCACGACAACTTCTGGATTAGGGTGAACAGAAAGGAGCAGAGACAGTGATTAAGTGTAGCTAATTACAACAAAGCTAGAATTATACTCGATTACTAGCGCAAGTAATAGTATTTGTAATTAGTTACTTCCTCCTGTCAATAAGGTCATGTTTTGTTTGTTGAAGTTACTAAACCCCTCACGCTACAATCTTAAATTTTCCCTATATGTATATACTCTTCTTCTTGTCCCTCTTAAATGTTGAGCAGACCAAGCGGATAATTAGCTCTGTATTCTCCTCCTCTCACAGTAGCGTCCTAATGGACTGGAGCGACTCCCGACTCCATCTGTCAATCATCTCTCCTCTCCTCCTTTGACTCGACAGATCACATGACCGCTCCGCTGATCATGTGACAAGCCCACCAACTGACTCCACTAAACAGCAACGGCCCATTGACAGTGAGTAGCATCTGAGTAAGTGCCATATTTTCTGGAAAATTGTATATTATTTTGTATGATATTTTAAAACTAGATTCTCTTCCTGAGCTTAATCTCAGCTGAACAAGCACAGACTTTACAGCCATACAAAAATAATTCTGGCTGACTCAAAAGTTAGCGGTTCAATTTCAGCTCCTTGAGGCCAGACTGTTGTTGTGTTGTAGAGCAAAACACAAATTTGCCTTGCTGTGAGTCACCTATTGCTAGTAAGACACCAGTAAGTTAGGTGAGATGTGACCACTCATGTTTAAAATCCACAATTACAAGAGAAGACGCAACAATAAGACGTAGAGAAGCTGTTACAGAAAGAGCCCTTTTTGTACATGCTATTACGGACCATCCCCAGTGTGGCCATTGTAGGTTTGACAGACAGCCCGGCGCACCTTAAAGATAAAAGAAAAAGTGATTAGCAAGCTCTGGCCTCACAGCAGTACAATAGAGCACATTATTACTTTTCAATATAGACTAGAAGTAGCTATGGGGAAGTGGAGTGGCTTGATAAGACAGGGCCGTGCTAAGCAATTTGAAATGTTCTTGTGCGCTATATAGGTGTAATATTAGAAAGGCGCTATGTCCCTTGGTACAAAAAATAAAGATGTTCTAGCATCAGCAAGGCCTACTTTCAGTCATTTGACTGAGAAGAGCATTGTCTTAGAACTGAAATTAAGGCTTTATTAATGTAAAGGTCACACTCAGCAGAAATACAGTTTTTTGTTGTTTTTTTTACTTCTATGGGGTAGTAACTGCTAGCACTACACATAACACAATCAGTGCAGCTCACTAATGAAACTACTGCACATAGCATCAGGTTTGTCAAGTTGTTGTATACAGTTTTGTATCATTCTTTTGTATATTTATTGATGGCATCAAAAACCTCTTCAGGCTTGTTTTTGAAAAGTGAACAATGTTATAATGTGATGGGGGAAAATGATTTTGTATATAAAACCCCTCTTTAATAATTTGGCCATTAGATGGTATTAGTCTAAAAAAAATATTGCATTACATCAAACTACTGGACCAGTATTTGGCCAATAGTCAACCACATTACTCCACTACAACAACAATACTGTTACTGTCACTCTTTCATATGAATCTAGACTTCCATAAATCAGGTTTTTGTTGTGCTTATACAAAAACAGGCAACAGGCTCAAGAATGCATGTGGTTCTGTCCCCATGAAACAGTGCAGGTCTAGATCCAATCCTGGAAACCAGAACCAGGAAAACACTGCGAAGAGACAGGAGTACCCATGTCCAAATTGGAGAGAGGAGGCTGCTGTCTCTAACCCTTATGCTGACATGTCAAGAAAACCTGGCATCAGAGCAATGGAGCAGAGAAATCTCTAACACCTAAAAACTCTGTCCCAAGAGGCGGACGGAGACCTTTTAATACTGGACAGGCACAGAGAGTGGAGCCAGGGATGACAGACCTAGTTGTCCAAACAAAACTCACAGAAAAGAGTGGCAATGGACCCCGACCAGATAGGGAGGGACCAAAACACAACAAGGCACAGACTGAAGCAACACAAGCTTCACAGGAGAAAGAAAAGCCTAAGTTTGTGAAAGCACCTATGCCCAAAGAAAATGCCTGGTTTAAGAAAAAAAACACTGGTGTTGCTTGTCAGTCACCAAATGTCCAGGCCCCCACACCAAAGCCTGAGGTCATCAAGGTGTTTCCTTCAGAACCACCAAAAGGACAGAGACCACCTAAGTGTCTTCCAAGAAAGGCAGGTGACCACCACACTCCAGGGGAAAGTGTAGAAGCGAAACCAAGTCTAAAACTTGAGGTTACTGAGGTGTATCCTACTGACCCACCAAAAGAACAGAGACCACCAAGACATGTTCCGAGAAGGACAGGAGATCATGAGACCACAACAGAAAATGTTTGTCCATCACCCAATGTTCAAACACTTCATTCAACCCAGGTCCCAGCACTGAAGAATTAATTGTAGTGTAAATTATTATTTGGGGCCCGTGTGATTTTTGCGTTGATAGGGGGCCATGGCACAGAACACTTTGGGAAAGGCTGTTGTACCTAATACAGAAGTGATATCTGCCATCTGTACTTGGTTGGTTTTATTGCTGATTGGAGATGTTGTTTGTTTAAATTTTCAAACAAATGATATTATAAACTCACGATTTATTTATTGGGGGGGTTTTCTCTTGCTTGCTGTGTCAAAATATTGTAACATAAAAAAAAATAATAATAATCTCAGGCAGCCATTTTGTTCAAAACATTTGGTTCTGTTCGTAAAAAGAAAATTGTCACACAGAGACAGAATATTCAGCAAATGCAACTCCAATTGAGATATAAGTGTATGTCCTATAGTGCCCGACAGCCATGACATTCCCATTCAAAAACACTAAAGTACTCATGGACACAAGTGCATGCTGGGTAAATAGGGTTAAATGCTCAGCTTAAGGACCAGTAAATGTGGCTGGCAGAGAGGAAAGAGTGCTTCCCACTTGTATCTAGATCTTTCCATCTGTCTGCTATATCCTGGCCAAATGACACACACTAACCATTTTCTAAAGCAAAAACTCAAGTGAATAGCAAGAGAACACAGTGAAAAGCTGTTATAACTTGAGCACAATTACAAAAAAGAAGTCATTGTTAACCAAAAAGACCACCTCCAACCACAACATTAGCATAAACAAAAATAGAGTTTGATATCAACTTTATTTACAACTTAAAGGCGTGCTAGGTTTAATCTTACACAGTATGGCATTAAAGTTATCTGTATATCTCTCTCCATGGAAACACTACAGCACTAGGCAGTTACTGGTCAGATCTTTGGAGAGGCAGGCCCAGTAACAGTAGCATGCATTATTCAAGAATATTTTTGAGCAATAAAAATGACTGTTATTGAACAAATGCAAGTTTAATGCCATGCTGTGGAAGATACCGGGCAGAACGAGTTCACTTTAACCCTTTTGCAGTGGGTCAAATTTATTCCTCACTTCATTACAAGCACCATAATTTTTATAAGCAATTTTCACAACTTTCAAAAATATGATGGAAGTCTTACCATCACTGTAATGTTAACAACAACTTGCATGAACTGCTTATACAATATATCTGTATTGGGGACATGTTTGTTAAAATACATGGACAAAAATCAGTTACAGGACTTTTAAGTCATCATCATCTAATGCATATTAGAAGAAAAACACCAAACAAAGTTAAACTTGTCCTTTTGGCTCTTTCAGACAGGTGCCTCAGGAGGACATTCTCTTTTATTTATTTTCAATCAGCATGTCCATTTGAGTGGTCCTGGGGCAGAATGGCCACATCACTGCTGAGAATACTGCACACAGGTAAACCGCTTTTAAAGGCCCGTGTATTTACTGACAACTATTTGAATAGTGGATATCAAAGGAAAACCAAAAGATGCCTTTAAATGTTGTAAAAATATTACAGGTTTATTATTAGTACAAATAAATCCAGATAAAGATTTGTGAGCCGTCAATCATTTTTTCTGCTTTCAATTTCATAGTAATTGTTATTTATTTTCATTCTTGAGACTTGAAATAAAAGTCTTCAAATGTTCAAGTTTTCCACACAGTGTTTTCATTTTGTAAATTCTTTTGTGGCTGCTATAATAATTATTGTTAAAACATCAATGTGTAATACTTCAATAACAGCTGTCATACCTGGGGAGAAAAATGGTAGAAACAAATGATTTCGAATAATATTTTCCTGATAATAATAATTTTCTACATTTGTCCAACAGACAAGCCAGCCCTAACAGAACAAAACCAAAAATACCAATACCAATCATTATTTATACTTTTTTACACTCAGTACATACAATAATATAAAAGAGTGCACATTTCACTTCAATATGAATTTTAAGTATTTACTAACTTTAAGCGCATGTGACTAGGTTTTCATGTGTTTCTAATTCTCATTTGGTTTGGTGATATAGTACCTGTGGTAAATAAAAATTCATCATAGTTTTGCATCAGTTAAGTGCAGTTGGTGAGGAAAAAGGCTTCAAAAACTCATAGCAGTGAGTTCTAAATCTGAATACCTCCATGTCATCAACACAGAAAACTCAATTTAAACTCAAATTAAAATTGTTGTCATCTATTTTTGTTTGTCTAATCATAAATATGGTGTAATTTAGAGACATTATAGCCCTCATTTACCTTGTGGTCGCTAGGTAAGAGAACCAGAATTACTATACATATGTAGTTTCTGCTGCTCATTTCCAACCAGGATGTAAAATTGAAATGTAAATAAACTTCATCAAAAAGTAAGAACTATTTTTTTAAAAATGAATTTTTGGGGGGAAATACAATATAATGATGTTTTAGTAAAATGAGTAGTCTACTCTGTCTTATGCACTTTAATACTTTACCCATCAACACCGCATGTGTATAAAGCTACAGCCTCATCGCTCAAGTGTTGCATCAACAGCCTCTTTCTAAGCATGGATACAAACATGGACATTTTTGGAGAGTGTGAGTTGGAAGGACTAAAGAGAGCAAAAAGGAGCTGTGCCTGGCTGCCTTTTCTGCACCAACAGCCGCACTCTTGCATTTGAAATTCATGACCTCAAGTTTGAGTCATTCACATATTTTATTTTAGCGGGACAGCTCACTTTAACACACAGTTTAGTGAAAAAGCTTTCTCCAGTGGGTAGAGAGAAAAACGAAATCTACAAGTTACAACCACTCTGCTGTTATGGTTTGTGTTCAATTAGTCTCGAAATGTAACATGTTTTCAATATAAAAAAAATAATTTCTAGCACTCAACACAAATTAATGTGTTGAAAGATGTTTTTTTGTTTATTTTTTGTCTTTATCTATTTGTAGAAAACATTATAAAGCATCTACTTTGTGTTTTAATCAAAGATCCTATATTACACAAAATTGACTGAAGATGTGTTTTGTTTCATTCATATTAGTCTATCAACATCTCTAAAGGTTATAATGCTCTGTTCCACATTGTGATCTCTATCTTTTACCTTTATTTCAGTAGATATTGGCAATTGCTAGGCTGACATTATCCAAATGATTCTAGTGAAGGCGAGTTTAAAAACACAGTGGAGTGCTTCCTGTATTACCACATGACATCCCAAGCTGGGATATTTCCATTTTAGAGAAGAACTCAGCCTATATGCGCAGAATTTGAGCGTGAAATATGGTTGAATGACAAAAAACAATTCCAGGTATGTTTCTGATGAGGAAACAACATTATAACAGATCAGAAAATGGTGTAATATGGGCCCATTAAAAGTCAAGGATTTGTGTATGAACAATTTCTGCAGCAGTTGGCATACATATAGTAAAATATTTTATACAGCAGAGGTTCCCAAAGTGGGATGTGGGGCCCCCTGAGTGGCCTCAGAGGCATTGCAGGGAGGCCCCAAAGGTTGTTCACAAAACTAAAAAGAAAATTAAGTTCGAAATAAACCTTACATCCGATGCCTTGCTTTATATTAGTATTAAGCCTATGCATAATTCTGTATTGTTTAACATGTAAATCTAAGGTGAAATATAACATTACATATTTTATTAACGGTATTCTCTTTGTACCCTGTGTGATCTTCACACTGATAGGGGGGCCGTGGCACAGAGCACTTTGGGAATGACTGCATTTGGACCAGGTGGCTAAATACTGGTCCAGAAACCACTTTAGTTCACTACAATAATAGCACTATCATTTATAATCAAAATCTTAACAATTATAATAATTATTATTGCTAACAAACAAAATAGTAAATCCACTTGTCATGGCAATGACATCATCACAGTTGACACCCTTGTGACTGATTGCCAAGATTATTGATAATATCAGACTTAACACAATAGGAAGAAGAAAGAACAAGAAAAGATCTAGTGTTATGGTGATCACTTAGAACCATACACCCAAACAGCTTGTTGAGACTGCTTTAGGCCATTGTCCTAAAATAATGGAGGAAGGACTTCAGACAAGTCTAGATTCTGTGTATCTAGACAAGTCTCGATTTCAGGTTCCTGAACCTGAAATCTACTTTTGTCCTGTCACTGTTGAGGAGACCCAGTCTCCACAGGTTGTTGACATGAGTCCAAATGTGGACAATGAAGCCAAAGATGAGGGATGGGAAACTCCCAAGAAAGGAGATCCAACAAGAAAAGACTTGAGAATGCTGAACCAGCCCAGGCAGCTACAGCTCCCCGGGGACCTTCATCTAACCAAAGGCCCAAAAATGTACGTGGATAAGACAGGTATAGACCCAAACCTGAAAACCAGAACCAGAAAAACACTGAGAGGAGATAGTGGTACCCACATCCTAACTGGAGAGAGGAAGCTGCTGCCAACAACCCCAATACTGACCACCAAATATTTGCCAAGAAATCCTGGCATCAGAACAATGGAGCAGAGATGTCTTCAGCACCTAAAAACTCTGTTCCAAGAGGAGGAAGGAGACCTTTTAATACTGGACAGGCAACAGAGAGAAGAGCTGATGATGGCAGACTGAGTTGTCCAAACAAAACCTACATAGAGACAACTCTCTCACTTTCAAAAACTGGAAAAAATAATTGACCAGATCGGGAGTGACAAAAATGCAACAAGGCACAGACTGACGCAACACAAGCTTCACAGGAGAAAGAAAAGCCTAAGTTTCTGCTGGCTCCTACACCCACAGAAAATGCCTGGTTTAAGAAAACAAAAAAAAAAATAAAATAAAATAAAACACTGGAGGACAGTCCACCCAGGCAGGCCGCTGAGGTTATAAATGATGACAAAACTGGTGTAACCCTGCTCAGCCAATTGAAGTGCATCCTCAGAGCTCACCAAAAGAACAAAGACCACCGAGTCATCTTCCAAGAAAGGCAGGTGACTGTAAGACAATTGAAAACAGGGAAGAGAAACCAGCTTCCAAAAGTAAACAAACTTGTCAGTCACAAAATGTCCAGGCCCCTGCATCAAAGCCTGAAATGGTCAAGATGTTTCCTTCATGAACACAAAAGAACAGAGACCACCCAGGCAACTTCCAAGAAGGGCAGGTGACCACCACACTCCAGCACAATGTGGAGAAGGCAAACCAGCTCCAAAGCCTGAGGTTAGTGGCGTGTATCCTTCTGACCCACCAAAAGAACAGAGACCACTCAGACATCTCCTAAGAAGGACAGGAGATCGTGAGACCATAACAGAAAATGTTTACCCAGCACCCAATGTTCAGACACCTCATTCAACCTTGGTCCCAACACTAAACAATGAGACTGTCATTCCTTCCATCTGCCTGATTGAAAATTAACAGGGTTCTGACAATGCTGCCAAAAACGGACGTCGTATAAGTCTCATTGCAGACACACAAACTCTGAAAAGAAAACCTATGGCAGGAGTAGTAAACAAACTTTGAGGTTGCAAGCTCTCCTCATCCATCAACAGTCCCACAACACCAGGCCCAATGTGGTCAAAGAGGAACCACCAAAATCTGAGCCAGAAGACACCAAACCAAGTGTTCAGTTCTATGCTGAAATACCAGACCAGATAAAGAATAAAGAAAAAAGAAGAAAAGTGCCAAGGCTGGATTCCGCTTTTGTTTCGGTGATGCACCAGGTGATGTAATCTACCTCAACTAGATACACCCTAGGACGATCTCCCCATCCTCGTACACCCTCCATCCCCCTTCTCTTCACTACCCTACCTCTCTAAACAAAACAAAAATCCCCCTTATCAAAACAACTAAACATTAATCAATCAAACACCAATCACTAGTAGGCACCTTATAGTCCATTTTGAAGAGCAGAGGAAAATCTTCTGTTAACTCAAGTGAACTATATAATTGTCAGTTTAGCAATTGAAATAAAGTTCATTTGGGTGTTCAGTAGAGCTTTCTTACACTAACTGGCATTTCAGAAAGTCATCTAAACTCATATATTAGTTTAAATGTATTGCTTTATTAAGCCTACGGGCATAATTCTCTATTGTTCAGCATGCAAATCTTAGGGAAAAAAAAACATTTCAGATTATATTAAATGCAGTGTAAATTATTATTTAGGGTGTGATCTCTGCATTGATAAGGGGCCGTGGCACAGAACACTTTGGCAATAGCTGTTGTACACCATATAATGTGTGCAGTGCAGTGAATATGTCTTTGGCACTGGACACAGGGTTTAGTGTCTCAATAGAGGCAAATTAACTTATGCATTTTAATCTGCCCATAGAGAGCCATTAGCAAGCAGGTCACCCCAGTTGTTCTATTGTACCGGGGACAGGCTCACTTTAGCTGAAAGGATATATATATATATATATATATATATATATATATATATATATATATATATATATATATATATATATATTTATTTATATTTATTTATTTATTTATATAAGGTGAAAGTAAAAAAGTAAAAAGTAGACAACCAAAAATGTAAGTACAGGAGATTAGCTGATCAGCATAAAGTTTATGTGAGTATACTTTCCTTACTGTTTTACTCAAGTAGAAGTAAAAAGTTTCAAGTAATAATACTTGTATTGATTTTTTATTTCCTAGCTATACTGTGTGGTGAACTGACACTTGGACAACAATGAATGGACATTAAACAACAACAGAACAGATTATACAATTACACAAGTTACTCAGTGCCACTTTATATTACACCTTAATTAGCCTTGATAAAGCAAATAAAACAAATACTTACAATTCACCGTGAAAAAAATGTATTCAGGATTAGTACCGTAATTTCCCGACCATTGAGCGCACCAGAATATAAGACACATCAACTAAAATTTAAAAGAAATTAAAATTGTACATATACAGGCTGCACTTATCTGTAAGCTGCAGGTGTCCACATCTTCAAGAACATTTTCAAGTTCGGACCATTTGGTTTTAGTGCCTCTGAAAGCTTTTGTCATCTTTTTGCATTAAAAGCTTCATCATCTGCATTTCTTTGTGTGTTTTCCATAAGGAGGGTGTGTGCATAAAGCACAAAATAACTGTTCAAAACACAATCAAACTCAGCACATCATCTCTTCCACCCGTCTGTCTTACTCTTGCACCCCCGCCTCTCCCCGTGCTCTACTGTGCATGTCTCCTGCAGAAAGAGCTGCTGTCCTGTCTGTATCATTTCAGTGTCTTGCAGGATTTCAGCAGATTTCAGGCTCTCTCAGGGGCGAGGCTAGTTGTATCGATCAGATATGAGTGGATGTCCGGCTACTGAAGTCTGAGACATTTTTTCTTGTCATTTATGCACTCACCGGCATTAATGCATACAGGTCATTAAGTTTTATCCCACTAACTAATGTTAATTTAACAAATTTTATCACATTGTGATAAACTGTTTTAGTGCGCTGACAACAGCACTAAAAGACTGAAATGTAAGGACTGACTCCTTATATTTCAGTCTTTTTCTCTACTGATTTATTGCATGTGTTATGAGCAGACAGGAGGGGCTGGCTCCTCTGACGTCTTCGCTGTGAATAAACTGTGCATTTTTGCTGTGTGTGGAGCTTACAGAGCCACATGCTGTCTCATCCTGTTGTCCTGCTCCTCTGTATAATCTGCTACTGAATGTTCCGGCCGCAGCAAATCTTCCACAAACTCAAGGCTACCCACAATCCCCCACTTGCACTGTGAAGATGCTTTTGTGTGGGGAACAAAATACCATAGCTTCAAGCAAACAAGGAGATTGATAACGTTGTAGTTGATCGTTCTTGACCATACAAAAACTGTGTAAACAAATATACTTGATTCATTAGACGGTACCAGCATACCTCCAAGGCACTCCAAGTACTTTATATTTAAATGGGAGATAACAAATAGTCACTCAAAGTGCTTTACATCAAGGAATCACTCACCCATTCACATGCAGATTCATACACTGGGGGTGAGGTGGACTAAGTGTCTTGCCCAAGGACACAACTGCAGCATTCATCTGTGGAATCTGGAATTGCACCTCCAACCTGTGGGTCAGTGGACATGACTGCTCAACCAGTGATGTTTTAATTCAAGAGTAGGACTCAAACCGCCAACTTTCAGATCAGTGGACAAACACCTTACCTACTGAGCAACTGTCGCCTGTTGAGTTAAGGGTGTCTTGCACAGGGACACAACAACAGTAGCATTCATCTCTGACCTGAGAGAATGAACACTCAAACTTAAAACTACCCTTACTTCTGCTCATGAAATTATTTAGAATTACACTATTTCCTGTCCAAGTCCAAGTCTCAGTGCTTAATTGCAGGATAAATGAAATCCATGCTTGAAGCATTGGCAGTTTTTTAAATAAAATATAGTTGTTATGTTGTCACAGAACACATTATTTTTAATTGGACAAAATTAAAGATGTTACATTTAACGGTGTTTCTACTACTCGCCAACCCCAACACTTTTCAATCCAGACCTCCACTCATTAAGTTGCATGTTTCCTCTTAACGAAGACTTGGCATTCTTTTACCACGGGAAGTTTGCTTGATAATTACAGTTTTCAGCCCAAAACAACATTTGTTCTATACATCAGGGAAAGCATTTGTAAACACTAGCTCTCTTATTCTGAGAGAAGCTGTGATTTGGCTAATAGTGGCTGGTGAAAGAAGTAAACAAACCAAATGCAAGCCTGTTAGGATAAATATAACACAGTGGTGTATTTTTATCCATTTGTATGCAAACTGGTAAAAGATTTAAAATGTCACAAATGTTGATTTTATGCGCGTTTGTTATCATAATGTTGTTTAACTTTATAGTTTGTTTATGCATTCTCTAATATTGCTGCAGGAGGTTAGGGAGGACCTTGTACATTTGATAGTTTACTTACACCTTACCCCACCCATTCCATGTGCATATAATTATGATTTTATATATGTATTTTTTCACAGTTGGAGTAAGAGAGACAATTTGCTACCATTAAAGGAGCAAAAGAAGATAACACAGAAGAAACCATTCAGCTGCACTCTTCACAGGAAAAGAAAAAAATCCCCATGTCACTGTTAATGTCATATAGTCATCATTCATGAACAATGGCAATACAAGTATGCTATGGTGGAGCATACTGTTATATCAAAAGCTCCAACAATAAAAAGTCAAAAGACTGCATGTGTCAAAATAGATCTAGTATTTTTTAGCTTTAACTATTGTTTCAATGGGCCCCAAACCTTACTTTGGAAACTACCAACACAAATTGTTGAAAATATGAACATAATGGATCATTATGTTATAATTTGCACATTTTAAATCACACTATTTATCTAAAATGGCTATGTGATGCTGCTGAATACTATGTGTATCACTGATAAAGAAAATAAAATTGGGAAAAAAAAGTAAATGAAGTGGGTGTATGCCAATGGTGGTGAAAAAAGGAGTTGATCAGCAATATGACATCCTGAAAATAAGTGATAAAAGATGCACATCAAACATGCACAAAACATGCCAAATACAACTTTGAGAAGGTAAACGAGAAGGGGAAACAACTATAACATGGTTAATAGATTTGGAAAAAAAAAATAGGTCTCTATTAATATCAAATTGTGTACTTTTAATTGAGTATAATTCTAGCCATGTAATTGCAATCATTGACATTTTAAATATTAGAAGTTACTGTCCTTCTAAAATAAACTAGTATTCTGAGTAGTATTTTCCAAGCATACTTTTTACTTTTAAGTATAATTTTGGCAGTAGTACTTGTACTTATAATTGATTACATTATTACAATTAACTGTACTTTCACTTGAGCACAAATTTCCAGTCCTTTTTCCACCTCTGCTCATACCACAAGTTTACTCCAACATCCAAATGTGTCAGTGCTCAGAGTTTTGCCCCCAGTGGCTAACAATTATCCACAATAAACTAATGAATAGACTTTCTGTGACGCTTGAGTAGTTGAGCTTGATTTGACTCTGATTGCATGGCTTCCCAGTTGTGACCTTCGTCTTCTGTGCTTTGCTTCTTTTGTGTCTCTCGTCAACAATGGTTTTCTGTAGCGCGTCTGGCCATGGAAGTAACAGTGTTGCGTTGTCATCTCATATTTTTATTGTTCGTTTGGTGAATGAAGCTGAGTTTTGTCCGTCCACATCTACCTGTCCGTCTTACACATCTTCTGACACTTAAACCTTTGGCGTATGTTACCTAGCGCGGAGCTGTGTGGAGAGAATGCAGAGATGCGGGGGTGTTTTGGAGCGGAACTGTCTGTCTGGCCGCCTGACAGCCATATTGATTTGTGGTTTATGAAAAGGATCAGGGCTAATCGGTATGATGCTCACACATACGCCAAGCACCACTCATTAAAGTGTGTCTCCGCCGCAGCAAGTCTTTTATGTAGTCAGAAGAGAGGACGATATGAAGATTTATGTGTTTTGTTTTGTTTGAAACTTTTGATAATGCATTTTAGAGCTGTAGTCCTTGATGGTTTCTATGTTGATGGTTTGTCTGCCAGCCAAATGTTTCATTAGTGAGCTTTTATTTAGATTTTTAGGATTTATTTGGTGTAGCTCCAAAAGCAAGTATGTATGAGTAATAGTTGAAGATTTGGGATGTTTTTTTTTCCCTATTAGCATGAAATCACACACTGTTATAGTCTTGTGAGTGCAGTTTGGATACATGGTCACATTAGAGAGACAGCTCTTTAGTCGATCTTTAAAAAAAATAAATAAATTAAAAAATTAAACAACTATGCATTGAGTTGCCTCTTCACAGATCTGACTTAGGCCCCATCCACACTAGTACATATTCGAGTCATTCTCGTTGTGGATGCAGTGTTCATCCACACTAATCCGAGTGAAAACTGCTCCAGAGACGGAACGATCTGGTGCCACCAGCTCCAACGAATTCATTTCAGGATCTGATCCGGCAACGTGTGGACGTCTGGAAACGCTGATCCGCTGATGTAGATCTATGGTCCGCAAAGTAGGCTAATTCAGCGCCAAAACGCTAAGAAGCTAGAATATATGTCCATTCATACAAACGGTCAATGCGTATGATCGTGTGCAGACTGTATAATCTCTGAAAAGTTTAACATGAACCATCTACAACACGACAGAAGCACAAAACAGACTCACGCCTCTGTCACAGAAAGAACACATATAATCCACTGAGCCGTGTCCTTTAGTCTGACAGAAGCTGAGCGCTTAGTTTATGCAAATTAGCCATGCAGTTTTAAGTTTTGTTTCTGTAAAACATAAACAAATATGCTCAAAGCTGTGTGGATAAGGAAGGATTGCAGACACAAAAACGACGTGTGTGGACGCAGATCGTTTCCGATACGGTGATACAGTGATTTGTTTCAATGTAAACGTAATGTTATTCAGCATGATATCATCAGCATTCTTAGGGGGTGTGATGCTCATGGAGGCACTGTGCTGTCTGAAACTTTTAGTGTAGTTAAACTTTAATCTGAACTTTATTTTAACACAGTCTGACAGGAAGAACTGAGTTGGAACTACAACAGGAGAGCTGACTTATGTTGTTAAACAAGTCCCTCTCAAATAACATTGCAGCCACAAGCTAGCTACCAGTAACCAACAGTTTTTCAGTTTGTCACTTTGACCCTTTTGTTGAAAATCCAACCCTTAAACAGGACCATGAATGCTCATATTGATCACAAGCTCCTGAAAATGTGCTGATTAAATCCATTTAGTATTTCAGATGATCTTAAAATGTTTTTGGCAGTTTTTACTAATGTCTGCATTGTATCACCATGGGAACTTGCAAACATTAAGCCATACAGATACATGTAGAACACCCCCAGGATGATGCCACTTGCAAAGTATCAGTAACTTGGCTTGGCGGCATCATCTGCTTGTCTCCAGGAAGATAGTCAAGTTTAATGCGATACAGCGGAATATTACAAGAAAAGCAATAACATCTCCATGGAGACAAGCAAGTAGGGAGTGTGCTCATGTTTTCTGTGTGTTATATTATGTTTACTGTGAGTGAAAGGGCCACAGTCTAGGTAGAGCTCGGCTGGTGCTATAGTTTCAGTTTAAATTGGTTTGGGCGCAGCATGGCAGTTGTTTGCATGTTCATACAAGGAGCTGGGCTAATTGTGCAATTTACAACTCATGCATGGAACAAAACATTTATATCCAACTGTTAATTAGAAAGAGAACAAAAGCGGTCCCCATCTAAAAACCTCCTAGAGTGTGCAATACATTACACTAGTGTTGTGATAAGTTAATAAGAACTCAATTTCAGTACTAAGGAAAAGACTCGATACTCAATACTGATTCTGATACCATGATAATAAACACTCTTTTATCAATAGAATGAGCGAGAAACAGTGATTTTCAACATTAAATCAGCGTACTTTCTTCTATATTGTGATGTGGTTTATCTGTGTAAACCAGGTATGTTCCATAGTGGTCCATGGGTGTATTCTAATCTATGTGATACGTGCGTAATACTCGTTCTGATGCAGCTCAAGATCATACTAAAACTAGAGTGGCTGAGCGGTCCACTGATCCACAGGTTGGCGATGTGATTCCCACAGATGAATGCTGGTGTTGTGTGTCCTTGGGCAAGACACTTAACCCACCTCACCTGCGTACATGAGTAGTAGTAGTAGTGTGTGTGAGTGGGTGAGTTGTTCCTCGATGTAAAGCGCTTCGAGTGCCCTGAGGGTGGAAAAGCGTTCTATAAAAATGTGTTCACTTACCATAAAGCTATTCAGGAAAAATGTCTGCCCTGTGAGTGTGATTATTTTAGTATCAGTGCCTGCTCAAATGAGTATCTAGTTTTAATACTGTTTTTTGTATTGATTAGTATCTGATTTTCTATACTTTTGACAACCTTACATTACATATACAGGTTTTACACGAGATGCCCAACCTGACCCTCTACATTTTGGGGCTTAGGAATGTCACATAGACCGTGCATTGCATTAAAGGTGCACTGTGTAACTTTTTGGTTGGGGGTCTGTCACCTGTTGTGTCTGTGTTGTTGGTCTGTGTAACTTGGTTGGGGGTCTGTCACCTGCTTGTTTCTGTGGAGATGTCATTGCCTGGAACGTTCCACAGTATGACATTAAACAACTCTACTTTAAACGTATTAAATTACAGGAGGTTTTATAGCTCAAAAATACCTAGAAAAACAGGCATTCTTACTGTGAGTGGGCTTGCCTCCAGACAGATCTGACCTGTAACTTGGTCTGGTTTGGTCTCCGTGAAGTTAGAAAGGTTTAACCCCACAATGTGAAACATTCCAGAGAAGGCAATAACATCTCTACGAATCTGATGGGCCCTCCACCAGAAAAGTTACACAATGCACCTTTTAGACTGCACAGAATGAGAAAAATGAAAGAGATGAATAATGGAAAATCTAATTGTTTCCCACTCTCTGCTCACAGGGCTTAGTCACTGACACTCCCAATAACAAGACTCCACTTTTTACCAATTTCCCCGCTCTATCCAAGCCTCAGGTCCTGTTATTTAGCTCATCTACCTATCCTGCCTTCTGCTGTGCTCATTTGTGCCCGGGCTCCAACCGTAGGAGCACGGCAATCACAACCAAATCAAACCAGGATCAGGCAGGAGCACAAGCAAGAGGGACGCACCTGTGAGAGAGAAGATATTGTCTATGGAGTTCAAATCTGACAAGACACAGGGATTGACCAAAACTATGATTAAAAACATGGAAATAAGAAATCTGTTTTGGTAAACGGGTAAAACAATAACAACTTGGCATGATTTTTGATGCATGAAGTTCAGTTATGACATGACGAGTTGAGGAAAAGTTTGCTGTGGTTCGAGGTTTCAGCTAATGTTGCCAAAAAACGTTGACTATTGATGATACTTTACTGGTGATATCGTCAAATTCCATAGGGATGTGATTCTAACTGAAGGCTCTGCTCTGTCTGACGCATTGTTACGCAACTTAACCAGAAAGAAGCTGGATCTACAACAGGTCAGCTGATTCATAATGTTAAATAAGTCCCTTTTCAGAACACAACCTAAAGTTAAACAGCATTTTTTGTTGAAAATCAAAACAATGAAACAGAACCATGAGCACTTGTATCAGTCACAGGTTCCTGAGAAAGGGTTGATTGTATTTTTTCGTTAAACTTTTTGTCAGTGTTTGTTAATGTGTGCATTCTATCATCATGGTAACTGATCATTCCACCTCATATATACATGTAGAACACCCCCAGTGTGATGCAGCTGCAGAATATCAATACTACCAGGTTTACTAGTGAACATATATATACTAGTATCGGTACTAAATACAATACAACAATACAATTGTTAAACTTATAGTACTTTTGCGTTTAGAGCAGACATGTCAGACTCGGGCCCGGGGGCCAAATTTGGCCCACAATATAATTATATTTGGTCCGCGAGATCATATCAAATATGTAATAGAGCTGGCCTGCCGGCTACAGATAGACTATAGAGACATTATTTATTAAAAATGTTGTTATTATTTTATATTATGCTTGTTCTGGATTCAATGTTTAAGCAAAACTGTTATTAAACAGGTTTAACATGACATACCTCGAAAGAAGAGAAAACATGCATATGTTGTTGAAATATTTCAATAAATATTTAGTTTGGCCCATGACTTAGTTAGTAATTTTGGCCCTCTGTGAATTTAAGAATGACACCCGTGGTTTAGAGTATCAATGTAAATCTGTCTATAAAATGTTCTTGAAATAAGATGACCCACTTTTTGTACTTTTTCTTTCTAAAATATACTTGTGAATACTTTCTGAGGGTATTGTTAGATAGAACTGATCCTACATCTCACAGAAAATGTGCTGCCTTTTCCTTGATAACAGTAAATGCACCAAAAGTTCAAAGACCACATTTTCAGAAATGGCATTCTCAAAAACATGTTTTTTGGTCTATATGAAACAAATTTTGAACCATTTGCGCTGAACTTTATGATAAGATCCATAGAAATTGTAATAATGGCCTATAAAGGTTATGTGGGAGCGCTATAGCTTTCCTTGGTCTTGTTTTTTGTGATGAAATTTTGCTGAAATCGTGTCCCAAATGATAGCAAGCATTTCCTGAACTTGAGCAGGTTTCTGTGTCTGACCCTAGGGCTGCTGTGAGACTGACAACTGCCTTCAACTCCTCCCTTTTGTAGTTCTACACAAAAGTGCCACGGAGCTAGGTCACCAACTGATTTTAATATTACTCAAATCAAACGCACCTTTTAAACACATTTGTCTTTTTGCTAGAGAACAGAGGAGTTTAAACACAGGTAAGGGACAAACAAAATATGACAGATAGTAGAACAAAGACATGGAGAGGAGGTGACAGCTGTTCTGGGCAGATTTCTGTTTGTATAATAATGCTTTGTGTAACCCAGTTAAAATAAACTACAATGACAGTGATTGTAGATTGCGGTTATCAGCGGTTCACATTTGGCATTAGCCCAGACCAGCATATGGGCATTTACTTAAAGCACTATATTAGTTTGGCCACTCAGATAATAACAGCATTTAAGTATTATTAAAACACGACAGATTACAAAGTAGGAAGGGCAGTATATCGGTGCTTATATCAGGTCATAGTTTCATATCTAAGTCAAATTTGCCAGTATATTAGGCAAATATTTTTCTACAAATTTTGTTTTTTATTTCCAGCTATATTATGTGAGCAAAATCTGTTTTAATGTTTACAAGAAATACATGAAACTGGGATTAACCTCAAAATATCACGAAAATAGATTGTCCATTATTTATTTATGTGGTTGTTTTGTAATATTTTTGAGGGTTTGGCAAATGAAAACCACTCAAATACATGTGATATCAGAGCCTGGTATATTTAAAAGTTGTACAGAGGTTTTTCCAAGGAAAGTGAAATACAGCGACTGTTTGTCCCTTTTCAAATGTTGGGCATGCGTGACACCACCACCTCTCTCTTCCACACCTCACTAAGTAGAAACGCCGCCTCCTCCTTGCGCTAGAAATCATGCTTGTTTAGAGCCGGTGCGCGTTCAGAATTGCTGTCCAGAGGTAATTTAGCGACCAATGCATCAGTCTTTAGACCCTTCGTCTGCTTCAGTGCACCATCGCTGGAAGGAATCTCCAAGAATCACCTTAGTTTGGCTTAGCTCCTTTTCCCCCTTCTCTTCTTCTTTCAGCAATCTCAAAAACAGATTTTTTTTGTGGTTATACTGGTTGTGGATTCTTGTGTGCCATTGCAATAAACTTTGTGCTAACTGCAAGGAAACTACAGTTCAAAAAAGCCAATGATTACAGCTACATTGGTCGAGTAAACAGTGTCTTGAATATGTGGAATGTGTGAGAGGTGTACATAAATTACATAAGGCCAGCACGCTGGCAAATCAATTATGCTAGAAACGTAAGGAGTTTAATTGACAACCTAACAGCCAATAGATAACGAGGTAGCCTTGTTATCTATTGGCCCCACCAAGTCCACCGCTGATGGATTTTCAATCTTTTATTTGTTTTTTTATTACAAGGCTGCGGCATCTCTATAATGCTATTTTATACTTTCATTGACAACTGAAACCAAAAAAATCCTCCATACAAACTTTAACAGGAGATTATGCACTAAGCATTTTTGACAAAGAAAAATCATGATTGTTTAGTTTTACTAGATAAATACTTCACTACTTCACTTTGTTACTTCATTTACAGACATATTACATGTTTCACCATAAATTATACTTTCAGGACTCAAACGCAATTTTGAGACTAAAGTAGTTTTTCCTTCCTTCTTAAAAGAAAGAAAACAGCATTTGTACTCTAGAAATTCAAAATAGTTAAACCCATTAGCATTTAGATCTGTTGATCAGTTATTCATTGAAAATGTATTATGTCGGCTTTATTTTGCTTCCACTTGCCTCCATTTTGAACATTCTGATTTTAAAGTAGGCCTATCTACTTTGCAATGACATCATGCAGGGGGAGTTCTAAATATTCCACCATTAGAGATACATGTAGCAGTTTCCATGGTGACACAATGCACATGAGGCGACAAAAAAGTTTTAAGATTTTCAGGAGCCTGTGATCAATATGAGCATTCATGGTCCTCTTTAGGTGTTTGATTTTCAACAAAAAGATGAGTGCATGGATCTATAATAAAAACTGGAGAAGGCACTCTCCCTCTGTCTCAGCTTGAGACCGACTAGTGGCCGTTCCAGGTACTGCAGCTCCCAGGAGCTTGGGCCCAGAAAGAATTCTCCCGTAGAAGAGCTATGCATTTTTGGGGAAGTTAAACCTCCCATATTTGGCTAACAGGGCATCTACAACTTTCACAAAGGTTGGATTTTGTAGGGATTTTTTTTCTATTTTCATAACACAAACTTTTTAAAATATAAGTTAGTAAAAGTTAACTTAGTAATTGTAAGACTTAAAGGTTGTATGGAGTGTGTGTTGTGGATTTTTTTTGTTTCAAATTGTCAATGATAGCACTATAGAGATGCAGTAGCCTTGTAATTATGATGACCAAAAAAAAGAGAATAAAAATTCATCAACTCTGGATGTGGTGGGGCTAAACATTTGCCAATAGATAACGACACTGCCTCGTTATCTGTTAGCTGACAGGCTGACAATCAATCTCCCTACGTTTCTAGCGTAACTGACTTGCCTGCGCCGCCGGTACGTGGTTTACGTACGCCTGTCACGCAGTCCACAGACGCAAGCCGCACAGACGCTGTTTACTCCACCAACGCAACAGTTCTTAACAGCTTTTTTTGACCTATATCTTCCTCGCAGTTAGCACAAAGTTTGTTGCAATGGCGACAAGAATCCAGGAGCAGTTAGCCGCAAAAGAAAGTCCGTTTTTGAGGTCGCTGAACGAAGAAGACAAGGGGAAAAGCAGCGAAGCCAAACTAAGGTGATTCTTGAAGATTCATTCCAGCGATGGCGCGACTGAAGCAGAGGCAGGGTCTAAAGACTGACGCACTGGTCGCCAAATTACTCCTGGACAGGTCACTTCTGCTTATTATGAAAACGTACTTTATTTCCAAGAGCTAGACAAACGTTTTTCAGGACACGAAAGCGATATCCTATGTCTGAAAACGTAATTTTCAAGGCAAAGAAAGAGTCCGCTTGCTGCTGCGTGTTGTAGCTAGTTCATTCGCACTGAATCTCCACGCAACCTTCTCTGCACCCCTTTCCTGCTCCTCTCACCGCTGCCGTTCCGCTCTTCCCCCTGCTCCTCACTTCTCCGGGCACGGAATCTCCGCGCACCGCTCCCCTCTCCTCTCTCCCTGCTCCGCTCTTCTCCCTGCTCCTCACTTCTCATCCGCACACGAAATGTCCACGCACCCGCTCCCCCCGCTCCTCACTTCTCCGTCTTGCCTAACCAACACTGTAGTTAGTTGTTTACAAGTCACGTGCAGCGCACCGGCTGTAAACAAACCTGTTTCTGGTGTAAGGAGGAGGCAGGAGGAGGCGTTTCTACGTAGGGATCTGTAGGAGAGGGGGGGTGGTTTCACGCATGCGCAACATTTGAAAAAGGACAAACAGTCGCTGGATTTCTCGTTCCTTGGAAAATCCTCTATACAACCTTTAACTTCGCCCCGCTCTGAGCCTGCACTAGCTCCGTTCTAGCCGCTCTCACTCTGATTTATCCAAAAGCTCCACACTGTGCACGATACAAACGTCACACGGGTGGGAGGCACAGGTGGAAGTAAATGCAGAAGAGAAAATTTGTTTGGGGCACATGCACGATTGAGCACAGACCACTGAAAACTATATGCCACCATTTTGGATTCATCTTCCAGATTTTATAATAGTTCTATGGGTGAGAGTGATTAACTGAAAAACTGTTACCTAATGCCAGCTAGCCTCTGACTCTTTCTGGTTTGACTGTGCTCAAATAAAGCTCAGATTAAAGTCTAATTTCCTAAGAAAGCTTCTGACAGAGTAGTGCTTTCTGTTAGCTTCACACCCCCAGAGCATGTTGATGACATCAGTTGCAAACTATCAGTTGGTTGAAATAAGACATATCAGATCATCTCTACTCCAAAGCTTCTGCATGCATCAAAGGCCTATGCGTTTCACTAAGAACCAGTGTAATGTATAGCAGCGTAGAAATGCAGACTCCGAACGCAGAGCCAGATTGGAGCTGATTAACGGTGGGTAATTTAAGCCTGATGAATATTCTGCACTGCTCGGCTGCTGGATGCTCTAGAATCGCACTACATTTTGTTAACTACAGATATTTTTTCCACTAAATTGGCTCCATTTGCAATTGCAAGCTAATGTAGCATTATCCTGCATTCTTCTGGATAGTAAATGCAAATGTATAGGGCCATATGGTGAAATGTATGTATGGTTGCTTACAGTGGTGGAATGTAAAAGTAGTAATGTACTGTACTTAAGTATAAAATGTACGTATCTGTACTTTTCTTAAGTACATTTTAAAGTGTATACTTTTTTTTTTACCTCACTACATTTGAGAGCAGGTACTATCTGTTCTTTTTACTCTACATTTTTGTAACTGAACTGAAAAGTAAAAGTATTTTTTAAGACCTGCTGAAAAGGGTAAGAGTAGTTTGAGCAAACAAAATATACAAATAAAGACAGCTAGGAAAATAATATCAATTCAGTTGTTTCTGTTGAACAATATTAAGCACAAAACTTTATCAACATCACTATATTTGAAGCCTAAAAATCTTACTCTTGAAGTACATGTTTAAACAGATACTTTTACTTGACTTTGACTTTTCATGTGCTACTTTTATACTTGTATTTCTTAGCTCCAGTATCTGCACTTTTACTTCACAAAATGGAGTATTTCTTCCACCACTGGTTGCTTATAAAAACTGTTCACCAAGTGGTCGAATGAGCTGGCCAGTGAAATTACTTGATTTGCCAACGGAACGCCATTATAATATTTTGGGACAGTAATTTCCATATTTGGCAGTTATCATCCCTATTACATTATCTTGAAACTGACGCTTCTATGTACAGTGCGTATTTTTGTGCACAGTAGCTTACCTAACCATTATAAGTAAATCACCCCATTTCTCAAACAAAGTTTTAAAATATTTACAATTACAAACTTCATGTTAAATATTTATGTCTAATTTTCTGTTAAATTATTCTTATAATTTTCTACTTTCTAATATTATTTCTTACAAATCACGAAATTTCTGTTTACTCTCTGTGATTTGTATTCATTTTGTATTGTTTGCCAAAATAAATTCATTCTCACTTCAAATACAACTGTAGATTGAGGCTGCTATAGATGTGACTATATTGCACAATCACTGTTTCAGATTTCTCCCTCTTTCCTAAAGGTCCTTGAACAAGACTCGAACTTTGCTTGTTAACTTTGAGCAGATGTTTTCATGATTTGCATACTTTTATTGCAAAGTCACAAAAAGTCAACGTATAATCAACTATGGCCACTGTTCCTGGTACCTGAAACTCAGAAGAAATGTTGATGGACTGAACGCATTATACCAGCATACAAGTTAGTTTTGACTGGTGAATAAGAATTTAATAAGGTTGCTATTGTTTTAAATGTGCACTATATCCATTTTTTGGAGTTTAAAGCTCCTACATTACACGAAATAAACTCTTGTGAGCTGTAAGCCAAGTTATAATGTTACCTCATCAAAAATATACTTAGAGTTGTGTTTTCTTTCATTCATACATGTTTGAGCAGCCCTTTATTATTAGTCTGTCTCCATCTCTAAAGCTCAAAATGCTCTCTTCCACCTAGTGATGTCATGTAGTTGTAGTTTTGGAGTTAACAACTACCTTTTAACTTTAATTCTGTAGACATTGGCAATTCCCGGTCTTAAATAATCCAAATGATTCTAGTGAAGGAGTATGGGGTTTAAAAACACAGTGGGGCTCTTCCCGTATTACCACATGATATCACAAGGTGGTTTGAGAGAAGAAATCAGTTTGTATGTGTGAATGAAACAAGACACAACTCTATGTATGTTTTTGATGAGAAAACATTAGAACATAGATCAGAAAATAATGTAATTTGGTCCCTTTATGTGTGTGTCTCGTCTTGTTATGGATTTGTTTGGAGATTTTCACAGTATCTCATTAAGGGTGTATCTTGTGTCTATTCAATTACAAATGTTTCAATACTTTATCACAAGCATCCTTAAAGTGAAAAGGCATAGCTGAAAACTTGACCTTGTGTGTAACTTCTCTCTGTTTGTCTTCGGGGAGATGGAGAAGTTCAAAACCCTCCTGTGGAACGTTCCAGGCAATGCACTAACAACTTCACGGCGTCAAGAAGGTTGCATTCCTACCAGAAAAGTCACGGAGTGCACCTTTAAAAAAAGAGCACACATCTCCTGAAACAAGTTTGATTATTTTTTTTCATGTATGTGCAAAAATTTGTCTCTACAGATAAAATAGATTTGCTATACCGTGATACTGCTCTGGTCTCTGAAAATTGTGAAATAGCTTATACACTTTTCTTTTTAAATCTGGTACAGTGCCTTTAATGTCATGTCTTTGTAGCCAAATCTGTTTACTAAGGATGTAGCGATATCCAAATCTCACGGCAAGATATTTTCACGATATACATTTCACGGTACGATATTTATTGCAATATTTTGTGGAGGCTTACAAAATTGTGAATATGCTACTTTTTCCTCTTAAAATGCCTTGACAAGACTTAATCCAAAGAACTAAGATTTAAAAGTGCTTAGAAGTGTTATTTCTTCATGTAGTTAATATCAAAACGGAGCAAAGGATCATGGGCGATGTATTTCCCTCTGTTTTTTTAGCTATTGCTGCACCATAACTTGTGATTCCATATATTGTGAAGGCCCACGATATTATTGAGAGACTTTTGACGATACGATATCAAGATATTTTGGTTATTGTTACACCCCTACTGTTTACATCCCGACAGTCACCTTCTCAAGCCCCATAATGTTCATTTTCAATTTTCCAATAGAAGTCTGACACTAAATATTTTCCACTAGGGTTCAACACAGATTTTTGTTTACTCCGTTACAATGAACACTCTTGCATTATTATGGGAAGCGTGATCCAATCAGAAATCACACACGCTTTTTTGTTACCACTTTGTTGGCAACATCAAAGCCACTTCCTGGATACGGTGAAAAGATGTTGATTATCTCGGTGAAAACTCCAGGCTGGATAATTCAACCAGATGAACAAACGCTATGTGCCCAGTGCTCTCATCAATCTAGCCTCTGAATAAGATCCGTGGCTGTGTTTTTGCATCTAATTCTGGACAGGTTGTGACTCAGGCTGGTCCACACTCTTAATGTTATGGGCAAAATGTCAACAAGAACTCTTCTCACTGCCAGAAAGTGCAAAAGATGGACTCTCTAATGCTTTTAATGTAGGAGGTGTCAGGATGCGCGCTTGTTGTTGTTTAATTTAAAAGTTGGTGAAGCATCCCGACTGCTAAAAAGAGTGTTATGGTGGGAACAAAGACGAACTGTCAGCCATTGTGTAGCCATGAAAACATTGGAAAAATAAACCTTTAAAAGAAAAGTTTGATATAAAGTTGTGTCTTCATTGTTATGTGAGATGAACTACACTGCCAGTGAGTAGATTGGATAGATGAGAATGAGAAAGTTGTTCTTCATTTTCAAAAGACGGAGTATTATATTTTTATAGGGTTTTAATTGCAAAAACATGCCAGATTTAGCTCATTTATATTAACTTTTATTGTTTTGAAAATGCTAAATTTGCAGAAAACAAGGGATTTAGATGTTTCATTTTAATTTTTACTGCACATCACATCAGGTTTGTCAAGTTCTTATGTACAGTTTTGTATCATGCTTTTGTATATTTATGAGCACTGGACAGAATCTTAACCGTAAGGGGGTTTGGATAAGGCCCCGAAGAGATCTCAGAATACTAAAAAATGCATGGATGGCCTTTAAAAACTCTTCAGGCATCAGGGAACCTTATAATATGGTGGAAAGCTCCAAAAAGTTGATTTTGCATAACTATTTAACCTTAATTTTTGATGGAGTCAAGTCAGCTAATTCTGGATACTTTATTTTCCCCGTAGGGAAACTGTCCTCTGCATTTGACGCATTTTTCTATACCGCTGGGGCAACCAGTCAGGAGTAGTAGGCACTAGGGATGCAACAATAACCAAAATATTGTGATATCGTATCGTCAAAGTTCTCACAATAACGTCGTGGACCATAACAAAATATCGAAGATACCATGAGTTAAGGTGCAGCAATAGCTAAAAAAAAAAAAAAGACAGAGGGAACTACATAGACCATGATCCTTTGCTCCATTTCAGTGCAGACTACATGAAGAAAAAACAATTCTAAGCACTTTTAAGTCTTTGGATTAAGTCTTGTCAAAACATTTTAAGACGAAAAAGTCGCATATTAACAGTTTTGTTCACCTCCACAAAATATCACAATAAATATCATACCGTGAAATGTATATCGTGAAAATATCGTGCCAAGAGAGTTGGATTTTGTTACATCCCTAATCGTGAACCTCCCCACCATATCATGAGCTTTCCCACGATATCGAAATAAATATCATACCGCGAGATTCATACCGTGGCGATATCATATCATGAGACTTGGATATCGTTACACCCCTAGTAGGCACCACAGCGCAGCACCCAGGGACCCATCTCCAGATCTCGACTCCCACCCAGATTGGAGGAGAAACCTAGAACCTAGAGTCCTATAACCACTCATCCATCATGCCAAAAATATACATAACCTACTACAGTTGGTGATGTTTTGCAATTAGACATACCTGGCATTGATTTTAAACAGTGGAGTTTGGGTTCATGACCAAACCTGCTGCAATAAGCTTCCTAATCTTGTCTTTTTGAAATGTAAACTCCTTAGTGTGAGAATGGATCCAAGGTTTCCCTCACTTACTTTAAATGACTCCTGTAGCTATGAGACTGAACACATAAGATAAGCTCTAACAATCTAATAAATCCCCTGTGTTCTTTAAAAATGTAGAAGACTATACAGTAGATTGGGAGATCTTACTTGACAGTGGCTCTTCTCTGACTGAAGAATTGAAGGAGATAAAAGCACCGGGGATGAGACGAGACAGCGAGTCTGAAACAGAACACGACACTCAGCAACACGAGGAGATACGGAGCGCATTCATCCAATTCTCAAACAACAGAGATCACGGGAGACAAGTAGAACCAGGGAGATCTTATTCACTTTGAAAGCATGGCAGAGCATTAAGCTGCACATCTATTTACAGAAAAGAAATGTCTCTTCTCCTGTCGTACTTTTCACGGTTTTATCCTCACATGCCCCGGACATGAAGCGCGCAGTGTCAGAGTTTGCCTTTTACCACGGAGCCTGTTTTTGCGCCATCATCACACGCCTGGGGTCACGGTAGGAGCGTGTGCGCCATCTACTGGTAGAAATAAATGTAGTCCTGCAACTCAGAGTCATGCGTCAGGCTTTGAAGAAACGTGCACGTGTAATATTGAACGTTAATAGTGAGCGTACACGGTTTATTTTATGCTTGTATTTCTGACTGTTTTGGTGCTTAAGTTCTCCAATCAAAATCTAGTCGAAGATCTCAGCAAGCACCCAAATCAGGTAACACTTAAAAGTTAATTAAGTTGTAGGTTTCTGCACGGGTCATTTACTTTATTTTGATATTATTTTGTGTGTTAATATTAATATTTAAGCTTCATAACAATATTGTGGGCTTTCAGTACATCAAATTACCAGCTCCTTTGCTTAAATATTACGCTACTTTGTTCTTTCCCTAAACAGAAAATTGGTAGATGTTAACTTGAAAACACCCCTACATGACATCATAACGTGGAACAGAGCATTTTTAGCGACGGAGATGTAGACTCATACGTGTGTGAATGAAACAAAACACACCACGAGATATGTTTTTGACGAGGTAACAGCAGTTTAACATGGCTTAAAACAGTACATTTTGTGTAATATAGGACCTTTTGTTTTAGGAGCTGCATAGATCATGATTCTTTGCTCCAATTCACTGCAAACTACATGAAGAAATAACTGAAGTTTTAAATTGTATGTCTTTTTGACTGTTATAATTTGCCCCAAGTATATCTACAAATTTCTACATCACAATAAATATCCTACTGAGGGATTCATATCATGACAATATCATACCATGAGATTCTGACATTGTTACATCCTCAAGGCAGAAGCTCTAAACAAAAAGATAAAGTGAAGTTATGTAAAGTAAACCATAATGTAGCAGAACAAATGTAGCCTGTGTCTCTCCACCTTGTTCACCACCTGTGAATCCCACGATGAACAATTACGCATGTGTTTTAATGACAGATTCCCGCCCAAAGCCTGATTAGGTTGGTGGTAATGGAGGCTGCGCTGCATTTTCTACTCCACATAATTGGATTTGGCCACAATGAACACAAAGAGGCCTGATCTAAACAGATGACACTTGTTTCTATGGTGAGCACCAATCAGGCGCTAATTTACTTTTGGGTAATTGTAGATGTGAAATTGAAAGCATGCGGTAAAGAGAGAAGAGATAGACCAATTACAACAATGTACTTCACACATCTGGCATAGAATGTATAGTTCTCATTATAATTGGCATTACCATTTTAGAATTGCAGCGTGGATCTGTGTGGACTAAAAATAAATTCCTACTCATAGATCAGAGGTATCCAAACTGTGGCCTTGGGACCAAATACGGCCACCAGACCAGTTTTTGTTGGTCCTCAGGGATCCTGCTGAATTGGCCCAAATGATCCTATGCAGCACTTTTTACTTCAAATGCAAGTATCACTATCAGTGCAACCTCAATAACATCTCATTACATTGGGATACAGATCTGAAATTAGTGATCTAAGACTTTTTAAAGTCTTAGAAGTGTTGTGGCTCTTTTAAACTTGTGTAAAATGCATCTATCTGAAAGTTTCACTGTACTGACCACCTGTCTGCAGCTGTCCACTACAAATATGTTTCTATAAGTGGCTCACAGTGAAAACAATTCCCCTGTCACAGATACTGGTGCCCTGTGAAGTCAGATGTCATTCCTGTCACAACCACATTGTAACTGATGGGGAATATAGTCAAGTGTATCACAGTGCACCTGAGGCCACTCTCAAACCTATAGGCATATTTTCAGCTCTGATAATATGAGGTCTCCTGCAATAATTTTAAATACAGCACTGGCTTTAAATTAGCTTTGCAGAATTGTTCAAAAACAGATGTTACTGCCACTATGGACTAGGGAGGGGAAAAAATACACCAAAACCCCAAGGGTTTGGCTAGCCAGGCTAACCTATATGTTGGTAAAGTATAACCACTTTGTGTTTTTCAGATTCTAGAGTGTAATGAGGTTATACTCACAGATGGAAGACAAGCTACATAAATTTCATGCATTAACAGCATTTTAACAATATTCTGTTGAGCTGCTCCCTGTCTGTATTGAATGTTACTGGCCCATAGAATGTTGTGATGTGATCTGAAACCCAGCAATAAAATGTGTTCACATGTAATCTTCCAACATGCATGCTGCATGTTAATGGAGCCAATCCAATTCAAAAACAGTGAATCTCCTATAGAATTCTATAGGCCCCTGCCCTCTCATCTGACACTGTGACACACTGATTGCAACCTATTCATGGGTTTCAGCTTCCTGTTATATGGCTCTGTGTTGACAATATACCACATGACATCACAAGGTGGAAAGTGTTTTTAGTTTCAGAGAAGAACAAATGCTGCCTAAATATGTAGGGTTTGTATGTTAAACAGGTGCAAATGAAACAAAACAGAACTCCAGGTATGTTTTTGATGAGGAAACAACATTAAAAATCTGAAAATAATGTAATATAGTCCAGATCTAAATGTATGGACTGTGATATCAAACCAGTGACTTTCTTGCTGCCTGGTAACCTTGATGTTGACTTTGCTACTTTTTTAATGTACTTTTTTATTTATTTTTTTCATACCATTCCCTTGGGGCCCGTTACATACATCTGACATTGACCAATTAGCCCGCTCGGTAACAAACACGTCTCTCCTGTCTTCATCTTGCCGTCTTTTCACTCTTTTTCCCTCCCTCTCTCTTCGTTCTCTTTCTGTTAGTTTTTGGTGGCAGCGGCGCACTGGCTTAACAACGTCACCAAAATAGCTGCAGGCTTAATGTTAAATCTCCCAAACATAGACCACTATTTTACATGTATTTCTCATTTATAAACGCACAGATCAAAGCACAGCAGGCCATTTTTAGCTGGCACAGATGTATTAGTTCAGCATCTCTTCACTGGGTTTAGTTGCGTTCAAGTCCACTGGGAAAACAGACAACCTTCTCCTAGTTATTCACAAGGGGATGCACAATGTAGGAGATGTCACAGGTAAGATATAAAAAGAAGAGGGAAAAAAATAGCTTATATGTAAGGAGGAATACATGGTCAGGTTGTCATTGTGTTATAAAATAGTTGTTTATATAAAGTTGTTGATGTTTTTGTCAACTTTACGGCCTACAAATGAAGAAAGTTTTGGCTTACTATAAAACTATAAGTGAAATATAGTTAAAACCCTTAGGTCATTAAAGCATCTGGCAGAGTTGAATGTGGTGTGGGGGGCACTAAACCACAAAAGTGTTTTAGTAAAATGACTGGAGTCCATTTATTCTTTGACTTTTTATTTTCCAAAGCACTGAATTAGAAAACTAGTATAAGCAATGATGCGTTCGGGAAAATAACACAGAAATAACTCAAATAGAAAAGCAGGTGCTGCCAAAATACAAAAGGCCATTTTGTAATTTTACATTTTCTGCTTTGACCAGTGTTGGCTGACAATTTGATGATAGATACATTGTGGTAAATATGTTGTAATTTCATATTTTGTTCTTTTGTTCTTCACATTTTGCAAATAGGACACACATGCACTACCAGTCAAATGTTTGGACACATTTTTCATATAATGTTTTTCTTGAGTTTCATATTTACATTGTAGATTCTCACTAAAAGACCCATAAGTATGAATGAACACATATAGAATGTAGCAAACAATAAAGCGTGTAATACTCAGTAGAGATAGACTGATATTTTGTTTTGGTCAGTCTGCTGCCTAAAAATACAGAAAAAGTTACAGTTTAAGTTACATTAATACAAAGAGAAAGCTGCACAAAATATGACAGCACTGCTCTCTTACAGATTTGTGGTAAAAAAAAAAAAAAAAAAGTTCTGTGGGTGAGTTTGTAGTCAGTTTAAATGACATAATTTGGGGAAAATAATCAAAATCAGTCCAACATATTGGCCTTAAAAATATTGGCAGAGCTAATCAGACATTGGTTGCTGTTGATTCTAAACAATCGTTATCGACATCGGCCATGAAAAAAACATTTCAGTCAATCTCTAATACTCAAAGCATGCTTTAGATCAGACATGTCAAACTCAGGCCCGGGGGCCAAATTTGGCCCGCAATATAATTATATTTGTATGTATTAGAGCTGCCCGCTGGCTACAGATAGACTATAGAGACATTATTTATTAAAATTTTTGTTATTATTTTATATAAGATTTGTTCTGGATTCAGTGTTTAAGCAAAACTATTATTAAACATTTATTTTAATAAGAAAGGGTTTAACATTACATATCCTGAAAGAAGAGGAAAATATGTAGATGTTGTTGAAAGTTTTCAGTAAATATTTAGTTTGGCCCACGAATTGGTCCCAGTTTTTAATTTTGGCCCTCTGTGAATTTGAGTTTGACACTCCTGTTTTAGATTGTCTTCAGATTCTTCTAAAGAGCCACCATTTGCTTTGATCACTGCTTTGCATACTCTAATGAACACTAATGAACCCTGACAAGACCCCACCTGTGAAGTGAAAACCATTTCAGGAGACTTCATCGTGGAGCTCACTGGGATAAAGCCAAGGGTTTGGAGCAAAAAGCAATAATCACAACATTAAACATGAAAGGGCCCATATTACATATTTCCTTACCTTATCACAATATACCCAGAGTTGTGTTTTGTTTCATTCATACATGTTTGACTCACAAACCCTGCATATTTAGGAAAAATAGTCTGTTCCCCCTCGTGATGTCATATGGTAATACAGGAAGTCCTCTTCTGTGTTTTTAAACTCCATATACCTTCACTAGAATCATTTGGATAATTGCAGGTCTGTGATTTCCAGTCTCTACTACATAAAAGGTAAAAGGTACCATTAAAACTACCACTTCATGACATCACTAGGTGGAACAGCATATTTTGAGCTTTGGAGATGCAGACAGACTACTAATGCAGGTTTACTCAAACGTGTGAATGAAGCAAAACACAACTCCAGGTATATTTTTGATGAGGCAACAACATCATAACATGGTTAAAAGCTCACAAGAGTCAATTTTGGACCTTTAAATGAGACGGTGAGCCCAAGGTTTTGACTCACAGTGTATTTGCTACTGTTTAAAGGTTCAATTGCCCAACAAGTACTGTATATCTTTATAGCTCCAGCAATTATATTATACCATTAAACATTTATACATTTATTCATATATCTCTATACTACTCCATATAAAAATAACAACAAACATAAGTTTTTATAACAGCAGCCATTAAATTCATAAGAGTTGGATTAGTGAACCTAGCACATAGCTCTCTTTTCCAAGCTAGCTCTCCGGACAAAAAGAAAAGACAATATATTTTTTAATGATTTGCCCTGTGTTTGAGAAGGTTATCTGCTGCTTTGACAGGGCGGGACTTGGGTTTGGTGACTGTCTCCTCCCTCTGCTGCCCAACAACAGATAAGGAGCAAGCAGTCACCACAACTGTATCACAAAATAAGCCAGTCCATCTACAAGCTCTGAACAATGATGGCCTCCAAAGAGTAAGTGCACTTGTCTCTTAACTCCACCAATAAAGGTCTATTTTCTGTGTCTGTGTGATTGATGTTTCACAGTGAAAAGCAGCAGACACAAGATGAGAGCAGCGCCGCTAAAAAGACCAAGAAACACAAGAAGAGAGAGGATAACTGGAGACCCCAAGGCCCCCGAGACCCATTTGCCATGGTGGGTGTTTTAAATGGAGCTTTCTCTGTTTATGTTATAGCACACTTTTAACTATATTTCTACGCCAACAGCTGAATGAATTGCCAGAAGAGAAGCAGCAAGAACTCCAAAGGGCATTGCACCTCTTTAATTTGGGTCCAACTCTACCCAGAACGCTAGAGCAAGCAAAGAAACATCAATACCGCTTCTGGGACACACAGCCTGTCCCCAAACTTGGTAAAACTACTTCGTATAAGTTCAAAATGTCTGGTTTTACCTTTAATCAGTTGCTGTTAGAGTACTGAAAATATACTCACTGTTTATACTTAAGTAAAAGTATCAAGTATACATAGTAAAATACTGCTCAAGTATTAGTTTCTAGTTATCTTTTATGTCATTTTAATTACATTTTAGATCAGTCTTTTACACAAAACATATGTTGTTGTTTTTTAACCACAATATGTTATTTTCAGAGCTCAGAGCTGTAGTTATTATAGGAAGATTTTAAATATAGCCATGTAATATTGCAATCACATGGCTACATTTATAAATATACTCAAAAAATGTATTCAAAGATATGCAATTACCCCAAAACTTATCATTTACAGTATTATCAGTATTTGCAATTAGTTACTTTCCACCCTTGCCTTTAATGACACTAAATAATCCTTATAATACCCTTTTTTCTTGTTTTTCTGTGTCTGTAGATGGCGCTGTTACAAGTCACGGTCCAATAGCTGTAGAAGAGCGCAGTGTGCGGACAGAACCCTATTCTTTGCCCCAAGGCTTTTCATGGGACACTCTGAACCTCTCCAGCGCTGCAGTGGTAAGGCATAAACCCGCATCTATCAAAGTCTTTCTCGGGATAATTTGGCCATTTCATTGTAGCTCCAGGCTCCTTCGGTTTTAGACTGGCTTTGTGAAAATGCTTTATAGAGCAAAACAGAAATACAAATCATTGGAAGCCTTATCCAGTTCTGTTTTTAGCTGAAAGAACTCTGCACACTTCTGAGCGAGAACTTCACACAGGATGATGACAATACAATCAGATTGGGCTTCTCTGAGGAGTATCTCAAATGGTAAATCTTTGTCACTTCTGTAAATGTATCTTCATCTGAATTGAATGGGGAACATGGGCCCTGTAATCATTTGCCTTAGAAAGATATCAGTGAATTATTATGTAGCAAAAAAAAGAAAAGACTTCATAACATGTTCTCAGAATGTAATAGCATCTAGACTGAAATTGTTGTGCACTTGCATTTTTATTTTATTTTTTCTGTTCAAAGGGCTTTGCAGTGCCCGCAGTGGCTGCCCCAGTGGCACTGTGGAGTCAGGGTACATTCTAATAAGAAACTGGTGGGCTTCATTGCTGCTGTTCCTGCAGATGTAAAAGTTTATGACAAGTGAGTATATGACCACAATCAGCCGTATTATTATGACCACCGAAATGGCACACAAGAACATATACAACATTCCTATTTGAGCCACAGAAAATACAGCAGGTCAGAATAAGTCAACTGTGTACTGTTTGCATGTATTTATAGTGTTATATTGTCTGATAATCAGGATGTGCCTTATTAGCATGCTAGTTAATGATAGCATTACTATGACATAGCAAAACTTTAGTCTGGCATCTGGAATTTATGATAAGCAGTTATAAACTCATCACAGTGAATAATTAGGATGCTTGGAATACATAAGTTCAGTGAGGAATAACTTTGAACCACTGCGAACTGTTTACAATGAACCACTGTTTTAAGTAAAAATCAGGTACAGCACCTTTAAAAACATGTATTCTGTTTGCTGTAGATCTGACCAGTAACTTGGTGGTGTTTAATACTATACTTGTATCATTCTAGACAAAGCACTAACATCTCCATGGATACAATGGACCCCCGTGAGAAAAGTTAGAGCACCTTTAACATTTACCTGTGGGTGCTAGAGGAGTTCTCTACTGGGTCAGAGCAGTCACAGGGCTTTGATCAGGACTATCTTTGATGTTAGATACCAAGGACTGCTGACCGAGAACACCTTACAAGAACTGCACTTTTTTATATAGTCTGATCCAGTCCACTGTCACAATGTGTTTCTTTCAACCTTCCTGTTTCACATCCACTTTGAATTAAAAATGTTGCCCACTGGATCCCACCAACTAATAGTCTGACGTGTTTGCATGGGTGGGTATAAAATCTGTAGACTCTCTGCCTGTCTTATGAGACAAAAGTCAAGTTGGGTAAAGATCAACAACATTATTTAAAGTTCAGAAAAGGGCTAAAATAGGTTAGTATTGAGGTTATAGTAATTAAGGTTTAAATCAGTCTTCAGGAAATGAATGTAACTCATTAATGTCCCTAAAAAGCTTGGAAAGCCAGCATGTGTGTGTGTTTTCTTTCAGGGAGATAAAGATGGTGCAGGTGCGACTCTTGTGTGTCCATAAAAAGCTGCGGCTGAAGAGGATGACTCCAGTCCTGATCCGAGAGCTCACCCGACGGGTGAATCAGCAGGGCACCCTTCAGGCGCTCTACACAGCTGACATAGTGCTGCCCACTCCTCTGAGCACCTGCAAGTCAGTAGCACTTATCACATCATCATCATGGAGTCTTTCTATCATGTTTAAGGTACACTCTGTAACTTTTGTCTAGAGGCTTCACCACCTGCTTGTCTCCATGGAGATTATTATTAGGAGATTATTATTATTACTTTGCCTAAATGGTCCCACAGTGGCATTAAACATATCTTACATTGATTCAAATACAAACCATATGCTGAAAAACATGCATATTTACTAGCATGTGGCTTGCCTCTTTGTAGATATGCCACCAAAACTGACCAGGTAACATTGTCTATTTGTCTCCTTAGGAATAAATATGTTGACTCTCATTATCTGAAACATTCTTGGAAAAGCAATACTATTTCCATGGAAACACGCTGGTGTTGGGCCCTACACGAGGAAAGTTACACTGTGCCCCTTTAATATTTTGTTGAGTTTGTTTCATACTGTTTTTTGCTCCTGTGTGTAAAGGTACTGGCATCGTCCCCTGAACCCTCGAAAGCTCATGGACTTGAACTATTCTGGAGTGAAACAGAACATCGGGGTGCAGACAGCTGTCAAAATCAACAAGCTGCCAGATGTAAGCTGCTACTGCCACCTACAGGGACAACCAGTAATGACAGGACAGAGTTACGTTGCAAAAACTTTACTTAAAAATCAGTGGGTCTTATCTGTACTCATTGGACTAAAGAGGCTGCACTAGCTCTGATTAATGATTGGCTGTAGACGCTGGGGTTTAGATAGTGAGGATTCAGATCAAACAGAGCCCCTTTAGGTGTAAACTAACTGGAATTTATTACAGGACCTGCCAACCCAAGTGAATAACAAAATTTAACCATTATGTAAAATGTTTTGCAACTAAGAATAAATCCACATTAGTATTGTTATCAGTAAAACCTGTTTTTAATATTGTCAGAGATTGGTCATGTTTATGAAATTTTAAATACAAATTCTTCATACCTTATATCTTTAACAACATTGTAAACATTTTGTCATTCTTATATTTCCCAGGTCATAAAGACACAAGGCCTGCGTCCGATGACCACAGATGACATTGCAGCTGTTCACTCCCTGCTCCAGTCTAACAAGTCTATGTTTGACCTCAGCACCAGCTTCTCTGTTGAGGAAGTAGAACACTGGCTGCTTCCTAGAGAGAACCTGGTCTACTCTTATGTAATCCAGGTCAGTGATAACGCACCCCTAGAGCACAGGGCAAAGAGAGTGAAAAATCTATTGTCACATATATCTTTTGTTCTAAGGGTGAAGATGGAGGTCTGACAGGTGCGTTTAGTTTCTATGGTCTCAGCTCTAAGGTTCTGAATCACTTCCTGCACACAGAGCTGAGAGAGGCCCAGCTCCTGTTCTGTATATGTTCCTCAGCAGACCCAGTGGAGTTAATGCAAGATGCACTGATCCTGGCTAAAAAGGTAAGCGAGTCCCTATTAGGGTGATCACCTGTCCCTCTTTTGGTTGTCGAACACAGCAACTTCTATCCCCTATGGACTGTATATATAAATGGACATACCTAACCCACTAGCCACCCCGTTCCAAATAGGAAGTAATCATGGACTCTGCTGACTCAGGCTCCAATTGACTTTACACTGAAAAACATCACCCCTCTCACTGTAATTATAGTTACCCTCGTCAATTAGGTCATAAAATGTTCATATTAACCTGCTCTATGTGATCCTGGACCTGCTATTTTGTCCATAAATAAATTCATATTCCTAATACAGAACTCGGCTCCAAATTTGCTCCTTTAACTGCAAGCCTTGTGAGATTCATTTGACTGGAGCTGAATGCTATGGGTGACGTCACAGTCCCTTAGTCGACTTCTTTATACAGACTATGCTCGCCCCACTTACTAGAGAATGTCCCACTTTTTCATTGATGCCATGTGAATTTAAATATTTTTAATCAGGACTTTTTAGGTGCGTGGTACTGAGAGTTGTAACATGCAGAAATCTATTGCTATTCCAATCTCTCTGTGCGTTATGATAGATGGAAACAAAAAAATGATGTGGTGTTGAAGCTATTTTCTATGAGCTTAAATTTCCAGAGTTTGTCCTCTCACGTCCCCCCACATTTAACAATTCTTCTACAGTTTGAGGTTGTCACCCTAGTCTCTAAGTTAAATTTGTAATCATTATAAGTTAGCCCAAGGTTTGACACTGGTTCACTGACAGATGAAGTAGTTGGGTTCACTGTGTATTAATATGATATAGCACTAGGTTATTATTCATAAACTTGTTTCAACTTTTAAATAGGATTTTTGGTCTGCTCTACTTTATAGTAATAGATGAGTTACATTGTAAGTCATAATCTTCTTGGTCCCTTGTGAGAATGAACACTGTTAGAACTAGCCAAATATATTCAGTGAATTTTAGAGCAAAGGGAAGGTGTACTCAAAGCAAAATATATTAAACAAACTCATGAGCATTGTAGAAATACATGTAAAAATGATATAATTATACATGCAGGCTTACTACTAATATAAAGTAGTAAATGAAAACAAATATGTTATTTAATTCAAAACTCAATTGTCCTTTATGTTTGTTGTATTGACAACATTTGGGGGGTTCCCTGCAATGCCTCTGATATCTTCTGGGGCCTTGGACCCCACTTTGACAACCACAGCTCAAGACAATGTCATCATAAACATAAACATTCAATTCTGTGCCACAAGTGACTGTAACAGTGTTCTTCTATTTTACCTCTAACCAACAGAAAGGTTTTGACATCTTCAGGGCCTTAGACGTCATGGACAACAAGAGCTTTTTGGAAAAACTCAAATTCAACATAAGTAGTAATAGTCTTAACTTCTACCTGTACAACTGGCAATGTCCAACCATAAATCCAGACAAGGTAAGCAACACATTTAAGAATATATATTTTTTCTTATCTAAGCCCATTTTTACAGCCTAAACTGTATTTATAATTTACAGGTGGGGTTTGTATTAGCCAGCTAATCTGCCCTTGAAAAGAAGAGATTGCCTGTCATAGCAGAGGATATATAACTTTTATTACAAACAATGCAGAGCCAAATTGAAGTTGAAACCACCAAATAGATTACAGAAATAAAACTGTATGCACTGACAATTTATCATTTTTGTGCCAGTAATTCAGTGAGGGTTTGTTGTGACAGAGATGAATTGTTTGTGATACCATGACAACTAAACCAAGTCATACTGTTGTTATTGTGTTTATTTGTGTGGGTTAGTTATTTTAGGCAACATTATTGTTTCATTATTGTTTGACATTTGGTCATAGTAGTACATACACATTACAGTACTGAGTCCCATATTCACTTATCTATCCCCAATGGCAAATTAGAGTCTTCGCATAAATCTAATTAGAAGAAGGTCATTAATCATTCTTTCACATACTCCCCCATGATAAGCAATATGCATCCATTCACTTAAATTACATTTCTAACATTCTTAAATTTCTTACAGCCGCTTGTCTTGCTTTTTTTCTGTAGGGGTCCACTCTGTACAAAGAAATGTTTTTATTTTGTGCATTTTCTTAGTTTAAGCTGCAGGTGGCATTAAATATTACAATATTTGAGTTTCCATCCATGGATTTTGCACAATGTGATCACATGATGTGGGGTAAATCTGAGGGTAAATCTTATCCTCTAATTTGTTTGATTGTTAAATGTTTAATGTTAATTGAATGATTATGCTATATCATATGATGACATGAAAATATTTATTGTACATTAATGAGTTAAGCATTATTTTTCACTAATACTTATAAATCTTCTTAGGAGCAAAACAAGACAAAAAACAAACAAAATAGCTATCCCTTGAACGTTTTTGGAGCAACCACGTGAGGGCCTTGATTGAAGAACCACTTTTGATTTCTGAAAAAAGGCAGTGGATGTTTAACATGATGGTAGTTCCGCAGATGTGCAACACAGCATGTTCTGTAAGGCTCATTAGTGTTTAATATGAGGTTTAGTTCGACTCTGTCAACATAAACACATCTACTAACAAACCTTAAAAACAAGAGGTCTCAATATCAAGCCTTTCAAATAAATTGCTAACAGAAACTGAGGAGTGTGAACACAATATTTACATGTGATCTTGATTCTTCTTATTCTCTTATTTCTGTAATTTAGTCGTCTACATTTATTTATCTCCATTTTACACATTACCCCCTCACTTGGTGAATTTTCAGGCCCCCAGTGAACTAAATATTTGTAATAACCTCAGTCTATTATAATATCAGAATGCATTTTTTTAAATAAAGACTGATTGAACCGATGCTTTCATAAGAACTGTTATAAAATAAAGATTTAAGACCAAGAGTACAAAAACAGGGAGCTGATTGTAGCCATATAACTGAAAGAGGGTACTGTTCCTTAAGAGAAAAAGAGAAATACTGGTGCTTTGTTAGAAAATATTTAAAACTTTTCATTCTGAGAGGGCAAGTTTGTCAACCTCATCTTCATCAGTGCTTGGTAGGTTGAAGGAAACAGTGTGTCTCCTGTTGTATTTCTTGCCAAAGTGTATACACAAGAGCATTTGAATCTTCTTCAAAGTGTGTGTTTATTTGTTACACATCTGTAGACTTTTGCGTGGGCTGGAAACTAGTACACTTTGAGAGTGTGTCCAGTAGAGGGTGCACTGGTCTGTCTCACTGCTTCCACATTGCTCTGCAGGCATCTGCAGAATCAGAAACAAACATGAGCTACATACAGAATATACCTCCAGCACATGAACAACTGACTGAAACAACCTTCTGCATTCTTCTACTGTGGACCTGTTTTCTTCTCAAGTCCTTCAGTTGTCAGTACATCCTGCTCTGTGTTGGACTGTAGCCTGTTTTTGTCATATACTTTGAATTCTTCCTTGTAGACCCCTGTTCAGTGTCCAGCAGTGGGGGGGCATTGGCCTTCACTCTGAAGAGAGACTTTATATTAGATTTACATACAGTCACAATTGCATTAACATAATATACATTTTCAGTCCTGCTTTAGTTCTGTAATAGACCTGGTTCAATCCTGGTTTAGTTCTGGGTAAGCCCTGGTTTAGTCCTGGTTTAGTTCAAAGTAAGACCTAGTTTAGACCTGGTTTAGTTCTGGGTTAGACCTGGTCCAGCCTTGCTTTAGTTCTGGGTTAGACCTGGTGTAGTTCTGGGTTAGACTTGATTCAGTCCTGGTTTAGTTCTGGATAAGACCTGGTTAAGCCTTGGTTTACTTCTGGTTTAACGTGGTTCAGTCCTGGTTTAGTTCTGGGTAAACCGTGGTTTAGTCCTGGTTTAGTTCAAAGTAAGACCTAATTTAGTCCTGCTTTAGTTCTGGGTTAGATCAGGTTTGGTTTAGTTCTGGGTTACACTATACTCCTGATGTTTACTCCAGATGTCCTGTTTGAGGAACACTTTATTATTACTTTGTTTACATCTCCAAAACTCAAAATGCTCTGTTCCACCTTGTGATGTCATGAAGCGGTAGTTTTCAAGTAAACAGCTACATTTTTTTTTTTTTAACCTTTTGTTCAGTAGAGATCCACATTAGAGATTGAGATTCCAGGACTGAAATCATCCAAAATTATTCTAATGAAGGTGCATGGAGTTTAAAAGCACAGTGGAGCACTTCCTATATTACCACATGACATCACAAGGTGGAACCGAGTTTGAAAGAAGAACTAAGAAGCCTTAATATGAAGTACTTGTGCCTTAAACGTGTGAACGAAACTAAACATAACTCCAGGTATATTATTATATATCCAGGGGTATTTTTACTATCGATGAGTATCTGGTTTTGATACTAATTCTGGGAACCCCGATGCAAAGTATAATGTTGAAAATAAAAACAGCTATTGCAAAATTCTTTAAACTCTCAACTGAGCTACTAAAACTGCACTTTCCCCTAATTTACTGAACTATAAAATATAGAAAATGAGGACAAACAATTAAGTAAAAGTAACATATATCTGCTCATGTGTGATATATCTGCTTCTACGATACAAAAATAGGTGATTTTAAAATAAAATAAAATGTACCAGTTTTTGTTTTTTTTTTGTTTTTTTTGTTTTTACCACCTGCGGTTTTAATCCAGACTCAAATCGGTTTTATCTTTTAGTAATTTGGAGCAGGTGATCCATACTTTTATTTCTACATGTCTTCAAAATTCTACAGCACGTCTTTTAACCGGCATATGTCGTAGGCGGTTGACTGCAGTTTGCATCTGGTGAGCTCATTATAAACAGTTCATTATGTATTTATGAAAATATATATGTTTTTAGGTTATTTTCCAATCCGCAAACATTGAACTCTGGGGACAGACCAAAGCACTTACAGCAAAGGTTCGCTCAAAAGTTATTCAGTTATTAAAGCAATTGATTGATTTTGTTATTTTGAATTGTTTTAGAGTATTATGCTGAGCACAACTTGTTTGTAATTCCTAAGATATGGGACCATTTTGCTTTGTTTCAGCCTTTAAAACCAGGATCCCTCAAATTGGGCTTTTCCACCGGTGTTTTGGCCATCCTCTCGTAATGAAGATCGACGCTCACGATAAGCACTCATTTTGGATACAGTCAAATTTTTCAATGCATTAATGGTCCAGAAAATGTGACATATCAACTATCTCACCGCTCACCGCCGGTAATGTTTTCTTCTTTATGGTAAATGGTCACATTTCTCTATAGCGCTTTTCCACCTTCAAGGCACTCAAAGCGTTTTAACAGTTTGTAATGAAAAATATTGCCCTCTAGGGGGCGTCAGAGATTAAAATATAATGCTACAAAATTAGCCTGAATGGTTTGGTGTGATCAGAAGAAATTAAGCTTTGTAATATTGGAGCGGGTTACTAGACCCATACGTCACAAAAGGCAAGCGAGAATGCTGACATTTGCAACAAAATTAAACCAAGTATACATAAAGTATTCATCACTATTCATCTATTCAGTGTTTGTTACCGGTATTATTACACATCCAATTAGCTATGTAAAACAACATTGCAGTAGCTTCATATGGACATTGGCATATTCCTCCCAAAGTAAAAGACGGGTGAGGCCTTGATGATATGATCATTCTAAAATAATTACATTAAACCCGTCTAAGCTTCCGCAGTCTTTGACCCCAAAACACACTTTACTAGACGCACATGAAAGCAGCATCAGCGCTTCTCGTTTCCAGTCCGGACCAATCAGAAGCGGAGGGGCTTTTTAAGTTTGAAGATCCTGGATCAGCCTACAGTCCGCCTGCTGCTGCTGTACCCGGGCAAAACACAGCCCCGTGCCTCTCCGAAGCCTCATCGGACCACCAGGACTGCAGGCAGGGCGTTTGGCAAGGCATTAGATCATTGTAGTGTTTTACATTTGCTTTTTTCTATCGATAATAACAGCTTTACGCACACACCCCTGACTTTAGCTTCTGCAGTCACGTTAGCATAACCGCAAACTTTGAAAAGCTTCTTCTTTCATAATCGCCTTAATTCTCAACAGCATTGCCAAAACGTTGCCCTATTCGATCTTTTGCAAGACTTGAGAAAGCATCTTCACAAGGATCACAGGTAAGCCTTAACGTATTAACTTACTAAGTGTTAGTGAGTGCGTAATGACAGCGTAATACATTTGAATAGCTTCAAGTCTCTTCAGTAAACACAGGTTTCAGAGCACGAAAATGGTCACCTGTTGTACCGGTAAAGCGTAAGACAAATGCAAAGGGCGTGTGTAATGAATAGTGTCGAAACTTTATTGCGTAAACTTGTGAAATTTCCTTAGTTAACCAACAGATAATGCTGATTTTGCAGTATTAGAACTATAATATCATATTGTGTTGCAAGTTTAGTGTTCATATTATTTCATAGCGCTTGACAAACTGGAATATAATATAGACTTCGCCTATTTCAACAAGCAATGCTAACCACAAACTTTCTGTAAACAGTGACAGGAGAGGAGCAGCTGGGATAGCCCGGTGTGAAAACCACCTGTGAAAACAAAATTGTGAGAAACGCATAGAAAAACACATCTGCTGAATTGGCTGTTACTGTACGTTCTGTTGGTAACATTTGGTGAAGCAGAAAAGTGGGTCAAACCTGGAGGTGACATAGTGTGGAATCAAAGTCATGTTTGCCTGTGCCAGACTGTCCCTGCTATGCAAATACTTGGAGGTAATAGTACACTGAACTTAGCTTTGCGATTTACAGCAATTGACATTACAACAATACTCTCTTAGGCCATTGAGAGCTACAATAGAGCAATGTGTAAAAAGCAACTAAGCCTAGCAAATGATTGTTTAGAAGAGAATTACATGGTTTCAAGGTTTAAGGCTCACTGATCAAAAGCTGGTTGTATATTTTTGCTGAAATATCTTTTCTTTTGTTCTAACATTTTCACTACATTGATTTTATATTTTTAGGGCGCAGTCTGGATTACTTTGCCTAGTCATAAAACAGACTCCATATTAAATTTCTACAGCACTTGTATTGCATTGAATTGAGCTATTCATATCCAACGGCTATAATATTCAGGCTTGTTGCCAGATTGTTATTTTCCCAATTTGAGGCATCTTCCTGGTCTGTGTTACAACAGGCCTTGATAAGTAATCGCCACTATGTCTGTCCGTTTGTCAACAGCTCAACAGGAAAGCACATGTTCAGTACATTTGCATGAGGGCATTGTGTATGATAACATTCAGTAGAACTTTATTTTGTTCCCAGATGAATTTGATAGACAAAAATAGCCACTCACCCAAAACCAATACGTGGAGCATGGTGAATCTGCACGCTGTCTTAACAGGGAGTGGCCCATGACTTGTTTTTTCTTCCTTTTTGCCCAATAACTGTTTTTGGGATTACATAAATGGCAAATAAAAAGACACACTAATTTGAGTCATTTGTTGAATGTAGAATTCACCTGAACACCTCCAGTCGGGGCATGGTGTAGAATTGTCCCTGCAAGATCTGGTTACCCAACAGTACCCACAGGTTAGGCTGTGGCTGCTGCAGAGGCTTGTTTTGAAGCATGCATCAACTCAAATTCATTTATTACTCTAAATCAACTTGTCAATGTGTCATGTGCATATAGATGACTTGAGGTTAGGTTCAGTAGAATGTGTCCATTTGGCTCTTATAGCTAAGGTTTGTAGGACAGATATATCGAGTGAACAGCTACAAAAGAGAAAGTGGTTTCTCAACATGCTTTTTAATTATGTAGGTTGGATCTTGTACCGCAAGATACCACAGTGCATTATAGTATTAGTGTAAATCACAAATAAATTGATGTCTTAAGCTAAGCTTAACTACTATTATTATTTTAATGTGCTTTACTGTGCAGTACAATTTGGCTGCCTCCTTTAAATAAGAATCACTGGTCTTATTCTGATGTACAGTCACCAAAAATCATACTAAATGTTTTACTTGGAAAAAGTGATATGTGTTTACCTTAGCATGCGTCTTCAGAACTGTCACCAGCACTGGTGGTGACATGTCGTATATCAGCTGTTGTTACTTCCTGAAACATGGTCTGCCTGATGGACCTGGCAGGACTCTCAGATTGACCACGCCTGGTCTGTGGAGAAGGGTATCCCAGTTGTGTGGAAGAAAGAATGCTCCTTCCTCACAGCTGATTGTGTCTGTGCCTCATTTTCTGATTTTAATGGCCTCCTTGATATACTGATAAAGAAAACCAGTATAACTATTATAAATGAAAATAAGATGAATGTTAACAAAATTCATTGAGACTATTGCATGTGAAGTCTCACATGGCTCTACCGCAAAACCTTTTAATAGCTAACCTATTCACAAAGGAAATTATTAAAGCTTGGCCCAAATACTGTAATATACTAAACTGAGGAAGAGCTACATAAACACTACTCCACTATTTACATTTGAGCCACAAAAATTGTGCCTGAAGTGGAGGAGGTCAAATGCAGTTCTCTGTCAGGCCTGGTGTCCATTGCACAGCCAAGGAGTCTCCTAGTTCAAATATTTATCTTAAGTCAAGCGAATATGACAAAGTGTGCAATAGTAAGTCCCCAGGGATGAGCACTCAGACCTATCTCCACGAGGACATATTTATAAACACAAATAGCGGTTAGAGTGGAGCCCTTACCAGATTCGACACCAACACACTGGCTGGATATGGTCACTGTCTCTATACAGCCAAACTGTAATGACAACTTTCACCAGTGAAATATGGCACGTCAGCATATGGTTCTACTTGGGACTTTTCTATGATTTGCACTAAGCATGAGAATTTCCATGTGGAGCAGCAGTCCTAAACTCCCTCTCCATTCTACATTTAACTTCAGTTTTGTGCCATTGCGAAATATGGTTTGACAATATTCCAATAGTAAGCACACAATTCAATGAAAAAAAAAATACATATGGTTAGTATGGCCATATTTTAAATGCATTTGAGTACAGGATAAATGACTGAATGGAAATTAAATGTTAAAATCATTTATTGAGGTGGTATTGGATTTTTTTATACAGGATTCCATACCATTGCAGAGGGCCATTACTACTACTTGCTGGTGAAATTCAACAGTTTTTACCACTTAAAGAGCTTAAGGGTGCACTTTTCGGTTGCAGGTCTGTCACCTCCTAAGGATATGTGATTGCTCTGCCTGGAATGTTTCACAGTAAGATATTAAACAGTTTTACCTTACATTTACTCAATTACAATTCAGTTCATTTTTATTTAGGTTTTAGAGCTCAAAAATACTTAGAAAAACAGGTATTCTGACTGAGAAGGGAGGCGTCTCCACAGGTCTGATTTGTAACTTGGTCTGATTTGGTCTCCATGAAGATATAAAGGTTTAATACCATACAGTGAAGCATTTCAGACAAAGTAGTAACATCTCCAAGGAAATAAGTATCTGATGGACAACCCACCATAAAAATCACACAATGCACCTAATTGAAAAATGAAAACTTTATTAAAAATGAAAATACATAAATTTAAATTGTTGGCACAGTGTAATGATGCTGATTTGCTGATTAATTTAAAGTGCATAAAAAACCCTAATGGACAGATTTACCAGTGCTTTACAAAAGGCTGTTAAATTTATGACTAACTTACTGAATGCAGTGCTTCTCCTTTGCTGCTAACTGCTAATGCATTTTCAGCCATTTCCTCTAGTGTTTTTGGAAGTCTGGTGTTTACTACTATCTATCAGTAACTCTCCATCACAGAGCCATAACCCTCCCCCTCCATATTCAACCCCCTGTGCCCTGTAGCATTCCAGATGTCCAGATGGTGTCTGCCCTGCATACTGGACCTCTCAGATCCAACAGGGAGGAAAACCCCAATGAAAGCTCTGCACATCGTCGTTCTGCTTATAGCTCACTATATGTTGTGGTTGACAGGCAGAAAATCACACTGAGATTGGAAATACAAGTCATAGTGTTTAGTGTGCAACTGAAGAATGCTTTCAACAACTTACAACTTGATGCTTATTAAGAGAAGACACGCAGTCGTCTTATTTAAACCACTGCCAGATGTTTTCTCACAATTCAAAGCATACTTGTTATGTTTAATTTATGTAGATGTAATACTAATTTGATGTTTAAGTCATGATTTTGTTCCATATTTGCACCACTTTGATTGCTGTCACATAGGGGTGTACTAGTAAAAAATCAATACACAAACAAAAGCATAGAAAAACTATAGTCAAGTAAACAAATATTTACGAAGCTAGTAATATTTTGGTGTAAAAACAGTTTAGTTTTTTACATTGTGGTATCAAGTAGGACTAGATAGTTGTTGGATTTTACCTGTTGTGCATCTGAAATCTGAACATAAATAGAAAATCTTGAAATTGAACAGCAGTTTTCCATTACCTGCTTGTATACAGTATGCTTTGATTTTTTTTGGACTTGAAGTGCTGCTGTAATGAGCCGATGCTTTGTTGGGACCCATACTGTTGCAGAGGGTGGTAATTGGTGTGAGTTGAGGTGCTTTAACTGTAGCTACCACTGCACATCTGTCCAATAAAAGAGACTGTGTGTTTGTTATTGGCCTGCATTAGCCTGTTAAAGGGCTGCTCTTGTGTACATATGATCGGGGAGTGAGATAAAAACCCTTTTCCTTCACCCTTCCCATTTACACTCTTTACACTCCATGGAACACAGCATTTCTGATCACAAGCCCTTTCAGTCGTATATTTGCTTGTTTGCATTCCCTGTATGTACGTCATATTTAATGGCCCCTTTTGAATTCTGCAAACAGAAAGCAGGAAGGGCCAGACAAAGAGTGGCCTGTAGGTTGGACAAAAAATAGAAAACATTGACATGCTTCGCTGTGTTAAATCCTGATTGAGTTTTGAGGTTGGTGTAAAAGGAAGTTGTATGGAATTACTACAATGGTTGGCCCCTCCCTGAGCTGGTCTGTTCAGCTTTTACAGTGTAGGTTACTAAGGCAGAGCAGACTGTGGGCTTGAGCACCCGGGGGCCTTTGTGTCAACTGCATTACGGGTGAGTGGTTGGAGTCAGCAGGACTTCTGGTAAAAAGGGATTTGGGTGAGTCTATGTCTGGGGCAGAGAGGAGGTGGATTAGCCCCTCCCTTCCCTGTACCACCAGGCCGGGCCCCCCTGGCACCCTGGAGACACATGCCCCACAAAGCCACCACTTCCATCCCAACAAAGGACACTGTTCTTCAGTCAGCTCCCCTCTTTCTTCCCCATTGACCTATGCATATCTTCCTCAAGTCTCCTTTTGTAGAGACACATTTCCCCCATTTCAATCCACCCATCCTCCCTCTTTTTCACTTTTCAAAAAGGATAGTTACTTTTTATTATAGAAACATTTAGATTTTTATCTTTTGTTTGAAATATATTTTCCAACAAACCAATGATGAAACACACATTTATTCCGTCTATAGTATGCAGAGAACAGATTGGCAAGCCTTAGACAGAGCAGTGCTTTCAGTTAGCATCACACCCCCAGGGAAAGTTGATAATGTGAGCTGCAAAGTATCAATATCACAATATATCTATATATATAACATGGATGTAATAGTAACTGAAATATCGTGATATTGTATAGTCAGAGTTCTCGCAATAATATCACGGACCATCACAATATATCGAATTACAAGTCTCTTTGCTTAAATTAAGAGTTATGGTGCAGCAATAGCTATAAAAAAAACCAAAAAAAAACACAGAGGGAACTACATAGACCATGATCCTTTGCTCCATTTCAGTGTAGACTACATGGAGAAATAACAGTTCTAAGTACTTTTAAGTCCTAGTTCTTTGGATTAAGTCTTGTCGAGGCATTTTAAGAGGAAAAAGTAGCATATTAACAGTTTTAGCTGCTTAGCCTCCACAAAATATCACAATAAATATTGTACCGAGAGATTTGGATATTGTTACATTCCTAATCGTGAACCTCCCCACCATATCGTGAGCTTTCCCATGATATCGCAGTAAATATCATACCATGTGGTTCATAATGTGACAATATTGTATCGTGAGACTTGGATATCGTTACACCCCTAAGTCATCAAGTTGCTCAGGTGGGTAGTAAATGTGTGTATGTATCAAAACAAAATTAGAGAACATTTTTTTTTTAAAAAGAAAAGAAAATTTGCCATATCTTTCAGGCAAGAATACAAAGTGATCATTACAAATGATTCTTTCATGTTTAATCTTGCAGTTTGTTCAGTGCTCTACCCTCAGGCAAGACATTTATGGGCATGCTTTTGCACCTTTGTGGTTGATTGCAAAAATATGATTTATATTTATGGAAGTAAAAAATGTGAAGGTGTTTATTTTTGCCAATATCAGCACCCCCTATTTGCTCAGCATTTATGAATGGTTAATGGTTGAAACGACTGCCCTTTTGTTGATTATCCATGTAGGATTAGATAAAAGGGGACAAAATACAACTAGGCCTGTCAATATTATCACTATATTGACTTATTTAATATGTGAAAGCTGGAACAATAAATTTTGAGGCTCAATATTTATAGGGTGTACATTTTCTTTGTAAAATTGTGGAGATATGGGGTATTTTTGCTGTAATACAATCAAATTAGAGCCACAAAAGTCTGAATAAGCAACTTGTACAGCTAATTATTAACCAATGATTGTTAGTTTGGTTGTTTATATGTGGCAGCTCATGCCGCTTAAAGATGCACTGGTGGAGGGTCTGTCTCTACACGAAGAGAAAAGAGAAAAGTTACAAAGAGAAAAGTTACACTGTGCACCTTTAATACTTTAATGCATACTGTCTGTTTAAAATTTATGATTGGGATTATCTTGCATATTGTTATAGTGTAAAAATATTATTGCAGTATGTGTACCAATATATTGTGCTTCAAACTGTGTTATTGTGACAGGCCTAAATTCAACTAATAACTTCCATAGGACATAGGACTGTGCTAATAAGCTCCACATTGATCCGTTTAAGCTTTATTCTGTCATCACTTACTTCTCCATCAAAGCCGTAACATCAAAGTCTGTAGTCATGTGAGTTAAAGTGCTCTCTCCATGTTAGACAAACACTCCCGTCACAATCGTTTGACTTTGAAGCTTACTATTAGAAGAGGGCCCGTTTCAACAAGATCTGGACTCCGATCTTACAATTTCGATTAAAGCTTCATTCTGACATTTTTCACAGACATGGCCCCTAAATCGCCTGAGCAGCACAGAGATTGCTTTTTAATGAGACACACATTGGCTGCTCAGTATGTGGTTGATTGTTGTGTATAAGGGAGGCTTAACTACCATAATGTTGACCCCCTCCCTCTCTTCCTTTCCTTGCGTTTGTTGGAGTAAAAGACCATTTGGAGAGACTTGCGCTTAATGAACACTGTGATGGAGTTATTGGATTAGGCTGGGGGTTGTGAACTTCGCTAGTATCTGCTCCCACTGCCTGTCACATGATCTGGGCACTGTCAAATATACTTGAACTTGTTATATATGGATAACAGAGGTTGAAAGTGAGAGCCAGTAGTTTGCTAATTAAAAGCAGTGCTCAGTGTGGTATGAAGTGAACGTACTGAAGTGATTAATGATTGCGTATTTGAAATTGGAGCAGCAACTTTCAATCAGAAATATGTTTACTTTGCCACATACGGTTCTAGAAAAACACATAAAATGTATATAACAATTATGGTGAATATTGTAATGCAGGCAATTCAGAGACACAATGGACACATTCAAGTTAACTTTTTAGGAAGAAGGGCATCTGATTTAAAACTTATGTCAAATCAGTCTGAAAAAAGCCTAAATTGAAAACACTATTATAAACAAGAACAGAATATCCTTCAAGGGTAATTTGATGTAATTTCAGTATTGTTTTTTTGTCTCTATACCAAAACTTTGATACTAAGGAAAAAGCTCCAACTTCATAATAGACAACAGAATCTGTCTGCTTTAAATCAAGACCATTCTAAAAATATTCATGAAATCGGTCCCTTTTGATCTTTTTTACTAGTTGAAGTTGTCAAAATACAAAAATTTCGAACTTTTGATACTAAGGAAAAGACTTGATTCTTGATACCAATTTTGCTATCACAGTGATGAAGAAAAAACTGTTAATACTTATTAAATTGAGCATCTATTACCAGTAATGTTTTTTCGTATCAATTAGTATCTGATTTTCGATTCTTTTGTCAATTCTAGTTTAAGTATTGGTTCGTATGTAGGTACAGTTTTTTCCGGACATCTCTAGCGCATAACAACTGCTGTGCACTGTATGTGAAACAGTAGTTCTCTTCCAATGCAGCTCTACGTAAAAATAGTGTAGTGGGTTTGTTTTGCTTGTGCCTCTGCCTCCCATGCCCTGGCACCTGGGTCTCTCCGTGAAGCAAATTTTCCACTCTCCACCCTTTTCTCTGGGGAAGAATGTGTGTCATTTTGAACCATACCTCCTGTCTTCTTAGGGGCATACAAATGTAAAGATTAGCATGGGAATTTGCTGTAAAACCCATTTTCAATCCTAATAAAACATAACTGAACTTTCTACACTGATTTGACATCCCATAGGAAAGCTTTACTAGAAAATATTTCCTGTCATGGCATGTTATTTGAAATGCTCTGTGAGCAATGAATATGAGCTTGGATGTCTGGTGCATAAATCTTGGTTTGTCACATTCAAAAACATTTTAGTTCAAGGATTGTTGGATTAGTCAGGAATTTAGTACCAAACCTTTGCCACATCGGGAGCCAGTTTAGGTTCTATTAGGAGTGTGGTTCTAATTTGGTGTGCCTAGTGAAAACAAGATGTCCCAGGATCTTTCAAATGCACCTCTTCCTGTAAACAGACAATGTGTTTTAGTCTGGGAGACTTCAAAACAATGGTGTCGCCTTCGGTTATTAAAATCAGGGCACATTAAAATGAATACCAAATTCATTTTGGTTTTTGCCAGTTTTCTATCACTCTCACAGTAATGCTGAATATTTTCTATGGATGCAGTTATCCAGCTTCTTCATTTGCATTACCAATTCCAATACTGTGGCTTTAAATATCACCTGATACCTGATATTAACCGATACCAAAGCAGAGACTGATAACAGTATTTATTTCCTTTCAACTAAAGACAGAATTGGTCCAAATGAGTTCTGGGGCTGTTCTTTATCTTTTAAGTAGCTACTGTACAGCTCTATAAAAAAGATATTTGGAAGCTGATATATGATTCAGCTAATTTTTCAGAATCGGTGCTGGCATCTGACACCAGTATCAGATTGGTGCCTCCCCTCTATTTTCCTATGATTTGTACATTGCAAAGCAGTTGTCATGGCTAATTGATGTACACATAATAATTCTCCATTCTGTAATTATCCTGCAAGAGTGAGTAATTGTAAATATGATATATTAGTGTGGATTTAATGTCATATAATGAATTATGGCTTTATTACTAAATTTAACTCTCTATAAATCCAATGTTTGCTTTCTCATTTCCAGCATGGCTTATTCTTTAACCTTTTAAACTTTTGATCATCTGGTGTAGCTACAGGGAGTTAAGAGGTCTGATATCCCATTTAAGTCCATTGGGTTTTACTAGCAGGGTGTAGTCTGCATTCTTCGTCTGTACTCCTTGTGTGAACATGTAAAACCATTTTACTCACTGACTTGACAAAGTTCATGGAGACTTCTGTCTAGCACTTATCTTTACATAATGTTTGTGTGCACTAGACTTACCTGGATTCTTTTGGTTTAGTCTCGAACATACCTGCATGGTAATATGTATGCGGTGGCATATTTTAGATAGTAGTGTAATTCCCCTCTTCTTGAATGCACTAACAAGTTGGAATTATGAGGATGTACGCTCATTAAACCTATGTAAATGTTCCCTGCTTTTATCTGAAGGAAGTTTGGGCATTAGCTACACATAGATAGTTAAGATTTCCTGATAAAACTCTATGGGCAGAGGATATGGGTCACAGTGCGGAAGCCACACAGTTGGCTTTTGTTGAGACAGATTTTCCTCTCACGGCCAACGACATCTCCCCACGGACACTCAGAGGTCAGGGAAGTGACTCTGGCAACTGGAAATGGAGGACGCGGTGTGTTTACAAGCCCTGAAGGAGCAGATATCGTGTAAGGAATAAAGCCAGCGGGACTGGAAATGTGGCATAATAGAGCGGGACTAAATACAGGATTTTCAGGGTATCCCCATAGTCATGCAACTGCAACTGTGGAAAATGTTGGCCCTAATATTCAGCTATTATAAGCAACAGTAGGCTTTTAATAGCCATCCACTGTATTATTGTTTACAGTGTACAGCACGAAGTTGCTGATTTTTATGCCAGGTCCAGAAGTGACTTGCATAAAAAGTAGTTTTTTGACTTCACAAGAACAACAATTAGCTGAATGTCGCTTTCCCTTTGTCACCTCCACATCGAACATTAGATACTATTAGATATTAAAACTAGTATCGAAACTAGATACTCATTTAAGCTGGTATTGATACTAGACATTCACAGCATAGAAATGATTAAGCTTTCCTGAATGACTTTAGAATGAACAAGTATATCTGGAACAAGCAGACCACAATACGCCCATGAACCACTGCTGAACATACCTGGACGACATACCTGAGATGACTGACACACATATAAGTTTTTTTTGTTTTTTTTTGTATTATCGGAATGTGTATTCTCGAGTTTGAAGTTTTGTTTTTGTGATAACACTACCACCTACTCTTCTGTCAACAGAGCTTCGTACTGACAAAAGAGTTTAATTGTTGGTTGGGAATTCTGAAGTTTTATCTAGAAAACAATCATCTCATTGAAATGGCTGTGTTGGAGTTTTACATTTCCTTCGATTCTTTGGTGCAGAAATGGCCTTAAATAGGTAAATCCACACTGGTCAGTAAACAATATTCATGTATGAGTTCACTTTGCTGATAGCAGTGATGATGTCTAACCTATGACTCACATCACCCCCTTTTTTTGGTTGCTTAAAATAACATAATACAGTTTCCAAACAAAACAGCTTGAATGTTCTGGTGCAGCATGGGCCAGTTTCAGTGTTCATTGGAGCTCTCCTTTTATAGGTAGGTGAATTATGCAAGTCCTGAAGTCAACATGTTTTAACTTCTGGGGTCTTTTGCCTCAATAAGGAAATATTTCAAAGGGACAAAATCATGTTTGTTCTTGTTATGAAAGTAAGAGAGTCTGTACTTGTACATCATATCAATCTGGCTCAGAGACAAAATAACTGTGACTGGAAATGATAAATATTAACCTTGAAGCATATCCTAATGGCCATAACATTGAAAATTGTGACAGTGATGTAGTGAAGTAGTTCAAATAATTATTTTGATCCCTGGGTTTTCATGGTTAGCTTTAAATGCATTTTTATAAATAACCACATTTAGTTGAATCACTGACTTTAATTTGCTGAAGTGCCTATATTGGATAGAGTGGAGACATTATCCTTAAAACATTTATAACCAGGCCTACTTAAGGTGTTATTGGTAACTCACTTTTCAGAGACAAAGGGACTCTCACTTGCCTGGAAATTCAGAATGATATCTTTGTATTTTTTTATACAGATCATTATCAGTCTGGTCTCCAGACCCTCTGCCGAGTTTGAGCCCCAGCTAAACATGATTGTGTGATCAGATTTGTTTTTTTCAGTGACGCATGTGAAGCGAAGGAGCTCATTGCTCCCATATCATTTACAAAATAAAATCTAATTGATCTAATCTTAGATTAATGTTGTTCTTCGCTCACTCATTCTGCATAAATCAGTGTTATTTTTCAGTTCCCTGTGATATTTTACAGGCGGTCCCTTATTGGCTAATCCATGTGTCACTCACGCCCATTTGAAAACTGTGAGATTCAACAGTGATCAGACTCACATCTTAGTCAGCACATAAATTAGGTTAAATTTGACAATGTTCTGTTTTGTAACATAATAGAGGCATTCAAAGCACTGTTAGTTAATGTTGTTAGTTATGGTTGGACATTAGCTATAATTCAGTTAATTTAGATGAAACACCCTGAAATTTGAACTCATAACATTCAAGTGGATATTATCCAACTTCCTGGTTGCTTTAGTTTGAACATATCGTAATATTATAAACTATGACTTCCTGGAGATGATTAAAGAGTGTATGAAACCTTTTTGAGCATGAAATGATCTGTGCTGATTTGTTATCTTTGAAAACAGACGGGGAACTGGGACACCACAGATTATATGCAACTGTCCAGTGGAGTTTACACCTTTTCCGTTAAAAGTTCCTCAGGGGATTGTCTTGGCTCCCTTTGAGTTACTCCCTGCTCTGTTGATTTAGGTGGAAGCGGTCAAGGTGAAGACAGACTTTGCACCGATTTCCTGCGTTATATTTCAAATGTGCTTTTTACACAGGCCAGGAGTGTTGTCAATATGGCGCCGGATTTTCCAGCCTGGCAGGTGGTCAGGGGTCAGGGGATCGTTGGAGATTTGTTCAAGCTTGTCGTCATTACAAAGAAAGTCAGCTTATTTTTACACCTATTGACCAGTGTGTCTAAACTTTGCCTTGACCCCCTCTTTCATCTATTCTCCAGACACACTTTCCCTGTCATAAATATGTACACACACTAAAGGTTAACTGTGTAAAGATACTTATTTAATATTTTTTATTACTAAATATTTTTGTTGTATTTTGATAGAACTTTGGGGACGATATTGTTGCTGTTGACTGTTCAGGACTTTTTGTATACAAATTAAAGCTCTGTGTAACATTTTGCCAGAAAATAGAGTACACTAAAATAAAAGCAATAAGGCATTATTTTCTTTGATTATTTTTTTGTTTGTTTTCTTTTTGGTTTTTGTGATTGCACTAAAACATGTGCTGAGCAGGCTTGCATCTCCACAAACCTGACTCTTATTTGGCCTATATAAGGAGGGCCTGCTTGCTTCCTTGGAAATGTTCTTTTTTCTATCATCTTCCACTGTATAGCTCCATTGAGAATATTCTCAAGCGCGGTTTCCATGCATCATGCATGTGACATGAAACCTCCAGAGAATTACATTCGGTACCTTTAGAAAAGACTACTAAACTATTATAAAATCTTAATTCAAGTCATTTGATATTCACTTTCAGACTGCAAGAATTCCTCCTCAGCTTTTTGCCCATAGGGATTTTTCTACTATGAGAAAAGTCTTTGGCTAAGCAAGCACAGGGAGTTTTTCCATTCTTATCCAAAGCTTTTATTGCAGATGTCAGCTAATTTATACCAGTGGTTTTCAAATCACGATGCTGGTACTACATATGCCCCACAGGCTTTGTCAAAGAGTGAGAAGAACAACTGAAGTAAACCAGAGCAACTTGTGCGGTTTCTTTCTATCGCAACAAAACACCCAGTTGTCTTCTACAATTAACCACTCATTGCTGTTATAGTCAGTCATTCACTACCCATTGTGTGAGCTTATTTTAACAGGTGTTTTACTCATAGCATGCATGGCTGACTAAACCACAACATTTCACCTTGATTTGATGTACAATTGTGAGTTTTCCCTGCATTGTCTAGCAGATCATGAGTCATTTTGTCGACAGGAGATGTTTTAGGGGTTATAATCTCGCTCACAAAGCCTGTTAGGAGACGAATAAAGTTGGATTAGGCCATGTTTTCATTTGCCTTTCTCACATTCTCACTCATTGTCCTCCTAGTTCCCAGCTGGCCCTGAGTGATGGACTGGAGGTTATTTGAGAGTCTCCGCGCGGTGGTCTGATGATGTCATACTCACTAGGGGGTGGGGAGTGGAGGGAGGTGTCACTGGGGCAGGACAGGGGCTTGGCTTTGGATGGTGCTGTGAGCATACGAGTTGGAGAGAAGTGGTAGAATGTACTGAAGTAATAATTCAACTGTCAAATATTGAAGAATTTCTTTCAAGGACCCATGTTACGTTATTTTCTGATCTGTTATAATGTTGTTTCCTCATCAGAAACTGGAGTCGTGTTTTGTTTCATTCACACATGTTTACCAAACAAATCCTGCATATTTAGTCTGCGTTCTTCTCTCAAACAGAAAACACTCTGTTCTGCCTTTTGTTGTCATGTTGTGCTGCTCCATTGTGTTTTTAAACACCATACATCTTCACTAAATTTATTTGGATGGAGGATAATTCCAGCTCTGGAACTAAAAGTAAAATGTTACTGCTTAAAATACTGCTTCATTCCATCGTTACCTCATCCACTTTGATGAGGTAACAGCATTATAACATGCCTCACAGGAATCAATTTTGCATAACATAGAACATCAACATAAATTGGAGTCGGAGATTGGACTAAAGTCTGTGAAATCCCTCATCTGGACACAATTGATAGCTTCTTTCTTAGAAGAGATGTCCCTATAACTACTGAAACATTTTGTTGTTGAAGTTTATATGGAGCTGTGCAATTAATGAGATTTGTAATTGTATTTTTAATTACTCTATCAAACTGCAAAAATACAGTTACAGTAGTTACCTTCTATTCATTGTGCTCATTCTGCCCCTCAAAATCTGGAATTTTTCTGATTTTCTCAAGTTTTTTTCCCGAACCAATCATAAAAAATACTAATAAAATATTTTAGGTCTATACTTTCCCTAAAGGTTCATTTTGACAGTAATCGTTTGGAAAAATGGTGATTTCACTGTGGAAAAGTAGAGTAAAAGTACGAGACCCAGAAGATCCAAAGCATTTCTGGCAGGCTGTCATTTTGAAACTTGAACTCTCCAAATGTGACTGACTAACCATATCTTTGCTTTGATTTGCAGAGCTGGAATGACTTGGATGGAGTGAGACACCGCTGTCAGGGAAGATCTACGAGTTTGTTTTAAGACGCTGAACTTTGTGCTGCATAAATGGATGGAATAGACACCTTATCGAGCTCTGCCCTGGAGACCAAGGCTGAACGAATTGCCCGCTACAAGGAGGAGAGGAGGAGGGAACTGGCCAAACGCTATGGCAACACAGAAGAGTTCACATCTAAATATGTGCGGAGGGACAAGAAGATAGGTGATTCAACAGAAACAGCTAAAAAGGAAAGTCACAATGATGATGTAACAGAGCAAACCTACAGCAGAAGAGCAAATAGAGCTGCGGAGTCCATGGCAAAAGATGATGAGGAGCCAACTGATCATGTGGACAAGAACACAGAAGTTGTATGTTCCTCATCTATAAAGGTGTCTTCAAGGTGAGTTCTTCCACTGTGCTGTGCATTTAACACAAAAGACCACTCATGTTCATTGTGTAACATGAACAATGAGTCATTCTGAGAAGCAGAGTAAACCTGCCCAGACTTGAAGCACTTAAGATACTCAGGTAAACATCTAACAGGAATTTGGATGGGTGGAGGTAACATGAAACCACAGTGACATTAGTCTCTAGGCTGTGCTGCCATTGGCAAACTTTATATAAAAACACTTTAATTGAATTTATGAAACATGGATATGTTAAATGCTACTGCGTGGAACATTAAAGAATGAAATGGATGTGAGGAATGGGAATACTGGGAGACCTGTTGTAACTAGGGGTCTTTGCCAGAATACATCCTGGACTTGTTACATAATGTACAAAACACAAGCAGATGATGTGTCATAAATGTATGTTTTAGCACATTTTGAAGTTTTCATAACTGCCCATTTTCACTTCAAAAAGTAGCAGATGCCTCTGCTGGTGCGCACTTTATAATGACAGCTAGCTCGAATTGCTGGCTGCCTGCCTGCTCATTTAGGCGACATTTACTGACTTTTTTCACAGTTTGCTGTAAACACTACCTCTGACATTCCCTAAATTGGCCATGTGTGCAAGTCCCATTTATTTTGCCCTGAAGATATGCTGTGTTGTGATAACATGCAAGCTGTTTTCGTTCAGCCAGAGTCAATACTTAACTCTAAGAGGGTGACTTGCTTTTTTTAAAATAATAATTAATATAATAATATAAAATAATTTTCTACTTCTTTACATTGTATGTTACATTGATTTGTTTCATAACCATCCTTTTTTGCGCTCTCTTTTTTTGGACATTGCCAGACATGCCTGTTCTTGACAAACAAGCCTAAGGGAAAGAATGGTGTAGCAATGAGGATAACATAGTGTTAAAAACATTGCAAGATATTTGAAATCTGCCAGAACTTCATACCAGGTGTTCAGTGAAATTAAGGGCAATAGATGGCTTTGTAGATATCACTAACTTATACAGACAGCTATTCTATTGACTTATAAGTTGTTATTTTTGTTGTTACAGATCCAAGCCAGTCTTCTTCTAAAATGTATTTTACTTAATCTTTATCTTAATTAAAGGAGCCATTGTAGGAAAGTCACCTGTGCATGCAGAAAGCAGGCTGTCAAGTTGATGCACTGTCTGGAATGCTTGTTATGATAGCCTCTAATCTTGTCAGTAGTGCCAGATGATTGCTTTGCGTCACTGTCCTGCCATGCCATCACAAAAGTAAACCAAGAATCCAAAATGATTTTATGAGAGCTAAGCACATTTTCAAACAATTTACAAAATATATTGAGTGGCTTTCTTCATGTCATCTCTGTGGGTGTTCTTGTAACCAAAATAGAATAAGGAAACACAGTGGTGTCTGTGATAATGAAAACTGTCAATCAAGAGGTTAAGCTGTATGAAGCAGCAGGCGGGAGTTTTCCTCTTTATTCTCAGTGACTGTTGAATAGCGACATTCCTAACACTGTGCTTATACGTAGTCTACATGAACCCACAACACACATCAAGGATGATCCATTGTAAGCTAGTGTTGTCACGATACTAACATTTCAAACTCAATGGGAATAAAGAAACTAGAAATAGAATGTCTAACTCAGAAAGCAGTACATTTTTTTTGTATTTTACTATGTGATCCTAAAACTATTCTGAAGTTACTTTCTTTGTTGTTTCATCAGTAGTTAAAATGTTGATATCATTATTAGTTTTAGTATTGATTAGAGCTTGGATATTGATATGAGCCAAGCTAGAAGGAATTAGTGTATAAGTTTATATGGTTATGGTTATATTAATGTTGACAGAATATTTAGGTTTTCCCACGGTATTGCTGATTTTCAGGTTATAGAATGTATTGATGGGGCGCAAGAGTCAGTTTTTCCTATTAATAGTATTGTACTATGTTATGAAATATTCAAAAGGTAAATTCACAAATGTTGAACTTCATCATTTTTATTAGTGACTAAACCCCAGAACTCACTGTATTACAACAAAAGTCAGCATTTTAACTGTATTAATTTAGCTGTATTAAACATCATTGGCCTATAGAATGTAAAAAAAAAAAGTTAAAAAGATTCTACCCTCTGACACTTACAATTACACAGTAGAATTATGATCCTACTCATCTTCTTGACATTTGTTATTTGTACCTTTGGTGTCAAGAAATGACTTGGATTCGGGTTCAAAAGGTAGGGTTTAGTAATTACTGTTTACATGGCTCAGAGTCACAAATTCATACTGCTGCCATACAAAGCCCTGTGTTAAGATCTCAAATTAGAGGTAGCACGTTTTTAATCTTGTAACCACACATAAGACATGACTACATCCTGTCTGCTCTGCCTGTGTTCACTGTATTTCCTAAGCTCATTTGCACAATACATAATTTCCGTATGAAAAAGGAAGTTTATTCTCTCATGTAATTGGCGTTTCTGGAGTACAGTACAGCATGCTCTTTTCATTTATTAGCCTTTGCTCTCTTGGTGAACTCCTCTGCTATGTGTTTTATAGCAGCACACAGCCCTATAGCTCTGCCTTTGTCATGAGGTGGGTGGAGTTTGATGAAGTGTCCCTGAGCCATGTGGTTTCCTAAACAGGCCATTGTGGTGTTTCGAAATGAAAACTAGGTGGCACTGTTGGATGAGAGTGCCAAAAAACATTCTTTGATTTTGATGCCAGGCAGAACAATGGCTAGCCCAGCACATGTGGTTCAAGTCCTGTGTGTTACATAACTGTCATTCTTATATTGCTCCTTCAGTTAAATTGGGATTTTCCATCAAAACAAACCACACACTGTTCTCAGGATAAAGGCTATTCACACTCAATAAATATTTTGTCTAAGATTTTATGACTTGTGGCATTTACCACCACTGTGTTAGAAAGGTTAGAGAGTCGATATGACCAAAACAGACTAAACAGTTCACAGTGACCAAACCCAAGAAAGAAAAGATATTGCTTGAAAATTGCTGTTTCTAAGCACAAAGTCCAGCCTAGAAACAAATAAGACTGTTATTCTTCCCATTTAAGGTAAGTTAAATTGGTGCACTATGTAACTTTGTGGTGTGTCTCTACCACCTGGTTGTCTCCATGGAGATTTTATCACTTTGCCTTGATTGTTCGAGCCAGGCTGGCGCCATCTAGTACCTCGGCTTCATTTCTCTCCAGCAACTAGGTCAGGAATCGAAATACACTAGACAGTTTGCAAGAACCCCGGAAGCGCAAGTTGGCAGCGATTCGTGAGATCAAGGATTTAAAGCCGGAACAAAGAGAATGTTTGGTGAATTTTGTCAAGGGGAAAGGTGTTTTTGCCCTTTTTCCTACAGGATTTGGGAAAAAGCTTAATATACCAGTTAGCCCCGTTACATATGTCACGACCAAATAGCAGCGATTAAAATAAAAAAAAATACCCACCTACCGTCATGCAAATGAATCCTAATGCTGTGAGGTCAGACGGTTTCCACGAAGTGAAACGGAATGTTCCACCATAAAATCTTGCATAAAATCTCCATGGAGGCAAGCAGGTCAAGTCAGATTTGCAGAGAGGGGAGCCCACTCACAGTAAAAATACATGTTTTTGAACCTAAAAAATACCCAAATTTGAATATGAAATATTACTGGCAAAGCAATATCATGGAGACAAGCAGGTGGCAGACCCTCAACCCAAAAAGTTTCAGAGTGCATGTCTTTAAGGTATATCATCATAAAGAGATAAATATCATACATTGAGTTGTGACATTGCGATCTGCCTTCCCAGTGATAACACCTACAGTTTTTGTTTGAATTCAAAGCAGATGAACAATCTTTATTAAGGGGCAAGCAAAGAACACAAATATATTCTGTTTATTCATTATTATTTCAAATTTTTGTCAAGCTTGAAACCGCGTCCCCTTCTCCCCTGACCTTTGACCCCTCCCAGCTGTCCACCGTGATGCTCCATTGTATGAAAATCAGCGTCTCTCCCTCTCTCTCTCCTCCTCTTCCCATTACATCACCCGCTCTACCCCACGGGCAGCTGCTCTCCCCATCCATATTGAGCGACCATTACATTGACATGAGCAGGCTGCACTTTGGTTTGTTATTTCATAGTTAGCAGCATGGCAGAGGAGGAGAGACGTGCTGAAATGTGGTAGGGCTTATCCGATAATGTATTATTTGCAAGCCTTAAGTGCATTATGATTTGATGCCAAGAGTATTTTGAAAGATGACCTCATGTGTCTCTGTTGCAGGCTACGAGAAGAGGAGGACTCAGACGAACAGCCAAAGGGTACGTTTAAAATCAACACTTTCTCTTCTCTGTCTACACTTTCTGTTTGATCCCCACTGCTCTGTTGGGTTACTCAGTGTTAAAATCCGCTGAGCTCATTGGTGAGGTCAGAACACCTATCAGTTTTATAGACAAGGGATTTTCTATTACTCATGGTCTTGACTTGTATGTTTGTATTTTGTTGTGTTGTTTTGCTCGCTGTGGCAAGTGAGGCTGCATATTGGAAGTTCGGTTTTAATCCGATTTCTAATTCAAATTAAAAGCTATAACTTCACAGGTCAGTGTAGCTAGATGCAATGATTTGTGAGTGACCCTTGGCATAAAGAAAAGAAAGTTTATTAGCCATTTACTTGTTTGTTTTGCTAGATATTACCACTAAGCTTCCTTCAAAATAAGACTAATATGATATTTATTGTAGTTCAGTTTGTGTTTATAAGGCCAAATTTGTATGTGATCATTGAACCTCGCGCTGGTAAGAGAAAATAATAACCCAATTAATGTGGATGTCTTCCTGTGCCACCTGAGCCCAGTCTGTGTCACAGTCTGTATCACAGTCTGGTGTAGCGCTGCCTTCCTGTCTCAAGATCATTAGCCTGAGTTTATAACGCAGCTCATATCATCATAATGCTGTGTTAGTCACAAACTGAACTCAATATTGTACCTCACTCTAACATTTTTAATGAGCTCATACACATTTGAGAATCATACACTTAAAATATGGGGAATTTGAGGTTACACTAATGCGCTTTTGAACTGAATGCCTCACAAAATTTGATATGATGTTAGCTTAAGTAGCTTTTTGTTTGATTATCATTTTTTCTGGTATAAGTCGCTCCAGAGTATAAGTTGCACAAGCCAAAAAATGCGCAATGAAGAAGAAAAAAACATATATAAATTGCACTGGACTATAAGTCGCACTTTCTGGGGAAATGTATTTTGTAAAATCAGAGACCAGGAACTGACATTTCATCTTGAATGGCAGGTTATAGTAATAACAACATAATAGAGAACAACAGGCTGAATAGGTTACAGTTATTCAGATAATTGAAGCATAAACAACATAACATAAGTTTACCAAACTCACGATCTCACTCTAAATCACTAAATCCATTGAATTCTTCATTCTCGGTGTCACTTCTGCGTGACCTCCGGAGATAAACCATAGAGGTAAACAGAGCGCCGCTTCCTCTTCTGCATAGTTGTCGTCAGACTAAGCATCAGTTCCAGTTAGAATTATTCGGCCTTTCTGAATCCCAACAGGATGGTTTCGATTGTCAGTGAAGTTCAGGCTTTGTCAATTCATCCAGTGACTTCTAGGAAACTTTCATGGCGCACTCGTCTGGTTGCCGTGAAGCTGTGTTCTCTATTCCCGCTTTCCTCTAGTCTCTCACAAGTTTCTCGCTCACTCCAAACTTTCTTTCTGCTGCTTAATTAATGTTTTCAGCTAAATATTTTACTATTTGCAGCAAGACACCGGCCATTTTTACAGGAGACATGCGCAGTAGAGTGAGAAGTGACAGTGGTACAGGAGTAATAGTAGTACTAGATAATGACATACGAGCTTAGAGCGCACTCTTGCAGCTGTCAGTCTGAAAATTTTAATATATAAGTCACACCGGAGTATAAGTCGCAGGACCACCCAAACCATGAAAACAAGTGCTTTTAAATCAATAGTTATACTTAATGACACTGTTATAATACAAAATTCAACCATTAGAAATTACTGAAGGAGTGAATTACCTTTGTAGGCATGGAGACACTATTTATCTCTGCTCTATCTGTTTGAGTCATTTATTATTGGGAAATATGTAGTAGGTGTTCCAATGTACAGCCATTTTTTCCCCAGCAGTCTGTTGGTTGCACTGTCAAGCCCATAATTGTAACATACTCTATATTCCATTGCTATCACATGCAGCTAGGGGCTCTGTGCTATAAAGATAACATTAAAGTATCAATGCCAAATAAAGCTTGAGGGACCGCACTGCACAGCTTAATCTTCATTTAGATATGAACCAAAACATTATTCACATTGGGCATCATTTATAATACCGTGGATTCACATGGTCCTTCCTGCCTGTGCTAGATAAGTGGTAGCTGCTTTAGGCCTCTCTGGTTGTATAGTTCCTCCATTATCTTACAAGCATAAACACTGATGTACTATAGTGAACACTCTCATTTGCCTGCAGGAGTTTTGTATCTAGCCTCACAAGTAGAGGTACTTTGTTGAGTTTAAAGAAGAAGCTTTTGTCAAATGGCATGTCCAGGCACTGTGGGTTAGATGACATCACTCCCATTACTCATGTACTTTATGCTTATGCCTCATTAAGATTGTAAGAAAGACCGTTTACAGACTTGGCAGTGGCAGTCCTGCTATCGTGCTATTTATTTTCCAACTTCAGGACACTTAGCATGGCCATATTCTTGCCAGGTTTCCAAGTGTCGCAATCAAAACCATTAAGGAATATTGCCTGTTCCTTGGTGGGAATGTCGAATTATACGGAACAAATAAAATGCTGCCCTGTCCCCCATTTGTAAAACTGGTGATTTTATAGTCCTGGGGTAAATGCCAAAACTATTATCACTTAAATCTTCACTGGGATAAAAATTCTTCTTAAATCCTTAGAATTGTTATTGATTTTTGCTTTCTATGTATTCCTTTTATTTAGTATAGAGATATCTTCTAAAAAATAGGTAACTTAAAGGTCTACTGTGTAAATTTTCTTGATTCTTGCATTTCTGGCATTTTTAAATGTGCTTGTCAACATGAAGATTGAAAAGTTTAATGCCATACTGTGGAACATTCTCTACAAAGAAATAGCATGACCCTCCACCAGAAAAGTTAAACAGTGCTTATTTTGTTCTCATTTTCTGTCACTGGTCTTCTATTTTGGCACCAGACTGGTAATTATCTAAAAAAAAAAAAAAAAAAATTGGCCTAGAGTCAAATGTGTAAAAGTCCCGTGGAGTGGAATCACTTGGCTTTGTACTCTGGACTTCATCATTTGAGCTACAGCAGGGGAGCGCTGAATCATAAATCACCATGGGAACAGCAGGGACATGTCACTAAAAGTTAAATTTTCTTTAGTTTTCTTAAAGGGGGGCTGTTTTGGCTTCACTCGTCATCTTATCATCGGGGCAATAAAGGCTGATTTAGACAATAGGAATGAGTTAAGTACTTAGGGCGCTTTGGAGGTGCTGTTAAATTTAATGGTTTGCTTTTTTGTTCTGATAAAATGATTAGGTTTCTAAATCTGGTTTTGTTTAGACAGCACACTCACAAAATGACAGATTTCTAGTCTATAAAGTACATGTTAAATAAAGGCTCATTATTTAAATTAGACTGTTGATTGATCTAAGTGGTTATGGTTGTGTATGAAGTATGAAGGGATAGTTAAATTTTTAACAAGAAAAGTCATCACAGTATTGTAATTATTGTTAGAAGAGAGTGATATATTAAAATAATAAAAAAAATCTCTTGTCTTTCAGAGGTAATAAGAAACTGCAAAACTAAGACACTGACAATATTAATGTGTGCACTACATGTTGGCTTACTATAACTATATTCATATTTAGTGCTGTATGTGATTTTCATGAACCTCTAGCACATTATGTTCCTATGTTTTCTTATCTGTACCCATGTCTATTATTAATCACTAGTAATGGATAACTATTGAAAAAGCAGCTTGGTTTAATTTCTTTTTTGCTATTCACTTTTGTATTCCAAACGGAAACATCCACTTGACTGGTCAAGAGTTTGTCCACTTCAGTTTAGCCTTGGGAGGTTTTTATATGGAACAGTTCCATGGAGCTTTATTGCCTGGCGAGCCAGCCCCACGTACTCTCTGTTCAAACCTTTGAGGGTCTGGGCCCAGGAACACAATATACAATACAATGTTTTGACACAGCTGTTTATTTATAGTGAACGTTTCTCAAATGCTGAAGACATTTCCTTATTTTGATTTTGAATATCCATGTGCCATTCAGAAATGCATATATCTTACATTACCTCATATTAATTGCATTTAGTGGTTCACCCATGACTCTGCAGAGTCCTTAAGCTCTTTGTCCTGTGTGTTACTTATCTTTACTTACTCATAACCTGCCATCATTGTTTTGACATGATTCCCTAATTGGTTCATACACCAGTGAATCACGGCCGTGTAGAAGACTATACGTCTTTCTAAAGTATACTATAGGGAAAGTGTGCAGTCTTGACTGGCCAGGCTAGGGACTGAGTATGCAATGCTTTACAGTGTATTTACAGTTACCTGCCTGTTTGTTTAAATGTATTATTTGTGTGTGTGTTCTTCTTAATAGATGAGATAGGAGCTGATGTGGCCAAGAGGACTGTTATATCCAAGACTTCTCTTTTTAAGGTATGGTACATCGCCTGCTTTAGCTGTTTACCTTATGGAGTGAGCAGTGATGCGTTCCAGTTTGTCAAGCATTCAGTCTTCTGTTTGTAGTGTCTCACATTTACGGCCAAATCTCATCATCCCAATAGACGCTAAATGGAATTCCACATATTTTGCTGAATTTTGGCCAATAATTTTCTCCCACTGGTGTGCACCTGGTGCTCTTGTCTCATCTCTGTTTGTAAGATTGGCCTATTAATAACAAATTGAGCTGTGCTGATCCACACCTGGCTGTACACTTAGCCAAAGCCATGACTTCATAGACTCTGAGGTCTTAAGGCCATGGAGAAAAGGAGACATCTCAAGGAAGCACTTCTTGGGAATTGAAAATAATATTGTCGCCCACTGTTCCTTTGGGAGATACACACTTAAAACAAAGCTTTCCCAGGCTGCTCAGGTTGCAGCAGGAATGCATAGTCTTGAGAATATCTGAGTGAACTACAGTATTGTCCAGTTGGCTAAATCAGGTTAAAGTTTATAAGAGGAGTAAAATTAGTTAATATGAACTTAACTGGGCCAGTCCCAAGCTTGGATAAAGTGGGCAATGTTTTTCTGCTGTTTTATAAATGCAATGACAAGTCTATTTTTCCATTGATCCACTAAAGTATCTCACCATAGTAACAAATCTGCAGGTGCTGTACTTGTTTTTTACAGTGTTCAAAATGTGAAAAACAGAACTAGTTCATTTTAAATGGTTTGCATTACTCCAGAGTTATTCCTCACTCAAGTTATGCATTCCAAGCATCCTAATTATGAGTTTGTAAGCGTTTTCAACTTTGAACTACCAAGCCGCACTTCCCAATTACCGAACAATAAAATACTATAGTATTGAAGAAGGACGAATTTTGGCTCAAACACATGGGAAAAATGAGGTGCGGGACCTTTTAAGAATTTACAAAAAACATCAGTCCGTAGTCTGTAATGTCTTCAAATGCTGTCCTGGTTCAGAAAATGTAATCTTGTCCTTGGCCTTTTCCTGGCTTTTCATTATCATTAATAACAGGTAAAACAATATAACAACAGGTACAATTCTGGATACAATTATGCTCATTAATGAAATCAAACCAATTTTGACTAGAAGCCTGACCAAGTGAACCCAGAAGGCAGAAAGTCACAGTGACCTCCTGGAAATTGCGCTCCCACAAAGATGCTATCATACAGTTACATTAGTTACACATTTTTGAGCTGTTGGGGCCCAGCCTGGTATTTCTCTCTACTCTTGTCTAGAAGGCGTTCCACTTAAAAGTACCAAGCAGTGTATTGCAATCTGCTGTGGTTGCATTCACTTATCAGCTGTTCCTCCTCCTCAGAGTCTGATAAAAGCCACTGTCTCCTGCCGAGGGTCAGGCTAGAGTGAGTTTATGACAGCATGTCTGCTCCCCAAAAAGCAATAAATTTGCATTTGCATTGGAATGAGTTAACTTCCAGATGTACAGACAAATAGTACACTTGAGGTATATAATCGCTATAAATGGGAAATTCATCTCTCTTTTAACCACTTTTACAATTACTAAGGTGGAAAGTAATGGTGTAATTTGTGGCAATGTGCAATTTGTGTTTGACCGCTGAAGGTCTCTCTAGTATGGCTTTGAGAAAAGATATTTACAAAAAGTGGTCTCCATGTTTATATAATGTTCTGCTGGTTTGAAACTGGAACGACTGGAAAGTTTATGTTTGAATTTGGCACTCATGAGGAATTCTGTTTTGATATGGTATATTAGCTTCAACTGTGAGCCCCAGCTACCTGTCATTCATTTGATTCTCGGAGATGTCAGCTATAGTGTAATATTATGCCAGTGCCAAGCCTTCAGAAAGGAGAGGATTATATCATGAAAACAGCTAATGAAATTTACCAAAGAAAAAAAAAATAAGAATGCCAATATGTTGTTAGAATTATCACCTAAGTCCAAATTGCTATTTCACTGTTGTTCAAAATAGGCATACAAACAATTTTGGAAATGTAAACTGAATCTTAAAGGTGCTCTATGTAACTTTTTGGGTGGGGGTCTGTCACCTGCTGGTTTCTAGATATCATTGCACTGCCTGGGATGTTCCACAGTATGACATTAAACAGCTGTCTTTTACATTATTCAATTACATGTGATTTTATAACTCAAAAATACCTAGAAAAACAGACATTCTGACTGTGGGCAGGGTCGCCTCTCCACAGCCAGCATCTGTTTTGGTCCCTATGAAGATAGAAATTTTTAATAGCATACTGCGAAACATTCCAGAAAAAACAATAACATCTCCATGGAGAAAAGCATTTGACGGACCCTCCACCAGATAAGTTACAATGCACCTTTAATTTTAAAATCTAGATCTGAATCATAATTTGAAAATGTATATCACAATGAGAATGCCAGTGTTAATTTTGTAGACTCAGATATTTTTTCATAGTTTTTGTCTGTCCTATTTTTAATGACTGAATAAAATAAAAAGCAATCATAATGATTAAAACTGACTAAAAGTTGCATTACAGAATTAGTGGATGCTAGGTGCAACTTTTACCTTTCAGATCCTGCAAAAAACACACGAAAAAACAAACTCAGTTTTCCAGGAAAAGTCCATTTCCAAGGAACACGTCAATTTCCAAGGAACACGCCTGTGCATGTGCATGATGTAATGCAATACAATATATCATACTTAATGTTGATTGTTGTCTATGAAAGAGTTAACTGCTTTGCTCAGGTAGAAGGGAGGAGGAGTTTATTACTTTGATTCTGTTTATGCATCAATGACTTTTACAGCGGGGAGAGCTTACTGTGTTTTCTTTTGGTTTTCCTCTCACTGTAGGACCAGGACAAGACTGAAGATGTTACCAGCGACAAACTGAACCGCCACCGCATCAGAGACAGCACAGAAGAGGACTCTACGAGGTGGGAAATACTACACATCGACCAAAAAAAGCTGCTAACTTTTTGAAACTGCCTCTAAGCTAATTCAAACGCAACTCACCATGTTATTATAGTTCGCATGGTAGTTTTATTAGCACATTTAGACTTGGCATTCCCTTTTACACAACCTTACTAAGAGCTTAGCTTTTTCTTGAAGTAAAAAGCAGCGTAGACATAATTACGGCTCAAATGAGTGTCTGCCTAATGATGTAAACAGCCCCAGAAATAAACCAGATGAACCTGCAGAGCTTGCCACACACACGGTGGTGCACATGTTTGGACACACCAGCCGTTCATAAATATATGGAAATATGAAACAGATCTAAGCTATGGTGAATGCAATATGCTAAAGAAGGCAATCAGGACTGAGTTAAGTTGTATACATAACATATATACAGAGGATATATTTGGGATTTGAGAGGAAACGGATAGGGAGATCATACAGTTGTACAAAAAATAAATACACTAAAAGACACAATATGTGAAAAGACAAAAGAGGTGACGACTAGCCCAAAGGTCAGAGTAATGATTGATGCTGGCTAATTAGTTAATGGTGATGGATGGGTGAGGTTTCCTTTCAGTTCCTCAATAAAATGAACTCCAAACACTGTTGTTAAGACTGGTGTAAGGGGACTGAATATTCACTTGCACATTTGTTTGATATAAAAATAATATAGTCATGAATTAGTAGTAATTCAGTTATCAGTTCTGTTTATTTTTAATTTATTGTGAGTTGAAGCTAATCAAATCAGTGTTTCTACTACTAATTGAATATTTGGCTTGCAATGTACCACAAGATCTACATGGTCTCTAACAACAATATAACAGGCCAAGAAAAGGCTTAAGCAATTGTAAATTGTAATTAAACTATAACATGGATAGCAAAAAAAAGTGCACAGGACAGTTTGAGAAGCACTGATTTGAAATTTTTGTATTAGTCTAGGGATGCACAGATACTGGTATCGAATATTGGTGCCAGTCCAAGAAAATTCTCCAAAATATTGGTTCTGCCGATATCTTGGTTGGGCTTTAAATAAGACTATTTACAGCAACTAACATTTGGTTATATAATTATATTATATTATTATATATTATATAATTATATACTTTTTGGTTTTTGGAAAATAAAGTCTATTTTTAGTTCCTGGTATCAGTTGATATCATGTATCCACAGATACTTAAAGCCATAATTGTCCTGTTTTTTGATAAAGCATGTTGCCCCCTGTCCCAAGACAAATTTCTCCCATGGGAGACAATAAAGGATTATCTTATCTTATCTTAATATTGGAATCGATATCGGAACTGAAGAAAATGGATCAGTGCATTCCTAATCAGTGCATACATATCCCATATTATTTGTCCTTTTGTCCTAGTAAGTAGAATATGGAAGGTGATTTTAACTATAGAATTTACTCTTGAGCACTGTTATAAATGTATTCATTATGACATCATAGGGACTTTGCGATGGACTCAAGCAAAGCCATGGAGGAAGAAAGTGAGACCAAAGAAGACCCCTCTGAGAACAGTCAGCATGAGGAGGCCACAGCTGAGGAGGAAGAGGTCAGTGGCCCTTACTGTACAAAGTGCTTACATGTGTTTTATATAATTCAGCATTACACTAACATAAATATTGATTACTGCTATGACCATATATGAAGGATCATCCCAAAGCTAATAAAACCTTGGCTCATTTCCCAGATGTGACTCCGTTTTGTTTTATAAAGGGTAATTCATGTCACTTGTGGGTACTGGAAACACTCCATTTCACATAGGTACGACCATCTAAATCTGTACTTAAAACAAGAAAATATGTTATTCCATGAACTATATGGTTTTAGTTTTGACAGAAGATTTCCACAGTGCTGGGTTTCATTATGTCTGACCAGCTGGTTAGCATTGCACTTTTCGAACCTTTCTCTTTATCTCCCTTTCAAATCGACACTCCCTCGTGACCTTTGACCGGACAGTAAGGCGCTTGGCGGAGTTCCAGGCGCAGCTGTGTCATACAAGAAAGAACATATTGAACACAGACGGCCAGCTCTGGTTACACTGGTCATTATGGGCTGTCTGCCTTGTGTGTGTAGAATAATATATGACGTAATGCACCTTTGTCTTAAAGGAGACAAATTATGTAACTTTTATAAGCTATTAAGCATGCTCAGCAGTGTTCATTCATCCTTTGTTTACTCAAAGTTGTATTTTGATTCAGGGGCGTGAGTAATAATATATTGTTCTGCGTTTGAGGCTTGAGGCTTACTCACTTTCTACACCTTCTCACCTACTACTTGAATTTATCCAGAAAAAAGTCTGGCTCCGCGTCTAAAATGTAGGGTTAAAAACTGTTGCAACAAGAAAAAATTAAATGAAAATTAGCTGCTTGCTACAGAAGACTGAAGATGTAGTTTGAGTTTTTGTAGTTTTTAGTCAATGAACCAATTTCTTAAAAAAAAAAAAAACTATTTTAGATCAATATTGCAGTTTTTGAACTAAATATAAAACAATGATCTACATATGTTGTAGTTTAATACTAAATATCTTCAAAAAAGCATAATTTTTGTCAAGTTTTAGGGAATGCCATTGTTTTGGAATAAAAATAATAATTGATGTTACAGTGGGTTTGAGGTAAGCTTCGGGATTAGCACTAAAGTTGTGTAGTGCAGTTAATGTTAATGTGGAAACTTTAAAGTGTGCGTAAACAAGTGTTTTAGCGACTACAAGACCAATCATGAGGATATAGTCTTAGGGCAGGATACAACTTGGCCAGTTAGTCCTAGGGCCAACAATAAACACTCATTCTGACAGACTACCATTCACTTTCACATGTCTTTACTGTTGGCTATTAAGAGGCCAATTCACCTAGTATTCTGTTTGGTGAAATAGTGCCAAGAAAATCACATTAATTTTGAGCCTAAAGCAAAATCTACAACAATTAGCTTCAAAAAGGCCATTTTGATTTTTAACAACCCAGAGTGTTGAAATTGTTCAAGAAAAAAAAAATGTATGTTTCCAAAATGACCTCTTTAGTAAGCTTGCACAGTTTATGAAATTAATATTGTAATAGCAATTTGAATTTCTGTAACAATCAAATAGCAAAAACTACAAAAAAATACCCTGTTATTGAAAGTAACTGCTATCTCTGTAGTTTTTAGACCTCTGCTTCTAAAATGTATGGGATTCCTGTAAGTTTAACAGTTCAGATTTCAGTATTTTGTCCTTGACGGGTTTCAAATGAGCACCGAAAACAATCCTATTTTTATGCACAAATAAGATTCTTTCAACTTGTGTAGTGCTACTAATTTGTATTTTTCGCTTCCTTTTACAGCATTCTTTAGAACCCACCGAAAGCCCACAAGCCATCTCTCCCCCTGCCTCCCCGTCTCCGCCGCCTCAGCCCACCTCTCTGCAACGCCAGGACTCAGAGACGCGCAGCATTAAGGGCATCCTGAAGAAGAGCCGCTCCACCAGTGTCGAATCAGATCACAGCGAGTCCTCTGCCACAGACCCAGCCCTGGCCCGGCAAAGCAGCATTGCCCTCAGCCAAACTGTAAGTGAGGAAGACGTGGATGAAGAGGAGTTGGAAGATGAAGAAGAGTATGAGGAAGACGCAAACGAGGAAGAAGAGGACGGCGAAGAGGACGGCGAAGAGGACGGCGAAGAGGACGGCGAAGAGGACGGCGAAGAGGACAGCGAAGAGGACGGCGAAGAGGACGGCGAAGAGGAGTCGCTTATTGATGATGCCACGGATGGAGGAGGCATGAGCAGACAGGAGCGAGGGAGCAGCAGTAGTGGCTGGAGTTTTGAGGAGATGCGCAGCCCGTCCCCCGAGAGCCTGGAGAAGAGTTCGTCCATCTCAGAGGACGTGGACGAACTGGAGAGCAGCATGGACGGAAGCATGGGATCCACAATCAAACAGAGGTCAATAGACTTACAAACACATGAGCACAATATCAAGAGTATCGACTTAAATATAGTCATCTAAATACAATTCATATACTTTCTTTCAATATATATCTTTTCTGGTGGAGAAAGAAATGGTACTGTTTTGCCTGGAAAGTTCCGCAGTTTATCATTAATCTATATTCATGAAAAAAGCAGGTTATGCCATCAGGTCAAGTTAAAGGTCAGATCTGTGGAGAGGCTAGCCCGCTCACAGTAAGAATGCATGCATTTCTAGGTAATTTTAGCAATTAACACCTCTAATTGCATGCAGGATAAAAAAGTTTAATTAGCCAAACTGGTGCCACCTAGTGCCTCTGCTCAATTTAATTTCTCTCCAGCAACTAGATCAGGAATCAAAATACAGGTTATAACTAGAAAAGCACTCAGAGAGCGCAGACCTCCGCCAAGGACTACCCCCATTTTTTATATAAATTGCGATAAAATCAGTCTTTTGGATCAGATCCGGATCAGCCTTTGGAATATGAAAGAGGATCCCATTGTCCATCCCTGAGTCAAATTTCATGGGGTTTGGTCAATAATTAACCGAGATATTGAGAATTTCAAAGTGATCCAGAATCCAGGATTTCTTCCAGATCACCCCCAAAATGAAATCAGTTCTTCCTTTTCACATTTTCAACAAATCCTGATCATAAAAATCGGTCCATAACTTTTTGAGTTATGTTGCTAACAGACAAACAAACAGACAAACGCCGGCAAAAACATAACCTCCTTGGCGGAGGTAATAATAAGGTAATACGGTTCATAAAAATCCCGGAAGTGCAAGTTTGGGCACCAGCCAATCAGTGAAGAGCCATACATTCAGTGTTGTCAACAATTCCTGAGATCGAGGATTTAAAGCAAGAATAATGAGAATGTTTGGTGAATTTCATCAAGGGGAAATACGTTATTGCCCTTCTTCCTACAGGATTTGGGAAAAGCTTAATATACCAGTTAGCCCCGTTAGCGGCGCATTACATACGTCACGAGTCACGACCAAATAGCAGCGATTGGTTAAATGATAAAAAGCACCCACCTACCATCGAGCGAACAAAATCTAAGGCTGCGAGGTCAGACGGTTTGTACGAAGTGAAACGAAGTAAAACCGGCTGATGAATCAAGCTAAAGTTTAATGGCATACTATGGAACATTCCAGGCATTGCAATAATCTCCATGGAGATGTGTTGCAAACCTCCAGAAAAGTTACACAGTGCATCTTTACATTTGTCCATTATTTCACAGGCTTATTACTTTATAACAGCTTGAAATAGTGTGTTAAGTGTTTATATTTGTATTTTAGTTGCTTATTCCAAGACATGTAGGACATCTTTTGGTGTGCATAAAGGCGTATTTTAAGAGCGTGGCTTTTTGTGAGTGGTTTCATGGCATAGTGACATTTATATTAAATCATAAAAGCCTGTGTTACTTTACATGAAAAGCGCCCTTATCTTAGAATGCAACAGTGGTGGTTAAATTGATTATCTTGTTCTTCCTAACCATCACAGTTGTTTGAAAGCCACTGAAATCCTTATCTGAACCTTATCTTATTACTCTTGTAGGCTGTCAGACTTTAAGGGAGAGAACGAAACTAAGACCAGAATTAGAAGGAATAGACCATCTGAGGTCATCCAGACGTCACTGACTGATCGCTTCAACCAACTTCAAGATGCTGAAAATGCCTGGAAGAAAAAGGTAAGAGCGTTTTAAATGGGTAAAGTGGATTTCTTGGTTTAAATGTCCATAATGAGAGTATGGCCCCAGGTTTTGAGGCTTCTCTGTAAAGGTTTAGTGAGGGGGAAAAGAGATTTTGGCTTTGGACACATTCTTCCTGTGTGGAGTCAGATTATTTCCCGTAGCTGCTGCCAGGAGGGGAGAGGTTAGGCTGGATTTAAGGTACAGTTCATTTGGGCAGCAATGCCAAAGCAAGTGATCCGGAGCTTAAAGAGAGGGATAGTCACGCTTTTTTTGTTCTGGAAAAACAAACTCTCACCATGACCAAACATATCCTGGATTCTGACCTAATGCAGCCATGCTTTGTTAGATTTGACTTGCTTAAAAATGGTTCATTGTTCTTGTCCACCGATCAGTTGTACCTAAACATTAAGGTCGGTGCTTGCGTCAGCTTCCTCACATGGCGAAATTTTACACACGCTCTTGACTTTTACTAACAGAGCTGTCCTGAATATCTGAGTCATAATTCAGATCTATTATTCGAACAAAATATTAATGTACCGTGAAAAAGGGAAAGAATAGGAGTGTTGAAGGTGTGGCGGTGTGGCTGTGTGGATTTAAATTTGCAAACTTGCATTTACTCAATTACAGATTTATGATACCTTGATGATAACTTGTGTTGTTACTGACTTGATTCTTTATTAGGTAGATAGATAGATAGACTATTAACTATTATCTTACTGCACTCTGGAAAAGATTCTTCACCTTTTTTGAACATTTTGACAGGTTTGGACTTGAATGATAGTTGATATTCGATTGCCCAGTGTTTTTTGTGTAGTTTTGTATATGGTTTTAGTGTAGAGAGAGGGATGGGATGTTTTTGTTTGTCTATTTTTTGTTTTCGTTCTGTTAAAGGTGCATTGTATAACTTTTCTGGTGGATGGTCCATCAAAAGTTTTTCTCCGTGGAAATGTTATTGCTTTGTCTGGAATGTTTCTCAGTATAGTATTAAACCTTTCTATCTTCATGGAAACCAAACCAGAGCAAGATACAGGTCAGATCTGTGGAGAGGCAACCCTGCTCACAGTTGGAATGTCTGTTTTGCTAGGTATTTTTGAGCTATAAAACCACCTTCAATTGAATAAATATAAAGTAGAGCTGTTTAATGTCATACTGTGGAACATTCTAGGCAGAGCAATGACATATCCATAGAAACAAGCAGGTAACGAATCCCATCCAAAAAGTTATATAGTTAAGTTATATTTCAATATGGGAAAAAAGCAAAAAAAACACTTGCACTTTTAAAAGCCACTGTAGACTGTCAACTGAGCTTTCATGGGACAGAATGAGCGCCCTTGTCTTTCAAAACACATTATTGTAATTAATTGAACTGTACTGACTATTAAATTTAAATTATTTGCACAGCCCCAGTCTGAAGGTTGAAAGTCCTAAAAAGTTGAATGGAAAGACAGGATGTAGACTGATGACATGTTTGTTTATGACCATCATTTGCCCACTGAGCCTGTTTGGGAATTTCTGGTTTGCAGCTTATGATTCACCCAACTTGGTCTGGAAAAATCATAATAGAAGCAATGAGCAGTGTCTTTGATTGATATCATTTTAAATTTGTGTGGCCTTTTGAAGTAAATATAAGTCAACACAGAGTCCATAAAGATTAGCTACATCCAGCAGGAAAAGTGCATCTTCAACATCTTCAACTCAAGGTTTGAAAGTTGTCCAAAAGTAATTGTGACTGTGGTTGCTTCTGTAATGCAGAGTGAAAATGACCTCATACAACGGACTCGGGATTCTCAAAGTCTGGTATGGGTACAGCTGGTCATACGGGTGGGCAATATTAACAACTATATATATATATATATATATATATATATATATATATATATATATATATACACACACAAATATTTGATTGAGTATACCAATAACAATAATCAATAGGAGTTTTGACAACCTAACAGAAATGGGGTAAAATGTAAGGTTTAAAACATATGTGTTAAATGAAAGGACTGTAAAATTACAGAATTTCTGAAAAAATCTCAACAGCATAAATTACAAAGACAGATCAATTATCACAGTTTGCTTTTATGTTAAATTTGCTCTTTATGCAGAATAGTAAATGGTGAAGGATACTCTGTATTCAGATTTTGCAAATCTTCAAATCAGCATTCACAATAGTATCAATAATTTGATATATACTCCTCTATCTGGTTGTATGATTTTTTTAAATTTTTTTTTTAGTAGACCTGATTATAATGATCATAACTTTTGTGGTTTTAAGTGGGTTTAGACTTAATTTTAGAGTCTTTCTGGTTTCTACCTATTATTAGTATAATGCAGATTTTAGCCCACAAATGATAGTACATTGACAGTCAAATCACCTGTGGTTGTCTGTTTATTAGATGGTTAAGAAAATGAACCAAAGCCAGTGTCTGTGTTAAATTTAGCTTTGTATGGGTATCACTTTTCCTGTTACACTTCCTCGTCCTTTTGGAAATGGAAGCCACGGGTTTGTTGTTTTATCTCGTGGTGCAGTCCAGACCCAGGCCACAGAGGCCACGGGACTGTTAGCATACTTGGTCCACATCACGGTCAGCTGCAAACCCATCCAGATGTTTCCTGCTAAAGTCTCTAAGCTCTTCTCCACACCTCCAGTGGCCTGTAAAAAAGACAGGGGAGCTCTACTCGCAAGTCACATCCTAAATTATTGTTGTTTACTCTGTGTCAAGATAACTGCTACTCCATTTGGACAAATTATTTTTACTTGTAAATGTGTTGAGTACATGTGTCGAACATTGTCATTTTGTGTATAATTCAAAATATTCTAAGGCATTTAAAGACTGAATAACAATAAAAATAAAAGATAGAAAGCACATGTTTTAGATAAACATCTGGTTGACTGTCCACATTTCTGAACACTATGCTGATAGCGAGGATAGCAGGAAAAAATTATGCTGTCAACTGTTTATAGTTTGCTCCTCAGTTCAAATAGATATTTAAGGCAGTGATCTAAGACTGAATGAGTTACTGATGAGTGGCAAAAAAAACCTTTTGTATTGTTGACAGAATTAAATTTTCTCTTGCCATGGACCCTACTTGTACAACTGAGAAAATACACTGACATTGTCTTGCATTTCATTTGACATTGCATTTCTTCATAGCTGTACCTTATTGATTGCAGCTGTTAAAGGTGCATTGCGAAACTTTTCTAGTAGAGGGTACGTCAAATGCTTTTCCTTGTGGAGCTGTTATTGCTTTATCTGGGATGTTTCACAATATGGTATTAAACCTTTCTTTCTATTTTCGTGAAGACCAAATTAGACAATGTTACAGGACAGATGTGTGGAGAGGCAACCCCACTCACAGTCAGAATGATGGTGTTTCTTGGAATTTTCAAGCTATAAAACTGTAATTGAATAAATATAAAGTCGAACAGTTTATTGTCATACTGTGGATCATTCCAGGCAGAGCAACAGAGCAAGTGACTGACCCACAAACAAAGTAGTCCACCTTTAAATTCAAAATATACCAAAATAATCATTCTTTTTATAATTAACAAACCTCTCTAATAAATACTAATCTTTTCATCGTGCTCTTTGTAAACAATAATTTCCCTCTGTCTATACCAAACTTTTAATGAACCTTGTCTGTCTCCTACTTCCTACCCCCTCATATCTAAACCTAGACCAGCTGCTGACCTTTCTTTCCACTTTCACCCTCTGTGTTTCTTCCTGCATTTAATGATTCCTTTCCTTCCTTTCCTCTTTCCTAGTTTCCTTTGTCCTTATCCTGCGGACTTCCCTTATTTCTTTACCTGCTTCCTTACCTCCTCTATTCCTTCAGGTAAGTTTTTTCCTCTTAATGCATTTGCCTCTATCCTCTCTGTAAACCCTGGATAGTTTCTCTGTCCTCTCTGAGTATTACCGCTGGCTGAGAAATCGTTGCTGTCGACAGTCCTGCTCCAGCTGTACGGTGCGGTTAGCTCCTGGCCCACATTTGGTAGATAACTCTGTCAGTGGTTTTGCAGCGAGAAGGGCAGGGCTGAGAAAAATGTCTTCCTATGGGGGGTGTTGGAAGCCCCTATCCCCGATCCACTCTCCCTAGGGTGTTGTCAGGTCAGAGTATTTAAGTATTTCCCCTCACGCAGAAATGCCCAAAACCCACCTCATATATCTGGAGTTAAGCATCTTGGTGTGTCAAGAAAAATGAATGGCAATATGGTGTTATGAAACCAGCAAGAGCTCTCTTCAAAGGCCCAGGCTTACTGAACTGTTTGTATATGTCAGTGTGATTCAATGCGGCGCTTTTGTCTCGTGCAGCCCTAATATTTGTGCATGGCAGGCAAATTTGGTTTCAGAAAAACAAGGTTGGGTTAGCTCATATTTTCTGTGGGGAGCGAGTGGTAAGTTGAGAGTATAAATGGACAATTGAGAATTTTTCATGAATTTAAATCACCAAAAAATCTTACCGCTAATTTTGATTCCGGTTTATAGGCGCCATTTTAGGCACTCATTACCATTCAAAAGATCATCATCACAATTCATTTTGTTGTTAATTGCTATGGTAACAGTGCTACAGTCTGAAACCCGTGAATGGAGTTGACCTTGGCACTTACCTTGCCGTTCTGGGGTAAATTCTCAGTGCTGTTCATTGAGTCATGACAAACACAAACACTGAGGTGATCAGGCTTTTTTTCATATCCCCTGATATGCATACTGTCACAGACTTTGGCCTGCTTAAATCCAGACTACATGTATCTATTCAGACTGGCTTTCAACACTCAGTAATGCATAGACACTTGACACTATTAGTTTTGTTTCATTGTTTCATATTTTGGATTTTTTTTAATTTTGTGTTGGGATTTTATTGAAAAGTATTTTGGTCACACTGAGCTCTGTAAAGGGCCCCTATAAATCAAGTTTGACTGAAATCCTAAAATTACAAATATTACATATGCATGTTACATGGATGAACCTTGTATCAGTGTCTTACAAAATTATTTAAATAAACCATTTGGTCTGCATAAATGTCTGGCCTTTATTCCCTGTTGGCCCAATTACTGACCATTTTCAGAAATGTAATCAACTTTGAACCAATGTTGGCAAAAACATCACCTCCTTATTGGAAGTAATAACTCAAATTTGCCCTATTTGTGTTTCAGAAATTCCAGTAGAGTTTATAAACTCAATCAAGGAATCAAACCTAATCTTCTGTTTTCATTTTGTCAATAAACTTGGACACTCTAGTCACAAAGACTCAAGATTTTAGTTTTGAAGTAACCAGCTGCTAAAAAGCTGCAAAGTTTTCAAAAGATTTAAGTGTGTCTACCGTAAATCCTTGCTGACAGTTCACACTTCAACTCGAAATCCTTTTTGTCTTCAAAGCTGCCAACATCTGTGAGTGTTTGAGTCATGCTCCTGATTAGAAAAGTTAGAAAAGTCCCTCCATCAATGTGACTGATTGTACAGACCTAGTCATTTGTTTGTTTTTAGAGTGAGTCTGCAAAGTCCGCTCTCACACACAATGCTTGCTGTTTTTTCCCACATTTTCAACTTTTTGTTTTTACTTTTTCAATAAAGTCATCTTGGCTTTTAGCTGGGGTTTCATCTGCATTTGTGAGACATACAGCTCAGATCATGAATGAGTACTGGATCTTGGAAAACTGCATCCATCAGTATATACGTACACTTCAGTTTATTTGCAAAGGGCTCATTTAAACGATATATTGGTGAATAGCTGTTAATTAATAGTTTTAATGTGATTTCATTGTTATAACAGAAGTCAAACACAGATATGGAGCCAAAGATGTCCCTGGCAGAAAGAATGAAGATCCTGAAAGAAAAAGAGGAGCAGTGGAAAAATAAAGGGAAAGGAGCAGCCAATGACTCTGTACAGTTCACTGTGGCGGGGCGCATGGCCAAGAAAGGTACTACTACTTTTTACTGCATTTTATGTCAAGCATTCCATGCCTAAATCAAACTTATAATAACTTAATATTATCATTGTTTATTCCAGGTTTGGTGACAGATACAGGTAAAGAAGAATCACCTCTAATTTCTCTGAAAAAGTCCAATGCCACACCTGTGAAACCACTTGAAGGTTGGACATCGTCTACTCAGTTACATAATAATAATATTTTAAAATGAACAACTATTACTATGGTCATACTTCTTGTTTAGAAATCTCAACCAGAAGTGACATTAAGGTCGAAGGAGACAAGCGACTTGACAAACTAGAATCCTTCCTTGATAAACTCCATAACAAAGGTATAGTCTACAGGTTTAGCCATGTTACTGATCTATAGGTGCAGTTTTAAAGATACTATGTAACTTTGCCACCTGTTATCTCTGTTGAGATGTTACTGTTTTACCTATAATGTTCCACAGTATAGTGTTAAATCTCTATCTCCATGGTAACAAGCAGCTGACCCCACCAGGCAAAGTTGCTAGTCAGCTGAGAGGCAACACAGGTCAGATATTTTTGAGCAATAAAAACATAAGTAATCGAGTAAATGCAAAATAGATAAGCTTAATGCCATACTGTGGATCATTCCAGTCAAAGCAATAACTTCTCCATGGAGACAAGAAGATAACAGACCCCCCTACTGAAAAGCTTCATAATGCACTTTGCTTAGTTCAAATCCTTTTTGTCTGTGTGGAGCAGGTGTGAGCAAAAGCAAGACCTCCACCATTGAAGTTACAGCTGAGACCGAGAAAGAAATTATGACTCTGGATGATGACGAGACTTTTGGAAGCTTCTACAAACCCATGTCTCCCACATCTCTGCAAGAATCCACAATCACAGTGACAGAGGAGGCATTCAGCGAGATCACAGCCGACACACCCACGTGAGAATAAAAGATGAAAAATCAAGTGTTATTTTGTTACATAATTGGAAAGCATTTTCATATATTTTAAATTTCAGGCTGACTTCATCTGTGGCTGAACATAAGCGCGCTGTAAGACCCAACAGAAGGAAAAAGGGCTCTAGGAACCCTCTGAAGACATTGGCTGCTCGTAATGACATCCGACAGGGCTACACTGAGCAGAGGCTGAACGTGGCATCAGTGGAGACTAAAAGGATTCAAGTTGAGAGGAGTAGGTCTTTATACAATATTTTTGATAAAACTGGTGTATTTTTAATTAACACTGCAAATGTATGTATAGACAAAAACTGCTGTGTTTTGAAGTGATTGTGATTGATTGCACATTTGTACATGGAAATGTTAACGGCAGTTTAGATTCAAAAGATTTTTGGACATTTTGTGAGCATATTTTCAAGGATAAAATAATATATTTTTACAATTATCATACTCAAATATGTACATAATATTATTTAAAATTATATAAATATTCATAATATTATATTTTATTGATATGTGCCTGTCGGTTTAGTTCCTTTATTTGTTTTCCAACATGACCTTTTGACCTTCTCAACCAAAGGAACTGAGTACACCATCAATATTGTGATGTAATGTGTGTGGGAAAATATGTTTTTATTGGTTCCTTAATTATTATATTAGGAGCTCATAAAGATGTAACTTTAATTTCAGTGGCAAAACACTCCAAACTGTCCGATGTTGCCTTGGCCGGTCTTGCCAGTAAAGAGAACTTCCGTAAAGTGAGCCTGCGCAGTGTGAAATCTACAGAAGTGGTGACTAACAACAGTGCATTGCCTTTTAACAAACTCATGCTCATTCGGATCAAAGGTGAGGACAGAAGAGCCATGCTCTTAAACAAAAACATACTGAAAAGTTAAGTAATTCTTGGTTTATCTGTGTGAACATGTGATCAGGTCGGAGACATGTCCAGGTGCGCTTGGTGGAGCCTACTGCCCGCTCTCTAAACAGTGGAGACTGCTTCCTCCTGATCACACCAAAACACTGCTTCATGTGGAGCGGAGAATTCGCAAATGTCATTGAAAAAGCAAAGGTATGATAAAAATGTTTCTATTGTCTTCTAGTTTCTATTTGTGACCATTATTATGTATATTTTATTTATCTGAGACTGGGACATTTACAACAAATTATCTTCTAGGGTTGTCAGTATAATCTAGAATCAGATACTAATTGATATTGAACTGGTATTAAAACTAAATACTAATTTGAACAATACTTAGTCTTGCTTTTTGTATTTGAAAAAACAGCATTGTGGTATTAAAATTTGTATAGAGTATCAAGCCCTTTTGTTAGCATCAAATTGAGTTTGAAATTTTACACTAATACTATTATTCTCAGAGTAATCAGTGCTTCTGTCAGTGTTAAGCCTATTTACAGCTTACTTGTCAAACATTTACTTTAACTCATATTTTTTTTTAGTATTATTGTAAATGAAAAGAGTAAATAGGGCACCCAGAATTAAACATATTTAATTAAATTGGCTTAATGATCCTGTTGTTTGTCCAGGCCTCAGAGATGGCGTCCTTCGTTCAGGCCAAAAGGGACCTAGGGTGTAAAGCCCCTCAGGTGACGCTGCTGGAGGAGGGCATCAACACGGAGGGCAGGTCAGCCAAAGAGTTCTGGACTTTACTGGGAGGGAAAGAGCAATACAGAGGTAAATTATTTTATTTATTTAATAGACATATTTTAACAGTATTCCCTGGTATAAAAGATGCTTACTGTCTATCGTATATATGTGTATCTCAGGAGCAGGAGAGCCAGAGGAAGACGAGCTGTATGAGAGTGGAGTGGTGGACTCTAATGGTGTGTACAGACTGCAGGGAGACAAACTGGTGCCACATGAAGATGCCTGGGCCTCCATCCCAAGTGTCTCACTGCTCGACTCTAAAGAGGTAACACAAAGAAAGAGTACTGTGCAAACCTGGTGAAAATCTCATAAAAGTACATTTTACATACAGCACTTTTTGGATCTTGCTTATTCTATTCACTCTTCTGTATCAAGCCAAAAGTCATATTCTTATATGATTCATGGAAATCAGTCTCCCATCTGTAACTCTTTTATGTTTTCCTCGAAACAGGTTTTGGTGTTTGATTTTGGGAGCGAAGTGTACATCTGGCATGGGAAAGACGTGTCCTTGGGAGACAGGAAAGTGGCCGTGAAGTTGGGTAAACAGCTTTACAGTGGCAGCTACGATTACTCCAACTGCAGAGTAAACCCTCTGGACGCTTCATGTACTAATAAGGATGTACCACAGTGAGTGAAAATGCACTCTCATCTTGTGTATGACCAATGACTAGTGTTATTGCAGCCCCTAGTGGTTATGTCTTGCAATTACTATGTATTATAGCAGGAAATTGAATATAATAGAAAATCTGTTTTAGTATTCAACATGGAATTCATACTTTTTATAGATAAATATAACTCAGAGGTTTATTATAAATTGTGCATTTTGTTTGGTTTTTTTAACTCTCACTTAAACAAGCAGCATTGATTCTAGCTTTCTGTTACTCTCTGTTATAATTAGGAAAGGGGATAGCCGTCCTAGCTGGGCGCTGTTTGGCCGCCTCTCGGAGCACAATGAGACAGCCCTTTTTAGAGAGAAGTTCCTGGATTGGGCAGAAAAGAAAAAGGAAGAGACTGCACCACCAGAGGAAATCAAGGTAAAGTGTTTTAAGTAAAGATCAGTACAACAGTTTTTTACAGTTAGACATTTTCTGGTATTGGTAAACCATCAAGCACAGCTGCAATATATTGAGTTTTTCATTTCCATCAGAAACTGCATTTTTAACTTTCAATCCTTAAATGTTCTTTAATCAACCCCCCTTGTGCCTTCTGCCGCTGGCTTACTGTGTGATAACTATAAACCAGGGCTGACCAGTTACCCCAAAAACAACTTGTTTTGAAGATGGTCTCATGCATTTTTTGGCCAACACAATTATACTCTCCAACTAAAATCTTTCTCATTTTCTGGCTTTTTTGTTTCATCTTTGAAAATAAAATATTCACTTGCTTAAATCCGCTGCTCCTACTGATGTTTCATAATGCATAGAGTGCTGGAGTACTCTGTTGTGAATAAAGTTATAGTTACTATTATTTAGCTCCTAATTAAGTGACTGTCAAAAGTAGTTTCTTAGTAATCTTAATGAAATTTGTTTTTATTTGCCACTGTATCTTGGGATTTGTTATTCATTGAAAACTTGTAGTCTTTATTAACATCGCAAAGGGCCTAGCTTGACGATAACCAGGCTAATTCTGCATTTGTCTTCTAGAGCCCAGTCCACTCCGGCGCTCGTCCCACGTTTGACACTGAGCTGCAGCCGTGTGATGCCAAAGCCCTACTGGACAACGAGCCCGACCCAGTGAAGACTGTCCTAGAGGCGGTGGACGTCCACAGGGGACATGGCATCGTGAGGACGGAGGACGGGAGACAGGCGGAGCTGGCCACTGTGGCTGTGGAGGCTTGGCACATCAAAGAACACAGCGAGGAGGAGGTGCCTGAAAACAGTTTGGGACAGTTACATGAAGAGGATGCATATATCATCCGCTGGAAGTACTCAATCACTACACTCGGTGGGTCTCATGTCCGCAAGAACTGCACAATTTTTATTTTCAGTTGATTTTTGTCTCTCAGATGTTACATTTCGATTTGCAACATTTTTAAACAATGTAAACAATTCCAGGAGCATTAACATTTGAGAGAACACTAAAGTGTGAAGTTATAAACTAAAACAAAAATTCCATGCATTTCTCAATTTGCTTTTAAAGGTCTAAACTAGAGGCACAATATTTTTCCATTTAAAAAATAGAGGATAGTTTTGTCTCTCCAGAGGATTTTTTACCTAATTTCAGCCTTTTGCGGTTTCGATTGCAATATATTGTGCATCCTTAAACTCTACCCAGCTGGAGTGTTAAAATCCGACTGTGAGAAGAGTTGTCTCAGGATATTGGAAAAAGAGTTTGTTGTTGTGGTTGTTTTGTGGCAGTGGGGAAGCGGCAGAAGCCTGGGGAGTTAAGCGCCGCTGGGATGCCCGGCAGAGAGAGGACAGCCTGCTTCTTCTGGCAGGGACGACACTCAAGCGCAAACGAGAAAGGGACCTCAGCGCTAATGACAGTGGAGCTCGGCAGCCACAGGGGGGCTCAAGTGAGTTTCATTTAGAGATTTGGGGAAATAAAATACTAATCTTTTTTCCTTTCTTTCTTTTTTATGTAATTAAAAAAGTAGACTTGTTCACAAAGTTGTTGTTGGGTTAGTTAAGTAGACAAATTAAGGAGATCCAAATCACAATTGGACTTTAATCAATTCAGAAATAAACGGGATATTTGTTAATCCAGGTTTGCTCTAGGTTATGCTTCTTGGCCGGGTCACACCTTGATTTTGACCTTGGGTGTTTTCCTATTTAAATAAAGGTTAAATAAAAAATAAATTATAGCTGTATTAGGCTGAAAATGCAGACATCCTACAATTTCACCTTTACATTTAATATATCTTTATGGTTACCTGATATTTTCAATGATGCTTGTAAATGGTCACATTTTTCTATAGCGCTTTTCCACCTTCAAGGCACTCAAAGCGCTTTACAACAAGGAACCACTCACCCATTCACACACACATTCACACACCAGTGTACGCAGACACTGTGGGCAAGGTGGGCTAAGTGTCTTGCCCAAGGACACAACGACAGTATTCATCTGTGGGAGCTGGAATCACACCAGCCAACCTGTGGGTCAGTGGATCTGACTGCTCAACCTGTGATGTTTATGTTGAGAGCAGGATTTGAACCGCCAACCTTTAGATCAGTGAGCAAATGCTCTACCAACTGAGCTACTGCCGCCCCGTATTTAATTAACTAACCGTATTTTCTGTGTAGATGCTGGTGAGTCAGGGGAAAGAGCCACCTTGCTTCCTTCAGCTGTTTCAGGGAGGCTTGATCATCCACAAAGGAAGCAGAGACACAGCAAGTACAGGTGAAATATAATCTAATAATTTAACACTAAATTATTCACAGTGATTTACATGTTAATACTTAATCTGATCTGCACCTGTCTCCAGAGGGGTGGAAGTTATTCTGTGTGCGCGGGGAGGCAGAGGCGGAGGCGTCTTTGCTGGAGGTCACCTGTCATCCGTCCAGTCTGAGGTCCAGAGCCAGCCTGGTCCTGCTCAGTGGACAGAAGAAGCAGCTCTATCTGTGGCATGGCTGTAAGGCTCATAGCTGTGCCCGACTCGTGGCCAAGAGAGCAGTAGACAAGCTGGTGCAGGGGTAAGCATACATAGAAAAAAATATATAATAACAACTTGGTTTGTCACAATAACAAATGTTTAAGTGTGATGTATTGCTGAATTAAATATAGATGATAAACAATAATAATGAATCTGATTTATGCAACTGGCCCAATAACCCAAGAGCATATTTTTTACAAAAACTATTAAAAATCTTTATCATCGTTGCATAACCCTGAGCTGCAATAAATAAAGAGCAGAATGAAACTGTAAGTACTTAGTTTGCTTCTGTAGTGTCTCATAGAAGTTGTTAATTCAACTTTCTATGGCTCAAATCTTATCATATTGCTACAAAAGAATCACAACTTTCCAGTATTGCAAAGAAAATGTATGCATGATGAATATTAATAACATTTGCAAATTCACAAATTTAATATAAACAATGCATTTTTTTTTTATTTATTTTAATGCTGCCTTTTTTGAGAAAAGTATTCATATTTTTATGCAAATTGGTACTTTCTGGTACCTCAGTTGGCATAAATAAATATTTATTGATCACGAATAATAACATCTACTATTTATTTAATTAATTATGAACTTATTATTACTTATTCTGAATTTAATTAATAGCAAAAACTAACTTTTAACTAAATTTAAGATTTTTTTTTTTAATATCTTACAGTGCTCTCCTAACTCTAAGGGCCATGCACCGATGCTTGTACTGCACTGCCCAGCCAGGTGGATTTCATATGTCCATTTATTTATTTTTAAATCTAGAAAACCAACAGAATTAGGAGTGAGCAGTCTAAATGTGGAAGAAGTGGATGAAGGTAGTGAACCAGCAGATTTTTGGAAAGCTCTTGGATCACAAGACAAGAAGGCCTATGACTGCATGCTTCAAGGTATATTTAAGTCAATTTTATAATAATTGTAAATAATTAATTAGGTGCTTGTCTCCTGAATATAATAGAATTTATATTGAGTTCTTTTTTTCAGACCCAGGGAAGTATAACTACACCCCACGTCTGTTCCGGCTCAGTGCCAGCTCTGGGGCATTCGAGGGCAAAGAGGTGCTGTACCCGGCCCGGGTGCCAGAAGGTGTCATGGCCATGCCTTTCCTCCAGGAGAACCTCTATTCTGCACAACAGCCAGGTACCAAATCATATTACTGATCTTGCACAGATGTTAAAACCTATAGTTAAAAAAAGTATTTGTTGCTTAGAAATTATGGTCTGAGGTACAATATACCACCTGTCAAATGTTCACATTTTTGAGTTTTTCATAACAATATATAGGGGTATAGCTCAGATTTGTGTGCTATGTAGGGAACTTTTTAATTACACTGCAGCACCAAGGCTACCTCCAGCTCCAGTTGGTGTTAGTGTAATTTCATTTTGTCATGTGTGTAAAAGATGTAATTGTCATTCCCACTATTTGGTTGATTAATGCAAATCATCACAACTACAACAGCGTTTTCAAAATCCAAAATTAAATACAAAAATACTGAATGCAAAGTGAAAGCACAACACTGACTAAATATAGCATGGAAGAACAAAACGTAATAATTATAACATTAGCAATGTGATGGTTGAATAATCCTCCAAAGAATTGCTCCAGCTGGTTGGATATGTCTGCAGTGGTCAGTTCTCTGGAGTCTCTCCCAGACCTCTCAGCTGTACGCTCCTGCCTCATGTGCTCTCTGTACCACATGCTGAACAGGCAGAACATGTCTTACATGTAGCTCTGAGCATTTCTCTGTGTTTGCTCAGAGGGCATATGGGGGGAGAAGCACAGAGCCTTCTCTCTGCAGTCTCTGGTGTAATCTTCTTAGCTGTCCCACAAAGTGACAGCCTGGGTGTCTGTTTGCCTTTAAGAAACAGACAGTGGAGGGAAGAGCATAGGCTCTGTCGCTGACAGCCTTGATCCTAGCCCACAGCATAGACAATATGGCCAGATAGCAGTTCTCTGGCTTGTTCTTAATTATGGTACAATTAGATTAGATTCATTCATGTGCTACCAGCTGTCTTGAGGTCCAGTGACAAAAAGGCAGGCAGTCAGGGACCCTTCGGTCCTCATAAGGTTGTGCTATATGTTTGGGGTTTTCACGTCCTGTGCTGATACTTGTTCCTAGTGAACACAACCTCCCATCATGGATTTGTGGCCACCATTACCCATATTTGGAATATCTGTCTCTATCTGACTATCTTTATGGATTCCTGTAGATTTCTTACCCATCACATGTTAGGAAATCTAGCCCACCTTTGCAGCCAGCCATGGTAGTGTGTGCTTATAAAGCTTGTATGTTTGCTATATGTTGACCTGTCTGTACTTCATCTGTACCTCCATAGCCCTGTTCCTGCTGGACAATCGTATGGAGGTGTATCTGTGGCAAGGCTGGAAGCCGGAGGACACCGAGAGCACAGGCTCTGCTAAAATCCGTTGGGACCACGAGAGGAAGTGCGCTATGGAGACAGTGCTGCAGTACTGCAAAGGTCAGACATGGGCCACATATGCTTCATCATTAAACTGAAATCAAATGCGCCAGTTCATAACTTGAGATTGGTGTCGATTTTCAGAAAAGAATCCCCGGCGCCCCCCTCTGGCCTACCTAGTCCTTGCAGGATGTGAGCCCCTTACATTCACAAATATTTTCCCATATTGGGAGAAGGATGAGAAAATTGCCTCAAAGGTATGAATTACTTTCATTTGAATAAATTATTGTGTCTCTTTTTCTTACAACCTCTGCATGTGTGTGTTAGACTTTTAACACATTGAGCTGATGTTGTGTTTGTCAGAATCAGAGCCGTAAGAACAAAGTGATCCTTGTGAAAGAGGCGCTGGCTAAGTTGAGTAAAGAGCAGTACTCCATAGAGGAGCTGACCAAGAAGCCTTTACCCGAGGGAGTGGACCCAATGCGCCTGGAGGACTACCTGTCTGATGAGGACTTTAAGGTGAGAAACACTTTCCCCGTTCAACCCTTCAGAAACAACTGTCTAAAGGCTGTGTTAGTCACTGTGATTCACTGACACGTTTCAGACGCTTTTGGGAATGAGTCGAGTGGAGTTCAACGCCCTGCCCAACTGGAAACAAAAGAACTTAAAGAAAAGCAAGAACCTTTTTTAAGATGTTTTGTACCCATTTTAATGTTTATACTATGGCCATTTTAAATGTATTTCCTTATTTTTTTATTGTATATGTATATGTATAATTTTATTGTTTTTATTTTACTAATGAAAGCCATTTTATTGTTTCTGTGCTCAAACCTTTACCATTAATTATGTGCAATTACATCATTTATGACATTTTGTTTTCTAACAATTGTTATAAATATATATATATATATATATGTACCATACTTTGAAAGAAGGCTTTGTGTTTGTATAGAAAAAGAATCTTGTGTTTGGGAATGCGTGTTGATTTAATATTTTATGATGTAACAAAACTTTTGAGACTTGGACGTAAAGTTACAATAGTCATTAGTAAAAATGTGTCTTCTACATGTATTACAGTTGGCCAATATTTCTATTTTACTGCAGGAAATGTTTTTATATCATTATTTTTGGTACTAAATAGTGCCTGACCCTTTATGAATACCTGGTTGAATGGGACCAAACCTAGCTGTATTTTCTATGTGAATGTAAACACTTGTATTAGCATATATAAAGTATTATTGAACTGGAGGGACTTTGCATGCCTCTATGGCCTCACCTCACAACAACTGTCCTAACAGAACAGTCTGCTACTTTGTAATCACAAACACATTTTACAGTGTCTTTTTGTAACACATGAACTGTGCATGTGGAGTGGACTACCAGGTCATCTTTTATTCAACACATAATAGCGCACACTGGTGGTAGCAGGGAATGTGCAAGGTATTTGAAAATAAAAAGATTTGAAAAACATCAACTGTGAACTTGTTTTCTAGAGCAGCAGCACGTCAAAGCACCACACTACAATCACCCACCTCAGACTGAGAGCACTGATTTGTTTTCAGTTGTGCACCAAAAATGTATTTTTACCTATTTACAGTCTCAAATCAATAACACTGGGATCCTTTGTATATTATAAAGACATTTTAATGTATTTTTTTGTTACTTTCCTGGTTGAGGGCGGATAGATGATGCCACCAGGGCACATTACAGATCACGTCTGTGGAGAGGCAACCCTGCATACAGTAACGATTTTTTTTTTTTTATGTGTTATTTTATAATGTATTATGATTATTATTATTGCCCAGATAGTACCAGCTAGAGTAGGCTATTATTGCACATTTGCTTATTTCATCTGATGCATATTGAAATATTAAAATATGGATGGACTTTTCACTTGTGCATTACTATTAGTATTAATATTAATATTAGAATGCAATAGGGTTATATATGCCTCTATATGGTATTTCTGCAGCTATATTCAGGGCTCAGAACCTCCAGAACTCCTCCATACAATAAATGTCTAACATAATAGCTCTGCAGTGTCTGAGGGATAGCGTGGCATTGAACCGTCATCTCTGAGCGTTAAACTATTATCAGCTGGGTTTGACATGTCAGTGTGTCCGCTGTGTCACCGAGCCCCCGCACTGCTTCTTTCAAAACTGCGTCTCCTCTGTAACTCCAAATACTGAAGAGGGCTGGGCTCATTTATGCTTCAATAATGTCCTGTTTTATTTCACTCTCTGCATGGATACACATACAAGGCATCCGTACAATGTTTATTTTTACAGATGAAAAAATGTCTAAGAACTATGGAAATACTGATTATACGATTTGATTAACCTTAATAATCTGTCATTGTGCATTAAACGTGCATGTCTACAATAAACCGCCAGGGGGTATCATCTGTTCATTTTTACTGCCACTTAAAGGTCAGTAAATGGCGTAAGTAATGCATCAACTCAAAGACTACACATTTGATTTGTTTTATTATTTATTTACATTTATCCTAAATCAAGCCTATTTCAGGTCAACAATTTGTCTGAATATAGCAGCCTAAAGTGGAGACAGATCCTAACCGTAGCCGTAAACTTTATTAAAATACAAAACCTTAAGCTTAACCTATTTCAGGACATATTAGAACTTTAAAGTCGATTTAAGGATAATTACTGACTTGAATTTTGTCCCCATTACGCAGCGGAGGCAGGTCCCCATGAATTACTTGTGTATACAGATTTTAGTCCCCACAAAATCGTAAATACCCAGCAACACAAGGATAGTTTATTTCTTCACTTTTTTCTTTTCTTTTCTTTTAAAAATTGGGTCTTCAATTTCCGCACTGCGCCCATCCGTCACCTGCCGCGCGCACGCACGTTTGACTGGCCGACCCACAATGCACTTTTCTCTCTCGGTGAAACAAAACAACACAGAAGTGATTAGCTTTGGCAATAACTCACGAAAATGTGCGCTGGAAAACAACAAAAAATAAATACTGCAAAACCTTGATCGGGACACATTTTTGAGGAAAAGACGAGCCTCGAGCGTTTTAAACTGCGTATGATCTTGTGCGTAAGAATTTTACGACATAATCCACTTAAAACTTTTCAGAAAGACGCAGGATTGGAGAGGGCCAAGGCAACAGTTCATGGACGTCTTCTGCGTACAGTGTTTTAATATTTGAATTGTTTTAATGCTTTATATTTTATTTTTATCAGACAATATTCATCATGTTAGGGCACTAGTGTCGGAATGAGACTCGCTGAAAAGGTGGAGGGGTTTATTTTTAACATGTTCATAGTTTGAGCAAACACAAATATGCGAAGAAGGGGGAAAAATCCACTCGGTTGTTTTTGTTGAACAAAAATCAGCACAGACCTTTATCAAAATCACTATATTGGAAGCTTCATAAGACCTCAAAATCTGCATAAAATAGTTTTATTTTTTAATCTTTAAGTACATTTTTAAACAGGTACTTCTACCTAAGTAGGTTTTGTCATGTGATATTTAAATTTTTACTTTACTACTTTTTTTTTCTCCAGTATCCCTACTTTTACTTAAGTAACAAAACTAAGTACTTCTTCCACCACTGTAAAGGACTGTAAATCTTGTACATGCAGTCCTTTTTCTTCAAGGTCTGTGTTGAAACTTGCTTGAGTGTGGAGCTTGGTTTCACACATTGTTCTGTTGACTTATGTTGCTTCCCAGTTGCACCAGCCTGACGTTTATGCTGGCTATTCTCTCTTTTTCTGACAATTGACTGTATATTCTCTGTGATGTATGGAAAATCTCCTATAGCTCAGCAGTTTGTGGACAACTCAGACCAACCCTTTTGCCTCCATCGACCACAGCGCTGTCGAAAACATTCTAAATCACCTTTGCCCCCTCAGACTCCAGGTTCTGTTTATAACAGATCATGCATACTCTAAAGCTTATACCTTCATATGTTTTGTTGTGCTAGAGAGTTTTGTTTTCAGAGTGATGAAATACTGTAGTAACAGCGTTGCCAAAGCAATTAACAAATCAAATTAATATGTCCTATCTTAACTGTATAAGAGGCAAAAATCCTCAACTGACACAATATCCCTAAAACCCCTATTCTAAATGTACAATAGTAAAAAAAAGGAAATAGGAGTCTTTTTTCAACCTTCTACAGCACAAACCTTAGCATAGTACAGAAAAAGAACAAACAAGTACAAAGGAAAAGTACCGACAATAAATATTTAGCCCTGAACATTATAGTTCCATCTATATTGAGTTACTGTCATGACTGTCCTACTCCAAATATGGCCTATAAACAGTAAGTTGAAACACTTGACTATTTAGAGAAAGTCATTGTCGTACATTCCTACATAAGGCTACCACATTATTTACAATGTTTACGATGGTGGGTTGTAACTGCAGTCTCCACTGTAAATATATGGGAAACATGTTTATGGTACTTTTCCCTGTAGTGTGAATGCAGCCTCCTTAGATTTGCCTTTATTTTCAGTCTCAACAGACCCTGCTGAAACCTTCATTTTCCTGCAGAGAGCAGAGCCTCACAAAACTAGCAGTCCAACAAAAGAAAGAGCTCTGAATCCTCTTAAAAACATCTTTTAGAGACATTTTCACTCTATTGATCGTGCCACATAGAAATAATCAATAATCATGTCTCTTTTAGGATCCTCATTTCACAGGGAGGAATCTAAGCCGCCACAAACCCCAAGAAAAACAAAGCAACAAACCAGCATTGTCTGCAACAAAACTAAAGCGCTATGATGTTTTGTGTGGGAAATACAAGGCCCAGAGATTCTCATTGTTAGCAGCTTATATTGAACTGAAATAAGCGGCGGTAACCTTGGATGTGAGAGTGATTGAGCGTGGCAGACGCACTCAGAATAAGGGGAGCAAGGTGATAATGTTGTTAATCAGCGCTGCTCTCATGGCTTCGCTCCCAGATTAGCCTCCTCAGCTTTAGCCTTCTCTTTTTTTTTTTTTCCCAGGCCAACCAGGATTAACTCTTCAATTAGCAAGATGTATCAGGAGTTCCCATGAATGTATCCAAACAAAATCTAACACGGAAAGCCAAAATAGAGATATAATTTTAGTGTTTGTAAAGAATTCTCTAATTGTTTCCCACTATATTGATACTTTGTAGCTGATGTTGTCAACAGTCACTTGATGCTCTGTCTGAGGCCTTGTTAGACTTTAATCTCTGCTTTATTTTAACACAATCTGACTATAAAGAACTGATTTAACTGGAACTACAATAGGTGTAGTTTTTAGTATTTTTTTTCTTCGGATTTCAGTGTGTGTGTCCACTGTGTCACCATGGCACAGTGACATGTCAACTACCTGCTTATCGCCATGGATATAGTGATATGTTTGCCTAGAATGTTCCACAATACTACATTAAACATATCTATTTTCTTCTTTCTCAGTTACAGTTGTTATGATAGACTGAAAATACCTTGAAAATATGTATCCTTGTTGTGAACTGGGTGCATCTGATTCTGCACAGGTTTTACCTGTAGCTTGGCCTGTTGCCGTCTACTTGACTTCACGGAGATGGATACATTTAATGCCATACTGAGGAACATTCCAGAAAAAAGCTCCATGGTGATAGGCAGGAGACAGACGCTCTACCAAAAAGATATGTTGTACGCCTCTAATTTTGTCAATGCCAAATGACTCCCACAAGGAACATAAAAAGTGCTAATATACAAGCCACAATTTATTTTTATTTATTTAATTAAAATACAGCATCGAAAGGAAAAAAGTATAAACAAATTAAATACTAAAGGTGATCTATGTATTTATTTTGTCCACAGTATTCTATTAAACTAATCTGTCTTGCCTTTATTCAACTACAGATGTTATTTATTGCTCAAAAATATGTTATAAAATATGCTTCTCCACAGTTCTAACCTGTAATTTGGCTCGCAAGTCTTCATGGAGATCTTAAGTTTATGGTCATACTGTGGAACATTCTAGGCACATCTCCATGGAGACAAGCAGGTGATGGACCCTCCACAGGACAAGTTACACAGCACACACTGAAATAGCATTTTCAATCCTCATACTTTGGCAGTGGTCCATGTGCTGCAAGGGCTTCTAGTTTGGAAAATTAATTAGGTATATTCATGTTCCTCTATATAACATTCTTTAAACCTGTCTCAGACTTTTACTAACTGTTAATAAGTGGGAGACTGTATTGCTCTATTGATCTGCTCAGAATGACTAGTCTCTTAAGTACCTAAGTAAATCTCCTATTGGTGATTTTTTTTCTCCTTTTAGTCGATTCCTCACGCCACTCCAAGTAACAACAGTACCCGTCCACTATTTTGTTTAGTGCTGTGGAGCTGTTGTTTTGTTCATTAGTGCCTGAAAGAATGAGACACTTGTCCAGAGTCAAACAGAGAAATCTTTATATTGCTGCCATTTGTTACGCAGCCTGTGTGGAGGATAGGAGAGGTAATGACAATTGGTAGTGTTAATAAATCATGGCAACTGCTAATGCCTTGCACAAAAGCTCTTAATAAAAGCAGTTCATTATTTACTGGGGCGTGAAGGTGCTAAAATTAAGCCATATATAATTTAAAAGAGGTAATAAGATGTTATAAAATGGACAAGATGGCTCCTCAGAGATACACGACACACGCAGTGGTAATTGAAGTGTCATGGCATTTACTCGTAGCTGACTCATGCTCTGTGGACGCTGTCAGAAGACCAGTGTTTGTACACTATGGGTCGCAGGATAACACTGTGGTGCAGTCAGCTATGTTAGACCCATGGACAAATATTGGATTTTCCACATTGACGAAAATAGAAGATATTATATTGGTGTTCATTGACTTTGTACTGTAGTAGTTCTGACAGAGCATACAAACTAAGCAGTAAATAGTGTTAAATAAATAAAAATGAATAAATAACAGATACTTCATTAATACCAAATCACAACGATCTAACCTTCGTAATTCTATATTGTGACAACTAGGGATGCACCAATCCAGCTTTTTCAGTTCTGATACCGATTCCTTCAGATACTACAGATTTAATAGGTACAGATACCCAATATCAGCAGATACCAATGCAGAGAAAGCATTTATTTAGTTTAAACAGAACTATTACAACACAAACTGATCCAAATGCATTATGTAGCTATAATTTATCCCTCAAATAACTACAGTAAAACTTTGTATAAATGCAAACATTATGAGACTTTCTGGGCCGACTACGACCAGTAATTAGTCTTACTACATCAATTAATATGTACAACAGGATATCGACTGAATCGATATTTGGAAGCCGATAGCCAATCCAGCAAATTTTTCTGTATAAGCCCTGATATCAGATACCAGTATCATAACGCTGCATCCCTAAACACGACATCTGTCAAATCAAAGGTCTAATCTCGCTTCTTGTTTCTTGTTCAGGACACGCTTAAATGCTTACTAAATAGTGTTCAAAAAGTAATTATTTGTTTTAAGTGAAGTTGGCACACTTTAATTTTAGCTGCTTAAGTTGAGACAGTATTTAGTCATACCATGTGATTTTTGAAGCAAGTTTTCCTTCAGTTCTCATGAGGCTTTTGAAGTCCAAGAATGTTTTAAGATGGAGTTTACTTCTGAAGGCGTTTAAACCCTTAACATGAAACAGTGTTGGACGTGGGGTGGTGGATTATAAGAGCTGCTCCTCTGCTGAACGAGCATGATATTGTGTGATGTGTCATGTCAGCGGGTATTTCCATGCAGCAGATGGTGACACTTAACTTCAGCAACAAGACTTCAGAAAACAGGCAAAGACTGGCTTAAAGAGGAGCAAAAAACAAACTTTTTTCAGCAAAAGCATTGGCACCAGTATTGCCTCTGAATAGATTTAGCTTGCCAAAAATTGTTAAACTAACTTTACTAGAAATAAACTAGTTACTTACCAGGGTTAAACCTGGCCAAACCAGACAGACACTAGCACTGCCCTTTTACTAAACAGGTATAAACCAGGAGTAGAACTATGCAACCAGAACTATACTTACAGCACATTTAGTCCTAATATGCTACACCAAGTCTAGACAGCACAGTGGCTTAGTGGCTGCCATTTTGGAAGTAGATCCTGGATTCAGCTAGGGATCCTGATATCATATCGTGAAAAGTCTCACAATAATATCGTGGGTCATCACTATTTATCAAATTACACGTTTCTTTGCTTAATTTCATTGTTATGGTGCAGCAACAGCTAAAAAACTGAGAAATACATATACCATGAGCCTTTGCTTTGTTTCAGTTCAATCTACGTAATGTAATAACTGCTATTAAGCACTTTTAAATCTTAATTATTTGAATTATAATGACAGAAAAGTTGCATGTGCACAGTTTTGTTAGCCTTCATAAAATATTGCAATAAATATGCTGTGAAGTGCATATTGTGAAAATATTGTATTAAGAGATTTGGATATGGTTACATCCCTAGGTTCAGCTTCTGGACATTGTGGGAACTTTCTGTATGGAGTATGTATGGATGTGTGTCTACACCCATCAATATGGAGTTAGCTAGGTTAATAGTTTGCCCCATCAATCCAAAACATGAAGTAAGCCAAATAATCATGCTTTGTAATTGTGCTATATGTCCTGGTCCAGATCTGCAGATGGGTCCCTGGGCTCTGCAGTCATCCCCTGCCCCTGACAGGTCGCCCTGAGGCGCTGGTTAAAGGAGGGGTTAAATGCAGAGGTCTTATTTCCCTATGGGATAATAGAGTGTACAAATACAAAATGTAGTGGCCTGAATCAGAACCAGAACTCAGCCAGAACTATGTAAGGGCTAAAATTAATTGTATTGTATTCTTAAGCAATCTATACTTCTCCTCTGAATAAATCCAATATTAATTAAACCAGGACTTGAACTGCAAACAACTCCCCAGTCCCTATTCATTAAACCTACAAATCCCCTCTCTTTTGCTTGTACTTACTTTGACTCCTTGTTTGCCCTGTCTATCTTTGAATCCACACACAGATTCCCATGTTACACATATGTGACAGACCTGCATGTATCCACTCACATAAGTCTTGTATCCTTCAGATGAGCGGAGGATGTGGGGATGACAGAGTGATTGAAAGATCCTCTCGGCCGCTCCATCCATCAGCACAGCCTGTTTATCCTGGTCCTGCTGCTGCATCTATCTGATGTAAGGAGGAGGAAGAAGCATTAGGCCTGCCCTGACCATCAACTCTCCCACTGCCACACACATATGGGTCATGAACCAATAAGAGGTACAGAGATTTATTTTGACCAGATTTATTACAAAATGCCTTTTACTTGACCTTGTGTTGGTGAATAGGCATTCACATTCTGGTATCTGATAAAAGACAGGAGCTAGGGTATGTTAGGTTAGACACTTTTTTTAATAGGAGGGATGCGCTATATAATGTTATGGGAGAGTAATTATTTCTCCAAAAAATATCCAAACATACAATTCACAAATGTTGAACCTTATCATTATTTGTTAGGGATTGGGTAAAAAAAAACTTTAGGTCCTTTCAACTGACAATAGTCATGTATTTTAGGCTGAATAATGGCACCATTTTCTGATGCTATTTTGAACAAATCATTTCATTTTAGATTTTTTTTTTTCAGGTGGATAGGTCCAGTACTGATGACCAAGATAATAACCATAAACATTCTCTTACATAATTTGTAAGAAATCAGGTCAGAAGAATAACCTAGAAAAATGCAATAATTTATATTCAGTTAAAATAATTTACATGTAGAATAGTTTTTCAAACTTTTGGACACTTACCTAATGCCAAAAGTTCCCAAGTCGAGTTCAAAGCTTCAGAAAAGTCCCTTAAATATAATCTGTGGATACAAAAGTATTTGAATAAGTACCGCTAAAAACATCTTGGGGGGAAAAAGTGGATCATCTTTCTAAAATGTCTCCTGGTGAGTGTTCGGTGAAGGTGCAGCTCATTTCAGAGTCAAATAGGTCAGTGCACCTGCTGTCTGCCTAATGCACTTCCACATTAATATACACAACATTAGCCTGTTTACTCAGTCCATTAGCACACTTCACTGGCAGAAGAGAGGCGTCACTGTCATCATCCCATCAGGTAATAAACGGATTTGTGTCCCGTGAGGAAAAAGTTGGATATGAACTTTCCTTAACATCTAAAACATCTAAAAACAAACATTTTCACTTGAGGCAGGCAGAAATATGAATAAATGTTTGATTTATTTTTAACTCTTAAGGCAACTATAAGTGGTAATTAGCTTAACCCCAAAACAGCTAATTAGTTAAGATGACATTTCTTTAAACAGAAATCTTAAAGGTGCACTCTCTAACTTTTCTGTAACTTTGCTGGTGGAAAGTCTGTTACCTACTTTTCTCCAGGGGGATGCTAACTTTGCATAAAACTTTCCCCAGTATAGCGTTAAAGTATTCATTTTGCCTTTATTTTAATAAAACATCTCATTCACTGACCTTACCTGTAACTTGGCCTAGTGGCATCACCTGCTTTTCTCCATGGATATATAAGTTTAATGCTATATACTGAAGCTTTCCACGAAACATTCAATAAGCAGCCAAGACTGGTGATCCACAATTTGTGTTTATTATAAGCTGAAATTCAATACAATTTGGCAAAATATTAATACACACAAAAAGGCGTATATGGCATGTACAATCAACAACAGGTGGAGGACCATCCACCAGAAAAGTTACATAATGCTTCATATGACTATATCCTGTGGTAAATATTGTAAATAGGAAGAGTGGCAGTTAAAAGACCCCATTCATCTTCAGTATCATAAATCCATTGCCTCTGTTGCAGGTATGTAAATTAGATATGGCTACAAACTTGGACATTTACGCAAAGGTTATTTATAATGCTAATGTTACATTTTTACTAAATTTAAATCTGTAAATATGGGTACAAAATAAGGTCAAGCTACAGCCATAAGTTGTTTTTTCTGGTTATAAAGTATATAGAGTAAATGTTGACTCCAACTTTCATTTGAATTAACACATCAGTGGGGTGGCAATTAAAAGGTATTGGATTGAGATATGTTGATATTTGGAAACCTAATGCTGCTACATTTATTTCATTCTTCTGATCTTGCTGTTATAATCACTGATACTGCTTTTTTTTTTATTGAGGTATAGATACATGTCTGATCTGTCAATTTTAAAGGTGCACTATGTAACTTTTCTGGTTGTAAAGTTCCACAGCACCTGCTTGTTGATTGTAATTGCCATATAACCTTTTGTGCGTATTCATATTTTGCCAGATTTTAAATGTTGAATTTCAGCTTACTTTTTGTGATGTGTGGAGAACCAAAAAACACAGATTGTGGATTGCCAGCCTTGGCTGCTTTGGTACAGAGACTGTTCTGCCAACAATGTGCAAGTGAAGCATGTGAGCAGTATCTGAGTTCTTTATATAGATTAGACCCTTTAAACTTAATATGGTAAGAGATTAGGTCAGATCTATTCGATCCCTCTGTTATTTATAACAAGAGACTCTTTAGACTCCAAGGTCAATCATTTTAAGAATAATACACATATGTCCATCTCTATTTAGAAACAGAAAATGGCTGCTGCATTCATACAGTTGGCCAGGCTCCAAATATAACCTGGCATCAATACAAATGACCATTAGTGAAGAATGCCTGGGTCAAATGAAGACTGCAGGGCAGCTTTTGCCTGCACTAACTGCTGCTGTAACCTTCAGATTGTCGTAAAAGCACAGACAAGTGAAGTGGTCTCTACTGGCCAACCCTTTTCTATCCTATTATACAATGTACCGGCATGGTGCTCTCATGCTTTCCGCTTTTCTTATGTTATTGTCCTTTTTATTTTGAATTGGCCTGTTCAGTTTATTACTATATCGACAAAAATTCAGATTAAGATTTTTGGCTCAATATTTATCATGTCTTTTCCTTGTTCAAGTGAGAGCATTTTCTGTAGTAAGACAACATCTGAGCAACACAAGCTCAAATTATTCACATATATCGACTCATTAATATTAACAATATATAATTTTCTGGAGGAGTCACACCACCTAGATGATTCCATGAATTGGAAATAGAAAGTTAAAGCCACATTTTGGGACTTTTGCTTTATACAGTTATTGTGTCAGTAGCAAGAAGTAGTTTCATTATTATCTATGTAATCCTTCAGTCATCCAGGTAGGTTCTATAGCAAAAAAAAAACATTCTAGTCTGTCATCTGGACAAGGTTTTAGAGTGAAGACATTTCGTAACTCATCCAGGTGTGTTTTTGACCAGAACTGAAGAAGCTACTTGAATGAGCAGCAAAACATCTTCACTCACTTCACTTTTGACCACTGGACAGAATGGAATTTTCTTTTGATATAATTTCATTGTTGTCATTTATTGTGATTAGCTTGTATATCACAGTTCAAAATGTGTTATTGTGACAGGCCCATTTACTCAGATCATTTAATGTCTTTAAGATCTCAGTCTCTCTAAACTATTTGTTGACACCTGAACATTTATATAATTCACTTAACAGCATAATATGAGACACCTAAATGTCATCCCTGGCCTGGAGTCAAATATGTCTCTATGAACTTTACTTGAAATATCTCCAATCTACTTGTACGTTTGTGAAGGTTGCAGTGTCAAGGTAAAGCTAGCATCCATACTTGTCTTTACAAAAGTAGTGGTTGAAGTAGGTATTATTGTATTCTTTGGAGATCGCTGTCAATAAGGAATTCCTTGGCTGTGTTAGAAGCCATTGCTATTATCGTGCAAACTACTGCAAGAAATAGCAATGGCTTTCAGAAGAACCAAAATAATTCCAACTTTCAACTATGTTCCGTCGAGGCTTGTTCACATAATGTCTTATGAGGTTCTATATACCTAAAGTTTATTCATGTTTTGTGCGATACTTGAATCACAACCAGAACATTTACAGGCATAGGTTAGAACTTTTCTGATGGATTACTCATATTGTCTTTGGTGTTGATAAGAAAGAAAAAGCAGGTATAATTTTTGTCAATATTGCCTACTCCTGTGTCTGACTTGACTTGATATGCATTGCTTTGTAATTTATCCATACGATGATGGAGTAGAGCCAGCCCTGCTCTGCCCATGGTTCTTACTGTCTCACCCAGTGCTTTTACAGTGTCCGTCCAATCCAAGCTAATCCCATTGATTCTTCTGTGCTTAAATGGGGTTGTCCACACTTTGATTGCAGATGACCTTCGTAGAGGAAGAGGATACTGAATTAGCTCTTGTGACTGTCATCATTTTCCCCTGTCCACTTTGATCCGTTACTGTCCATTTTACATTTGCAGATATTGAATGTGAAGTACACATGATGTTGTCATGGCCAGTTCTTATCTCTGTGGTTTAGAAATGCAGTAGGAATCCACTGAAAGCTTGCAACAAAAGAACCTGTGTCCAAGTATTCCCTGGACCATACTGCAAGAATAAACATGAATTCCTTACGGGCTAGTGTTTACAGGAATAAAAAAACGTTATATCTCTTATATAAAAGCTTATTTAAAAATATAGGCTACATCTAGTCTAATAATATACATGAATGCATTTCCAGACTGCCTTTAACACAAACTGTTTCATTTTTCATTTAAATTAACATTCTTCACTCAACACTACTGAACTGCTTTGAAAAAGTCATCAGCATTTCAAAAAAGCCCAAGGCTGCAGTCTGTCTCTCCAGTGACGCTAACACCATTGCTCTGATTAGACGACAGCAGAGGCTCTGACCCACTGGAAACTTTGTAGCTCTTAGAATGAAATGCTGTCATTTTTTCTTACACCCCTCAAAAAAAAAAAAAAAAAAAAAAATCCCTCATGTAGTCCTCTGCTGTCATAAAACCAATTCTACTAGTTAATTTGTATGCACAGAAATTCCAAAGAAAAGTTAATTTGGTCTGGCTCTGGATCTAGATGAAAATATAAAACACAACATAAAGGAGCACTATATACATTTACACAATCTGATTTCATGAATATGTTATGGAATGTTCTAGGGAATATTCAACTATCTCAGGTGACGTCATCAAGACAGCCAAGTCAGATCTATAGAGAGTCGGCCCCTCTCACTGTAAGAAATTCACTGCCCCTTCAACTAACCAGAAAAGTACATAAAGTATAAATTTAACCAATACATTTTAGGCATTAGTAACACACTTTTTCCAGGCTTGTCTTTCAGTCTGTATTCAATCAGTCCCACCCCATTCTTTATTATGTGTTAACCTGCATCTGAAGCCACATCTGCCCTGGAGTACACTAGTGTAGCCATGGCTGTCAATGTGCACCTATAACCTTCCTGACCACCACCAATCACTCACAGACCTCACATTTGTATATGCAAGGTGGGTGAAGTGTCTTGCCTAGAGACACACCACCTGAAAGTACAAAAAACAGAGCTAAGATTAGACTTTTTAGTTGTCCACCATTACTTGTGGTTGACTATTATTTCCTTTTCAGCACTACTTTTTTCTACAAATTGCTAGTATGGTAGTACCAGCTCATCTCAGCAGAGGGGAGAGGAAATTGTGTGTTCCCTGTAATAAATCCGACAATGTGTTTGCCAACCAAATGCTCCCCTCTTTTGTTTTGTTCTTGCAGCCTTTCATATTGTCCCTTAAATTACTTATTTCCCCAAGTGTGGATGAGACTCTTTTCTTAGCTTCGCTTTACTCTATTTCTCAAAAATCATTTATTTCTGCAGTGTATGTAGTCCCCTGTGGCTCTACACAAGCCTGTTCTCATATAGGCAGATGCTGTGAAATTGCTTCTACTTGCTGTGTCTTTCTTTTTTTTTTTTTTTTTTTTTTGTAACGCTTTTTGCTCACAATCTTTATTTAAATACTCACTACATTTGCTGAGTAAGGGACACCCCAGAATCAATTTATCAATACACGCGTTTCACATGGTTATATCTTGTTATTGTGCCATTTGTTTATCAGTTCTCTGTTCTTTTTGTTTCTTTTGTAGGGTTCCATCTTAAGTGCTTGAAGCGTTAAACTACCCCGGTGAGCATAATGTTTTTTCTTATATGGCAAGCGCTGGTGTTTTTAAATGGGAATCGATCATGCATCTTTTATAGCGGTTACACCCGAATGCACTTTAACATAATAGCTTTAGCCACGATTGATTAGCTTAATAGGATGAAGACAAGGGTGTAATTGAAGGTACAGGCACAAGATAATAGCTTACCTTAAGTAAATGGATGTGTAGGAAGTATTACATGTCTGAACCTATTATGAATTATTTTGTAAACAAAATCAGTGCTTGAGTAAAAACCCAGATTTCTCAATTTTTTTAAGAACACAGATAAATCTACTTGCATTGGTGCATTGTAGGGGTGTAACGATATCCAAGTCACTGTATGAACCTCACGGTACGATATTTATTGCAATATCCTGGGAAAGCTCACGGATATGGTGTGGTGGGGAGAGGCTCACAATTTGGGATGTAACAATATCCAAATCTCTCAGTTCAATATTTTCACGATATACAGCTCACAGTACGATGTATATTGAGATATTTTGTGGAGGCTCATATGCTATTTTTTCCTCTTAAAATGCCTTGACAAGACATACCGTATTTTCCGCACTATAGGGCGCTCTGGATTATAAGGCGCACTGTCATTGAATGGTCTATTTTCGAAATTTTTTCACAAATAAACCGCACCGCACTTTAAACGAAACACAACAGTTAGATGGCTCAGTCGGACTTTATTTGGCGCGTTCACAGTGACTCTGGGCTTTGTTCAGCTGTGGCGTGTAGGGAGGGTGCTGTCTGGGACCGCTGGATTGTTGGCGTGTTCGCAGTGACTCAGTTGTTCAGTTGTGGCTAGAAGTGGCACAATGCACTAGCTTTTTCGTTCCTTCTGTCCATTCCTCATCCGTGTGAAGTGATGAGTGTGGCTGCGGGTATTTTTCGCTGCACAATCACTGTCTGCTCCGTGCTTGTTTGCGTGCAGCGGTGCGGCTTTGTAGTTTACTGAAGTTGCGCTGGGACACCCGAGTGGATTCGTGTATAGTGCGCTCTGGATTGTGGGGCACGCAGTTGTTTTTTGATGCAGTCGGAGGCTTATGAGCGCTCCCTATGGTGCGGAAAATATGGTAATCCAAAGAACTAAGACTTAAAAGTGCTTAGAACTGTTATTTCTTCTTGTAGTCTATACTGAAATGGAGCAACGGATCATGGTCTATGTAGTTCCCTCTGCCTTTTTTTGAGCTATTGTTGCACCATATCTCTTAATTTAAACAAAGAGACTTGTGATTTGATATATTGTGATGGTTCACGATATTATTGTGAGAACTTTGACAATACGATATCACGATATTTTGGTTATTGTTACATCCCTAGTGCATTGTGTAACTTTTCTGATGGAGATGGCATTGTGTTTTATAGTATGGCATTATATGTTTCTGTCATCATGGAGACCAAACCAGGCCTAGTTATTGGTCAAATCTGTGGAGAGGCAACGCTACTCACAGTTAGAATGCTTTTCTAGGTATTTTTGAGCAATAAAACCACCTGTAATTGAGTAAATGTAAGGCAGATCCATTTAATATCATTGTAGAATATTTGAAGCAGAACAATGACATATCCATAGAAAAACAAGAAGGTGATGGACCCCCAACTGAAAAGTACCATAGAGCACCTTTTAAATTAAGACTACTAATTGTTTTAATCCAACTATCCTGTTACCATCATGGCTTGTTATAGTTCTTGTATAGTTCCAAATATTACTGTATTTAGCACCCTTGCTACTCCTGCTTCTCTATATATAAATATTTCGTTTTCCAACAAGATGTAAAGACAGGATCTTCCAATTTGTTGACTGAAAATGGTTAAATAAACAAACATACAAACAAAATACTTGAGACTTCTTCAGAAATGTTAGTGATGCTGTCATAGCTTCCTAAAAATGTTTAAATTATGGCGTCCATCTGTTGAATTCCTCTTAATATTTTTCCAATCTGTTTTTTTCTGACATTGACATTGACAAGAAAATTAGGTGTATCTTTCCCTTTTGCATGACTCACTATTCATTTTGTTGTCTTTTATTAGAAATGACTTTGAATTTTGATGTAGTCCAACTGTTTTGAATGGGCTTGTCCTTGCCTCATGTAAAAGCAGTGAAAATACTACATCTTAATTGGCAGTTTGTGTTGCTATCAGGATAACGAGGAGACAGTAGCCTTCAAAATGATGTGGAGAGGATAATAGTGATGAATGTGGGTGTCAGTATCCTGTGTACTAACTGACCAGCTAACCCTTCCACTGGTTCACTATTCTCCTATAGCAGACATGCACTGTCACATATGATAAATGCTCAGGGAATTTCATATGAGAGTCATATGTTAGGGTGGAAATGTGTACAGTAAATGTATGTGGTGTCTGTGTCTGCCTGTTAAAGCAGCCTATTGTGCAAAATTGACTTTTCAGAGCTTTTAACCATGTAATAGTTGTTTGGCCTGCACATTTACTCAATTGTAGTTGTATTTGTGGTGATTTGTGCATGTTTGAGCTTCTTTGTTCTCCAGTTGTATTTTTTTAGTAGTAATTTTGGTACAAATGAAAAAAAATAAAAATCTGCGGTTTGCTAGTGTGATGCTATCGGTAGGTCCTGACAACTTCATCACTCTTTGTTGTGATGATGTTTACAGTTGAAATCCGCTCCTACTGCAGTTTTCGAACATGGAAGTCAGCAAACGTTTTTCTTTTATTTTGTTTTAGATCATAGATTATAACTATATTGCAGACACAATATAAACAGGGGTTCTTAATCTCACCAGAATTTTTCAGTTTAAACAAGACAAGTATACTGTTATATGCCCATAATACATTATTTTTAGATTTAAAACATATTTAAAAAAATCTTAAACTAAAGGCCAGGCCATTTTGACAGCACAATTAACATAGTAATTATGTAGAGCTAAGAAACGGTAATAGACAGAAGTCAGAAAACTACCACATTTAGTTCTTTTACATATAGTAAATTTGATAATTTTAGACTCTTTTCTTGTAATTTAACAGATTACCAATCTAATGTTAAAAAATAAATTTCTGTCCATGTAATTCATGTCTCCATTGGCATATTAAATGAATTTGTGGCCTTTTCCTGCTTTAGATTTGCTTTTCGCATTCCAGCAGATCAAAGCTCTGTCTGTTCCTTGTGTTTATTTGCTCCAGTGAACTTCACCAGTGTGGCTTTCATGTCTATGCAAATGTCCCTGTAATGCCAGTGTGGCTTTGGGAAGAGAAGGTGCATGAAATGCTTGCAAAATGAAGGACTTTCTTCATGCTTGTTCTTAAAAGAGGCAAAGTTAATTGGTGAAACGATGACATACAAGGCTTAATAACAACAAAATAAGAAATTGTGTGATTTATTCTGAAAACACAGTGAGTGAAAACTTAAAAGAAATTATTTGAGCTGTGGATGATTGTAATGAAGATTGAATACTATCCTTTTATTATTTAGAAGTTGCCAAATGTGTTTTCACTGCGATTGCATCAGGAAGGACTTTTGGGAGAAAGAGATAACAACCAAAGGGTTTACTTTTCTGAACCTATAAAATGAACACAGAATATTTTCTTGGAATTTAGATTTACAAAATGCATAGGTTTTATTGGACAAGACAAATTTGAAATGGGGTGGAAGAGTGGGTAGAAACATTCAGCAAATTGCTAGAGCCAGAAATGGATCTCATAATACAGAGGCTAGCACAGAGCCATAGCATGATCTCTTTACTACTACTACAACCACAGGTACTACAGTATTAATTACTAATACCACCACTCTGTACTGAAACCTAAAACATGTTTGATTAATAAACAACAAAGAGTCATTTTTCCTATCTTCTCCTGGACAAGATCAGTCAAAAGATTCCTATAGTGAGTGTTTTGCGGTCACCAGCTTACAAATGTCCCCAATGAAACTTTTAAGTTTGAAGTATGGATCAGAAATAGATCCATTTCCCTATGGGCACAATAAACGACACCTTTCCCATAAAAAGACTTTGCCACAATATCTTAATTTTCCATTGAGTTGATAAATTTGACACAGCTCTGCCCCAAATCTGTGGAAAACTCAATTTTAGTCGAACCCAAGACTCCATGCTCTGGTCCTATACCCCCAATTTATTTCCCATAGTATTCCCATAGTATTTGATTCCCCTTTTGACCATTGGCCATTACTAGCATTTTCTACCTGGGGACTTTATTAAGCTCCAAATACTAGCCTGAACTCTCTCTGATCTCTCTCTCGCTCTCTGCAGTCACTAGTGCCTTTTGTTCCGTAATAGCACCTGTGTTCTCTGACATGTTTGGCGAATAATCCGCACACTGACCCCCACGACTGGAGGTCACAAGCAGAACCATTTTGCTGCTGTTGTACCTCCTCCCCAGTGATTTCCTGGGTGAATTTTCAGCTCAATCTGTCTCACTGCGACCCTGGGGTCAGAAGGAGTGAGCCACTGCAGAGTTTTCATTCACTAAAAACCAGCTTAGTCTTTGTTGTATTGATCCATTTGAGAAGCAATGATTGATGGTTTATTTTGAAAATGTGGCGTCAAGTTGCAAATTGTGTTACAAACTACAGATGCACTTAAGAAATGTTATTTAGATAAGCTGCTCTGTAAGATATTATGAATTTTCTAATTACAGTCCAGTGGGCACTCTACCTGCTCACTTACCTTATCCATTTACAACATTCTAATTAGTCACTGCAATGAGTTTATAAGCACTTATCACAATTTTCTAAGGTAAAGGCCAGTAAAGCTAGCATGCTATCGGTGCACTTCCTTTTTGTGGAACATAAAGCGCTCCATAATTAGATGCAGACTGCAGACATCAGCCTCATTTTCACCCTAATAGCTCCTTTTACTATATATCTGCACTGGAGCAAAGCATATTTTACTTAATTACATGGAAAAAAAAAAACAGGTACAGGCCTTTTATATGCAGTTTTACAAATTTTAAATCACAAATACTTTAGTGATGTCTTAGTACCCATACTTTGAGCAATATTATGGTATCAGAAGCTGCCCGTGCTTGTCTTGGTTGCATGTCAAGTATTACAGAAAAGTGAATGGACTCCCACAAAAGTACAGAAATATCATGCACCCTTGTTTGGAAGATTAAATTTTTATTACAGATGATATACTTGATATTCAAATTGTGCATATCTCAAAATAACCAAATTATGTGTTTATATATATATATATATATATATATATATATATATATATATATAGGGGTGTCAAATTATCGCGTTAATTGCGATTTATTAATTACAGTCATATTTAGCGCGTTATGTTTTTTAATCGCGTTAATCTCATTTTTAATGTCTAACTTTACTGTTTCTGTATGCGAGTTGCTTTATTATAAAACCTGTTTTATAATACACACACACACAAAAAACACATTTATACATGTTTTTATTTCGGTAATTCCACTCATTGCCGGAAACCCACACAAAACGTGCGCAGTAACAGCGATGTAAACGTCATGTTCAACGTTGGCGGCGTCAGTCGCACAATGGACGAGGTCGAAGAGCCAGTAGAACAGAGGCAGCAGTGCACAGGTAAAAACACATTCGTGTCTTGGAAATTATTCTCCCGACGTGAAATATAAAAGAAAAAATAACAAATATAATATCGCCTGAAAACAACCTGCATAGGCTCATGATGTCTGCACTACTGTCCTATAGTGACCTGCCACATGAGGGGACACGCACACAAACACACACAAACACAAACACACACCTTCATCATCGTCATTAACCTGAGAACGCGCGGACCACGTTTCCTTCCGTAGACACTGCGCGGACACCGACGTGCTCCCGTGAGCCGCGTGTGGATCGTGTTTTCTCGCGTACGCGGCGTAAACCGCGCTTCCTCCTGTGCGCCTCTAAACCAGAACTAACACCAAGACTAAAACCAGGACTAACCCAGTCCAGAACTAAACCAGGACTAAACCAGGTCTAAACCAGGACTAAACCAGGACTAAACCAGAACTAACACCAGAACTAAAACCAGAACTAAAACCAGGTCTAAACCAGGACTAAAACCAGAACTAAACCAGAACTAAACCAGAACTAAAACCAGAACTAAAACCAGAACTAACACCAGAACTAAAACCAGAACTAAAACCAGAACTAAACCAGAACTAAAACCAGAACTAAAACCAGGTCTAAACCAGGACTAAACCAGGACTAAACCAGAACTAAACCAGAACTAAAACCAGAACTAAAACCAGAACTAACACCAGAACTAAAACCAGAACTAAAACCAGGTCTAAACCAGGACTAAACCAGGACTAAACCAGGACTAAACCAGAACTAAACCAGAACTAAAACCAGAACTAAAACCAGGTCTAAACCAGGACTAAACCAGGACTAAACCAGAACTAAAACCAGAACTAACACCAGGACTAAAATCAGGATTAATCCATTCCAGGACTAAACTAGGACTAAAGTAGGACTAAAGCAGGTCTAAACCAGGACTAAAACCAGTGATCTCATATATGAAGCATTTCTCTATCAATAATATTTTTAATATGGTTAAGGAAAGACTGGACTTTTTATTGTCTTTAAGTAGACAAAAGTTTTTATGTTCAGATTTCCTTGTCTTTGCTACTTTACAGCAAACAGTTTCTTATTCATGGAGACTTGGGCTCAACAGCCAATTTGGAGAGATTTGTTAAACAATAAATGACTTTATAAAGTCACTTTTTTAAATCTATATCAGTCTTTTGATCTGCCACAATAATGTAATAATGAATTTAAATGAAAATACCTCAAATTGAAGGCTTTTCTCAGCAATTTTTAGGTGAGATTAAAATGAGATTAATTAGATTAATTAATTACAGATCATAATTAATTAATCTCTCAATTTTTTAAATTGCATGACAGCACTAATATATATATATATATATATATATATATATATATATATATATATATATATATATATATATATATATGATCATCAGTTGCTCATATTAAGTTAATGGAATTTGCTTATAGGGCAGATAAGACACAAAATGTTTAGTTTAGTTCAATCACTCAATCAAATAATACCACAGCAGGTAGTGTACAGTTTGTATGCGTGCGCATGTGTGTGTGCGTGCGTGAGTGTGAGAGTGAGAGACGCCTGACAGACAGCAGGTGAGATGTTCAGTGGAGTGTTGATGCGTTGGTTGGCTGGGCGCTGCTGTATCTCAGTGTGAGTGGTGCATTGTGGGTAGGCTGCTCTCCTGAGGCTGGATCAGAGCAGAACTGCGGGGGGGCAGGTGTCCGTGAGAGCTGTCAGTGAAGCAGCAGGGCCACGCTCACTGCATGGAGATCACATATGACAGGACTATGGAAAAACACAAGGGAGAGACAGTTATGATAAAATAGATTTTTCCACATATTATCTAAAGATCATGACAAGTAGTGAGTATTGTTGTTACTACTGACACTGTAACTAATACATAACTAAATATTCACTAACAGAGAGTAAAAAAATATATTAACCCCATCATAAAACAGTGAGTTAAATTTTCAAAAGAATATAGTATAGTAGCTAGTGCACTATATAACTTTTCTGGTTATAGGGTTACCTGCTCATCTCCATAGAGATGTTATTGGTTTTGCTTGGAATATTTCACAGTGTGACATTAAATTATTCATGAAAACAAAAGGTGAAGGTGAAGGTGAAGAGGTGATCCTGCTTATAGTAAGAATGGACAAACTGTATTTATATAAATGCAAGATAGAAATGTTAATGCCATACTGTGGAACATCCCTGGCAAAGCAATCACATTTCCACAGAGAGAAGCAGGTGATGGGCCTTCTATAAGAAAAGAAAAGTTTCCTAGCACACCAAGTGAATGGTACATCAGCCATGGACAATATCACAGTGTGCCCCGTCTAAGCCTAAAGTACGTGGTATACAATATATTCCAGCCATCCACTTGAACCGAAAGATTTATTGCAATTGAATCAAAATTACAATGCCAATGGTTGCAATCAGAAAATCACAAAGACTATAAATATAATTACTGAACAACTAAATACCCATCCATCCATCCATTTTCTTCCACTTTATTCAAGGCTGGGTCATGGAGGCAGCAGTCTAACCAGAGACTCCCAGACTTCCCTTTCCACGCACACTTCCCCCAGCTCTTCTGGGGGGACCCCGAGGCGTTCCCAGGCCAACCAAAAGACATAGTTCCTCCAGCGTGTCCTGGGTCTTCCCCAGGGCCTCCTCCCGGTGGGACATGCCCAGAACACCTCCCGAGGGAGGCGCCCAGGAGGCATCTGGAACAGATGACCGAGCCACCTCAACTGGCTCCTCTCGACGTGAAGGAGCAATGGCTCTACTCCGAGCTCCTCCCGTGTGAGTAACTAAATACCCTTATTATCTAAAAAAATAAATAAAATAAAACCGTTAACCCTGTAGTTTGCACGTACAAATATGTACTAAAATAGATTGGATTCATTCTTGTATTGGTGTTGTTCAGACTCTATAATGTGATTATGTTGTACTTCCACATGGGGGGCAAGAGTCAGTTTTCTCTTTTGAGTACATTGTATTTAATTTTATGTAAATTTAATTCACAGGTTGTTGAACCGATCATTTCTATTAGTCATTACAAGACCCAAGAACTCACTGTATTTAAAAAAAAATCAGCATTTAATCATATTAATTTTAGCTGCGCCCCATCTCTATTAAATATGATTGGCCTATAGAATGTTGTAATGTCATCTGAATCCCAGCAATTAGTTTAGCAGTTCATATTTCAGTCTTGTCTCAAATGTTAATGCTTTTGGCATGTTTAAAATGTACACTTTGAACAGAATTCTGCTAAAAACACAAGTCACAAATCTAATCCTAATAGTAATATATGTCTGAAAAATCAGTATTAGATATTTTTCCAAAATCGTTCAGCCCTACCATCTATAGCCCCTAACTTGCTTACTAACTTACTATATTGCTGCCTGTGCGGTTCTACTCAGATAATGTGGCGTATGTATGTGGGCTGTGTTCACGTGTTACTGTATGTGTGAAGGGTGACAGGGCTCGAACAGCTCATCCACCGTGGCTCTCTGCCACAGTGACAGTGACAGAATGTTAGAGCCATATGGAGGCAATGAGGATGCAGTTAGTTGTATGTGCTGTGTGTTTTTGTGAACTCAAGAAGCCACCGTGTGCCTTTTTGTCTGTATTTTGCTGAGTTTCATATGACGTCATAATATTCTATAGGCCAGTAATGTTTAATAGAGATGGGGGCAAGCAATTAATATTGTTTAAATGCAGATTTCTGTCATAATACATTGAGTTTTGGGGTTTAGTCAATAATGGAAATGATCAGTTCAGCATTTGTGAAATTACCTTTTGGATTTTTATGGCAAAATACAGTAATCAAATGAGAAAACTGGCTCTTGTCCCCCATCTGGGAGTATGAACATTATCCCATTCTAGAATGTGAAAACCACAGATTTGATTTAACAATTTCAAAATGAATATGTAACAGGAAGGTTGGGCTGTGTGTCAAAAAAAAATCCTCATATTGAATGATCTTTCAATTTAGATTTTATTTTGTCATAAAATAAAATTAAAATGTCTTTCAGTATTCATTTTCATGCTTTTGAATAATTTCCGTTTAACACAAAAGTCTGTCAAATTTCAGAGTCTAATTTCTGCTCCAAACCACATGGTTTTACTGACAGAAGATTGGCTGTAGACCTTAAAATAAAAAAGAGCCAAGCACATCAGTGATGATTAGAGATGGCTGAATCTTGATTAAGTTCGACTAACGGCACAGTCCTATTGGGAAGTATTGATCTGTCTTTTAAAGTTAAAGTTTGGTTCTGTGTGCACAATTTTAACACGTAATCGACAACTGACATTTGAGGGAAGACTGTAAAATTAACTTCTAATCTAGTACCAAAATCGCATTTCAGAACATATAGTGAAGATCTATACTACAAAAACCAATGTAGGCAGGTTAATTTGTTGTTCACAGAGAACATTGAATTAATTAGAGGGGGTATTTCTCTTGCATTTAGATCACCATGTTAGCTTTTATGTTTTTTAAGTGTTAATTTTGTGGAGTGAGCATTGGATAGACTTGCACTAACCTTAAAGTGGGTTCAAATAGGTCCCAGGAGGGATCACTAGATGAGTGAAACATACATGGATGATGTTTTTGATGAGGGAACAATGCCATAACGTGGTAGAAAGTTTGAAATAATCGATTTTAGATAATACCCCCTCTTTAAGTAAGTACAGACGTGGTGATTTACTTTTGTCAAACTTTTGAATTCAGTTTCAGTAGCAATTTGGTCATGATAATTCCTGCATCGATTCGTGACTATTGAACAACATAGACCGATACTTTGTGAAGATCAATACTTACTGTGGGTACTTTTTCTTTGTGCTAGCGAGGGACACTTTTTGTTTTATGCACTAGATTTGAGCTGGAGAGGTTTGAATAACTTTCATTTTACTATTTACTTATTGCAGCTCATGGTTTATTCAAGTCTTATTATCCTGCTTTAGGGTTAATGTGACAGAGGTAAAGATACATTTCAATATAATCATGTCTATATTTTCAAAATGTGCTATGGTGACAGACTAATTTGCGATGAATCTTGCAAGCCTGGTGAAAATACAGAGTGCCATGTGTGTAGCAGATGGAGCTCTTGACAACGGACTACATGCACATGGGGCGAAGTATAGGGTAGAAGGAGGGGGAAGTGATGGGGAGAGACATTAAAATGATGTCACTCAGCCCTTCTTCCTGTCTCCCGCTAATTAAATAAACCCTGCCTCCGTATGGGGCTGCACGTCGCCATCGCGCTTTATCTGATGCTAATGCCGTCACTGCGGATCTTGGCGGACACATCATCAGGGCAACACAGGGTTAAACTCCAGGATGAGATAGTGGTGGTGGTGGTGGTGGTGCAGTAAATTCTTGGCTTTTCTTATTTGACGAATGGCTCTGTCAGCGGCTGGAAGGGCAGCAGGCCTCCATCCACTCTCAAGGTGCCCTCCCCTCCCTGTTTGCCTCCCTCCCTCCCACCCACTCTGTCAGGAGGACCCCCTCTCAGATTAATCTTAATGAACAAATATGCGGTGAATACCTTTAGGGACACGTGCTTATTACTTTTACAAGAGCCACCAGAGCAGAGCAAGGCCACAGCCCTTCACAAAGGTGGCTTTCGCTGCTGACAGAACAGAATCATTTGCACTGAGCGAGCACAATGCAAGCGGGTGCATCCAGGGACAGGGCCGTAGCAGGGGCAGTTAACCTAAAGAACGTTTAACACCTTTAGATTGGGTCAGCCTTTCAATACTTGGAGTTATCAAGCGGAGAAAATGCTGAGAATGCTACAAAACGTTATTACATGTTGACTTAAATGGACCGTTAATGACATTTAGGGCATGGGCAGTTGTGGGTTCAAAGGTGTACATTGTTGTTATATGCTTATATAGTATTTTATTTAAAAAGGGGATATTATGCAAAATTGACTTTTTGGAGCTATCTACCATGTTATCTTGTTGTTCCCTCATCAAAAACATGCTTGAAGAGATTTATATGCTGTTCATTCATATTTTTCAACCCTATTTGAACCCTACCTTTTAACTCAGCAGTGCAATCCTGTCTAAGGTCATTTTTCATAAATATACAAAAGTGTGATACAAAACCATAAATAACAATAATAAAACTTCACAAACCTGATGCGATGTGCAGGCCTTTCATTGACAGAATGCATGCTGATTGTGTTGTGATAGTGCTGTGAAGGGGGAGTGAGTGTGGGGAGCAAAGGGACCGGGGACACAGAGCATAAAAAACTAAACTGACATGTATATTCAAAACAATAAAAGGTAACACAGTGAATAAATGTGTTATGGGTAAACAATACAACAGAGAACTGTAACATCCCCTCTTTAAACAATTTGATCTTGTTCTCTTAGATTGCACAGGTGGGTTTTCTAGTAACTCTGTATAAGTCAGAGGCCGACAACATCCTAGACAATAGAAGTTGGTTGTTCCAAGCAGATCGTAGATTGAAATAAGATGCTGTTGATTTCCACAGGTGAGGAAAACACTTTGACCCTCTGTAAATTGTTTTGCAAGTTTTCAATTTTCTCTTTAAACTGTACTAGGGACAGTACATGTCAATGAGTAATCAAATGAAAAGTCAAGCAAGTGAAGTTATTTCTGTATAATTATTACTCTTAAATTAAGTCCAGATAATGTAATAGTACTAAGTAGAATATTAACTAAGAAATGGCAATTTCTTAACCTACAGATATATTTAATTACCTTTAAAAGACTGATGAGGAGGTAGTTGCTTTATCTGCCCTCCAAACCAAAGAGGACAGTTAATTCCTCTAGCTGAATACATAACTGGACAAAAGGTGCGGCCATATGTAAATTACCGCTACTGAGTATATTGCTGATCGTGCCAGTGAAACATAGTAGTGTAGTGGTTTGACCTGTCTACTCTTTCTACTCACCTGTTACTCCAGTGGGATATCCAAGGTTACCAGCACAACGTGGCTTGCACTCTGAGTGGTGGACATTTACAGTAAGAAGCTGCAGGTTGGATGGGTTCAGGAGAAGGTTATGTCCATGCTTCCTAGAGATGACTGTCCTTGTAGCACCACTCCATTAGTGTGGCTATAGCAGTGAAACAGAGGCTATGGCTTATGGCTCTTTAAGTCAGTAGTGTTGCATGCACTGAGTCTTTTTTCTTTTGGTTTCACAATTCAAGTGTAAAAAATAGCTGAAATATAAAATGTGTTTTGTAGGGATGAATCCAGAGCAGCAGATTGTGGATTCATGGTTTTGGCAGTGCAATGTTTCACTTCCATGTTCCAATCAACAATTAAGCATCATTACCTCAAGCCATGGCACATTTTCCATTTACTGCATTAAATTAAATTAAATTGAATTTCAGGAGGTACAGAGAATTGTGCGTGCGTATAATACTTATACAAAATGTAAATGTCAGAAGGTTGTCTGAGAGGGTGCCAAATAGAATCTCACACAAAAAAATAATCATATTTACATAATATTACTGCCATTATCTATATGCAGAGTGGTCATTGCTTCTGTCAGCAAGGGGGATCAGCTTTCAATATGTCTCACATTTGTCCTCCATGGACAAACAGTGAATCTTAACTCACCAAAGTAATGTTATTGAATGAATTGGTAATGGTATTTAAATAATTATTCATCTGTACTGAATTTTTATTACATTATGTATGTGTGAAAATAAAAGGTCTTTTTCATTAAAAGGTATTTTTTTAATAGAGGTATTGTAATCGGTATGTATTAATGAACTTTTTTGTAGTGTCAAAATATAGTATATAATATTGTGACAAGTCTTCTCCACGTCTAGTCTTTAGCTGCTTAAATAATTCAAATTCCACTTTGCTCTAAAATAAAGAGAGATAACAATTTCATCGTCATTTGTCACAGGTATAAGTGAGAGATATTTACCCTAAAAGTTCCTATGCCAATTTGTGAGTCAAGCCATGTTGACTGTTGAAAAGTCATGTTGGCTTTTTTTACATGCATTACCGGAAGCAGTTTCCGAGTTCACAGTACCAAAATGCGAACAAGCACAACATATTAAATGGCTCCAGTGGAGGGGGGGCGCGTCCATTAGGGTTAGCTTGTGAGCGCTGGTGTGGAGTGGGCGTGTGGGCTGTGACTGTATGTTTTGAAGAGGAGCTGGGGGCTGTGCTCAATCGGGTTTGGTCATACCGGAGCTTGTTATAAAATGGAAGTGTGTGGGTGCCAAGTGGCCCATCTAAACGCGCTTATCTAATTGCAAATCGACAAGGAGGAGCTTAAGAGCCAAATTACCACTGTTTTCATGTTAGCTTCTGAGAGCCCATCCCATGCCTGTTTTAATCTGTGAAATGCATATTATTACTAGGGTGTTTTGTGCAGTAGTGCCTTGTGTGTTTGTCTTTGGAAGTAATTACGTTAGCTGTTCATGTGCTTACAGTGTTTTCCCTCACAGGAGTTTGCTTGTGTTGGTGCGGATAAGCTGCTCTCATAACTGGGAGTGGAATGACTAGATTGATGATGAATAATTGCCGGTGGGAGTTCAAAAGCAACAGTGCCCCCGGTGGAGGTCAGTGGACGTAACCGCGGAGAAGAGCGCAAGGCAGAGGCATCCTTCACTGTCATACAAAAGCACATTCATGCCTTGTTCACCTTTTCTGCCAAGATGTATTTTCAAAAGAAGAAGTGAAGAGAAATCCTCTCCTGGCCTTTATCGTGGCTTCAGTAGTGAATCAGCAGTAGTGATAGAAGTACTTTAAAGTATTTTTTTGGTGATTATTAATATTTCATAAGTGCACTCTCAAATCCAAATGGCGTTCCATTTGCTCAAATACATGTATTTGAGTAACTTTTTAATGAAATTGTACTTCTTAGAGTAGTTTTCTGGCATTCCTCTTCTCTTTCTTAAGTTATATATTTACAGTGTGACGGTACTCTTGCTTGAATAAAAGTTTTGGTTACTTTTCTACTGTGAGAAGAGACAAAAGCTGTATTAAATTATTTGAACATTTGTGTTTTGTGTACCGCTCTCTTGCATGTATGTATCTAAATTACCTTTTTTTTATTCTGCACTCCCTGATTTTTACTGTCCTAAAATGTGAAACACAGAACTAATTCATTTTAATGGCTTGTTGTGGTCCAAGTTATTCCTCACTTACCTTATGTGATTGGGGCACCCTAATTATTCATTGCGATGAGTTTATGAGCACTTTTCACAAGTTTCAGAGACCAATTTTGCCTTTATGGTAAGTCTATGAATAACTAAGCATCCAATTTAAATTATCAATAGTGGTGAATTTAGTCCAAAATGTGATTTGACTTTGTGATAAGAACAAGTAAGCAGGCTGCAGAGTTATTAGTGGTTAAAGAGAGAGCAAGAGTAGGGTTAATTGGTTAATGCATCCTGGGCAGTCTGTGGATGACCTCAATGATAGATGAGGTCCAGTTGACAGTAAAGATTTTTCCAGCCAGTCTTCTGTCAGAATGGATTAAAAGATAGAAAAATCATCCATCAGGACGACTCATTGATAAAGAAAAGCATTAACAGCGTTGAAGATGAGGTAAATACTTGTGACAGACGGCGCATAGTGCAGGCCAATAGGTCACATGTTATTGACGTATTGAGATGGGTGACAAATTGAAGGACTGGGGATTGCCCGATCTCTATAACGACAAAGCTTCTGAAGACATGATTGGTTCTGACGGAGTTTGATGAGTGTGAAAATTTGTGAGTTCAGATGGAAACTTTTAAGGTCCTATATTACACAAAATTGACTCTTGTGAAGTTTAAGCCATGTTAAAATTTTGTTATCTCCTGAAAAAACTGGATGGAGTTGTGTTTTGTTTCATTCACACATGTTTGAGTAAGCTTTTATTTTTAGTCTGTTTGCATCGCTAAAGCTCAGAATTCTCTGTTCCACCTGTGATGTCATGAAGCGGTAGTTAACAGCTACCTTTTACCTTTGGTTCAGTCAAGATTGGTAGGTGTCTGGAGTTTAAAAGCACAGTGGAGTGCTACCTGTTTTACCACATAACATCTCAAGGTGGAACAGGGTGTTTCTCATTGGAGAGAAGAACACAACCCAAATATGCTGGGTTTATGTGTTAAACGTGTGTGAATGAAACAAAACACAACTCTGGGTATGTTTTTACAACATAGATCAGAAAATAGTGTGATATGTGATATATATAATATGTATCTGTACCAAAATAACAGATAGAACACATAAACTTTCTCCAGTCCTGATTTAACACTGTTTTCATTTAGTCTTTTTTTTTTTTTAAGTGCTGAAACCTGAGGCTCCTTGATAGCCAATTGAAATGTAATACAGTAGACCCATCTCTGTGAAAATGGACTAAAAGCTTGTTTTCTACAACATACATTATCTTTAATACACTTGAACTAAAATGTAGCTAAAAACATGGTACTTCTGGATACATTACCAAGCTTCCACCCACCAGCCCTCAACCGCTCAATAATTCAGAGCAAAACATGACCGATCCTTCATCTCATACATTGGAAAACCACATCACATATTTTCCCATGTTACATTGTAAACACAAGTTCCCAGCAGACTTACATAGACCCAGGTTATAATTTTAGTTTTTTTGCACCATGTTCATTCTAGGGTTGTAGTTGTCACGTGGACGATTAATTGGTTAATGGCGTCTTAGTCAACCAAAATTTGTATGTACAAGAGCAGAAAGAAAAGGAAAAACAAATTTTCTTAATGCTTAACCTTGAATAATAATAACAAGATACTTTGTTCATACACAATGGAAATTACTTGGACACAGTAGCTCATAAAAGAAAAAAAAATAATTCAAAATTGTGTGGTTGGCACAGAAAATGTTTATTCTTTTCAAACCTGCTCCCCTTTGTTGAAATACTGATTCAAAACTGCTTGAGCTTGCCAAGGTGCATACGCTTGTTTGCCTGACAAAAACAATACTGTCTTGAGCGAGTCCCAGGTCTGTTCTGATCAGTATGTAAGCTCCAGTGCACCTGCTTCTACATTATTAACCAGCTCTGTCATAATAGCACTCACATCCATAACAGCTGCTGCAAGATTAAAGCCACCGTCATGCCCACTTAGTTCAAACATTACAGTTACCTCTGTCCAAACTCCATTGATGAGATGCTACAGGGGTTAAGGCCAGCCACTCTCTAACCTTCACTTTGCTCTGAACAGGCCGCAGAGAGATTGCCATATGAAACACAAACAAGGACATGCGAGGTATGAAGGAAAAGACAATGAGATGGGTCTGAGAATTCATGTTTCATTCATTGCTACAACCTTGGGGCAAAACGCGAGGGCTCAAAGAAAGATATCAGGTGTGTGTACTGTAAGATACTTGCGTGTGCGTTAAAACGGATGAAGTGAGCCTGGATGCGGGTAGTAGCCGGAGAGGAAGAGCGCTATGTTTTATGTGTGCATGGTTGAGCTGTTGTTGACAGGAGCGACCCCCGAGAGTAGCAGTGTGCTTCGCATGAGTGAAGAAGTAGAAAAACATACATATGGGCAGGGCAGCTTTGCGTGTTTCAGTGGCTTTTGCATCCAATCATATACACTACATGCTTCTCTGCTGCATGCACCTGCAGCCTGATCCAAAACCTCCCAAGAATATTCATTTTACATAGGACACAGCTTGACTGGTTTGCCTAATTAGTCACTGAAGATTTAAGCTTGGAGAGCACCGCCAACTGTTCCGCTCCTATGGGCATAAACTGCAGTGTTGACTTCAAAGTTAAGAGTTGCAATATGGTGCTGTTACTCAACCCAACATCCACATAGTGTCTGTAGCCATCAAAGAGCGGAAAGTGAATTATGAAGAAGCCACATAAATGGTTAAGGTGCACTATATAACTTTTCTGTTGCCTGCTGGTCTCCATGGTCATGTTTTTGCTTTGCTAATGAAGCTTTTTCAGTTATTTGTGTTTTACTGTTAGGAAAATTATTTGAAAACTTGGATTCTTACTGTGAGCTTGGTCTGGTGGCAGAGATTACTTCTCTCAGTGGAGATTTGTTTAATTCTGCACTGTGGAACATTCCAGGCAAAGCAATAACACATCTGTGGAGACAATCAGGCCCACAAAGTTACATAGTGTACCTTTGAAATTGTAATTTATTGACAGATTAATTTCAAGCAGCAAAGGTCAAACAATAAGATGTGCAATTTGAATAATTATCGTGACATCTGATCTCTATTTGAATTTACATTGAATCTGCATTCACTGCACATTCACGCCTTGTATGAACTGTTAAACTGAAAAGTGCTTAAGGCTGATCAGACTCTAAACTCTTGCTTTCCATACAGATAAACAGTATTCATCAGACCAAGACTATTCAGTCAACCCAGTGGGCTGTCAGCTGTGGGTAGAAACCTTCATAGGAATAATTATTACTTTAATTTCTGCTCTGGTTCAGCACTTGTTTGGTGTATGTGCTGTTGAATAATGGGTTTGTTATGTCTGTAGTGTAGTTAGATTGTGAGACTTTTTTGGATAGTTACTTTTGGGTTTTGTTCCTTTGTTTATGCTACCTGTCAAAAGTTACCTCTTTTCCTCAAACTGTGGATAAAAGTACTTTTGATCCAAGACAAGGATAGCCTGTAATCTTTTGTGCCTTACTTTTTGCCATTGTTTGAAAACACTGCACTCTGTACTTTTCATTGTGTGCCATCATTATTTTAGACTTTCCAAGTTAAAAGCAAATCAAACTGTGGTTAAAACCCCTGGACCCTGATCGATCTTAAAAGCATACAATGGCAGCAAAGCCATTTTTTGAATTGCAGCAATTCAGTATTTTGAATGTGTGGTTTTAGAAAAGAGAAAGAAAACGTGCCTTGTTAACAGTGATATTGTGTGATGTAGCACAAGTAAACACTTGGGCAGCCCCTCATATTGTTTATACTTATACTGCTGTGTTTTGTTGGTAAAATCAGGTCAATAACACTCAACTTTAGCAGAGATAATTACACATGATTTTATGAAATGACTTACTCCAAAATGTTTCACAAATTTGGATGGTCAAAAAGTTTGGAGAACTGGAACTAATCAATGAATTTCACTAATCAGTTCCATGATAATGCTTCCCTGCCTTTCTTTAAATTATGCATAAGTGAATCTAACATGAGACAAAACTACTTCAAATTTCCAGTGAATGTTATGTGTACTTAATTTTCACTTGAGCTACTTAATAACTAATCTTATTACGCTCACGTTTTGAGGTCATCTCCCACAACTTAAATAATACAGCTGGAGGACTTAATCCTATTTAAACATGCATGATGGGAATGTGCCTCTGGGCTATGGGCTGTCTCTATGGTCCAACAAGACATTTTCCCCCTGCTCAGTATTGTCAGCTCTGTGGGATGGGCGTGCTCTCGGCAGTCTTCATTGTCAGTCTAATTTCACTTATTGGCACTGGTCCCTTGTGACATTGATACAGCCAATCTTCATCAGGGAAACAGTATGACCACTAAGGTGATGTAAGAATATTCCTTTCAATGTTAGTAATAGTTTAAATTGGTTTGCTTGATGTATAGGTACTGTGTGACTTTCTTCACAAATGTTTCACTCTATTTCTTCTAATTTCTCAGCAATTATGTGCAGATATGTGATGAATTATGAATGAACAATCAGCAGCATGCAAGCAACTGAGTCTAACCCACATGAGGCAGTGAAGATATTATTCTCAAAAAGAATGTGCTGTAAGGAAAAATGTATCTAAACCATAATGCTAGATGTTCAGTTGTTTTTTTTAAATGTCCCATATCCTTGATCTGCGGTGGTCAATAGTTATAAAAAGTAGTTTAAGGAGAAAACATTAGTAAACTAGAAAAGCACTCAGAGAGCGCAGACCTCCGCCAAGGACTACCCCCGTTTTTTATATAAATTGCGATAAAATCAGTTTTCTGGATCAGATCCGGATCAGCCTTTGGAATATGAAAGAGGATCCCATTGTCCATCCCTGAGTCAAATTTCATGGGGTTTGGTCAATAATTAACCGAGATATTGAGAAACAAAAATTTTTGGCCCCCATTTACCACAATGTTAACAAAAAATTTCAAAGTGATCCAGAATCCAGGATTTCTTCCGGATCACCCCCAAAATGAAATCAGTTCTTCCTTTTTACATTTCCAACAAATCCTGAAAATTTCATCAAAATCGGTCCATAACTTTTTGAGTTATGTTGCTAACAGACAAACAAACAAACAAACAGACAAACGCCGGCAAAAACATAACCTCCTTGGCGGAGGTAACCAACAGATAGTTACTAGGGATGCACAATCCAGCTTTTTCAGGTTGACAGATATCGATCCTGTGACTTTAAGTATCTGCTGATATATTAACAAATACCAGTGTAGGGACAGAAAATAGCGCTCATTTCCTTGAAACACTTATTACCTCCGCCAAGGAGGTTATGTTTTTGCCGGCGTTTGTTTGTTTGTCTTTTAGCAACATAACTCAAAAAGTTATGGACCGATTTTGATGAAATTTTCAGGATTTGTTGGAAATGTGAAAAGGAAGAACTGATTTCATTTTGGGGGTGATCTGGAAGAAATCCTGGATTCTGGATCACTTTGAAATTTTAGTTAACATTGTGGTAAATGGGGCCAAAAATTTAGTTTCTCAATATCTCGGTTAATTATTGACCAAACCCCATGAAATTTGACTCAGGGATGGACAATGGGATCCTCTTTCATATTCCAAAGGCTGATCCAGATCTGATCCAGAAGACTGATTTTATCGCAATTTATATAAAAAATGGGGGTAGTCCTTGGCGGAGGTCTGCGCTCTCTGAGTGCTTTTCTAGTTACACAAGGGATCCAATTGTGTTATGTAACTGTCATTTAACCTTCAAGTATCTGTTTTGTTTTAACAACAGTAACATTATGAGATGTTCTGGGCTAAAATCAACCTGCAAATACTCGTGTTACATCGAATAAAGGCCCTACCAGGATATCGACTTAACCGATATCATGAAACCAATACCCGATCCAGCAAATTTTTCAGTTGCTGCATATAGTCAATACTAGTACTGGTATCGATTCATCCTGAATAGTTACTGTCCTAGACATCTCCATGTCTCCTGATGACACCAGTCCAATGGATGGTCTTTTGAACTGCATTCTAGAAATTAAATCCTGGATGGCAGAAAACTTTTTCCAACTTAACCAGGACAAAACTGAGGTTTTAGTCATTGGTCCTAAGGCCCAGAGAGAAACTTTTACCCAAACTATAAGCACAGTTTTTTAACCCATCTCCTCAAGTGAAAAACCTGGGCATCATTTTTGACTCTGAGCTGACTTTTATACTACACATTCAGAACATCACAAAAAATGGTTTCTGTCACCTAAAAACATAGCCAGAGTCCACCCCATTCCCTCGGGCCAACACAGAGACGCTGATGCATGCTTTTATCACCAGTCGAATAAACTACTGTAATGCCCTGCTCTCTGGTCTTCCCAGAAAGAGGATTTCAGGTTTGCAATTATAACAAAATTCAGCAGCACATGTCCTGACTAGGACCAGAGGCCGTGACCACATTACACCGGTTTTAAAATCACTGCATTGGCTTCCTGTGACTTTAAGGATCAATTTTAAGTTCTTTTACTGTTTTTTAAATGTCTTAATGGTCTTGGGCCTTCTTATCTTTCATAACTGCTTTTACCCTACGAACCCTTGTGGACCCTGCGCTCCTCCGGCAGCAGGCTCCTGGTCATTCCCAAAGTCAGGACACACACTCAGTGTGTACTATGGCTCTCATCAATGGAACTGCCTGCCAGAGGAGTTCAGGGCTGCAGAGAACATTCACGTTTGTAAGAGTAAGCTCAAGACCCAACTTTTTAGCTTAGCTTTTGATTAAAATCTCATATTTTTACTTGTTTCTACTGTACACATTTTATTATATTTATTTATTTTAGGCATATTTTTAGGATTTCCAGTCTTTCCCTCTGCATCAGGAGCGGAGGTCAGCTGCGGCTGCCAGGTCTGTCCCATGGGCTCCTGGTGGAGGGTTGGTGCTTGGGCTTCATCTCTCCCCTGGGCACTGTGGTGGTTCCTGGTGGCGGTGGGCGGCTCTCTGCTCCTGGTATAGACGGCTCCTCTGATGGTGCTTTCTCAACTGGCTCGCCTGTATTCAGCCTCACATCTTACTATAGGTAATTTTATGTATTTTTGTGTGTGAGTGTGCGTGAGTGTGTGTGTGCATGTTTGTGCATGTGGGTCTTCATTGTTTGTTTGTGTGGGGTCGGGCAGCTGTGGGGGTTGGGTTGGTGGGTGGGTGGAAGGAAATGTGGGCTTGGTTTTATTAATCACTGTAAAGCATTTTGCGTTACATTTTTGTATGAAAAGCACTTTATGAATAAAGATTGATTGATTGAATCCAGACTAAAGCTGCTGTTAGTAAAATAGTTTGAACTGTCATGAATGCTATATGAAGTTTAGGGCTGACTTGCATATGGCCAAAATGTACCCTGTAATATTTCTCCCATTAAACACAATAGGACAAAACCAGTGTCAGCTGAAATTCTGCTGCAGTTGTTGATTCACTTGAGTGCTCATCTTGTTATACTCAATAGGCCAAAGCGACGCCAGTAGCTCTAACCTCAAGGAGAAAAATATAAAAACACAATTGTTCCCGACTCAGATACAAAGAGGCTGTTATAGTTTAATGGCTTATGCATTTTTAACAACAGTCCCTGGTCACACCATGTTTCATATCTTCAGAAGTTCAGAGTCATCTCACAGGCAGGACAGCACAGCAAATTCAGACATCAGCTTAGAGGCAGAAAATAAATACATAGAATTTTGTGAGTGAGAGTTTGTACTTGTTTTTCCTGTACTATTTATTGGTGAATCAGCCTTGTCAGTAAGACCCTCCAATCGGCCTTATAGAACGTCACTATTTAAAATCAATTGCTCTGATCAGTTAGAGAGTATTGATGAAAGCAGTACTGACCTTTAATTAGCCCTTTTCCTGCCAAGAAACTTTTTATTTTACATTGTAGCTCATTGATTTTGTTTATTAGCATATTGTAGAATTTCTTTTTGCTAATTTAGATTTAGATATTTTTTTTTTATGTACACTTAAAGGTTCACTTTTTCTGGTGGCCACCTTTCCTGTCTCAATGGACATTTTATTGCTTTAACTGAAACGATCTACAGCATGGCATTAAACATATCTATCACTATGGAGACAAGCCTTTGACGTCATCAGGTCAAGTTACAGGTCAGATCTGTGTAAAGGTGACCCCGCTTACAGTAACATGTTTTCAATGTTACAAGACAGTTTAATGCCATCTTGTGGAACATTCCAAATAAAGCAATAACGTCTCCATGGTGGCGGACCTCTCACCAGAAAAGTTACGTAGTGCCCCTTTAAGTCATTGTTTGTTTGTTTGTATGTTTTACGTACTGTAATAAAATAGGCTAAAACATGCTCATAAATGTTTTCAGTAACTTAAAAAAACATAGAACACAATTAGTCATTTTATGCCATTTGCTTTTAATAAAAGGGATGCACAAAATCAAGCAACTTTTACTTTCCCTCTTCAGTGTTCTTATCGCACTTTTCCTTCTCCTCTGAATATCTTTTTTCCTGAATGTCGACAGGGTTAGTGAATGCAGCATTGGCATCCAGCCGCAGACCAAAGAGTGGACACATCTGACACAGTGTCCAGAGGCCCGGAGGAGGGAGCGTGGCCTTTCTCCCTGTAACTTTTGTGAACCCAGGGATTTCTCACCTCCAGACATAACCAGAGATTTGCTGACGGGAGCCACTTGAGAAGGTCAACCAAGACTAATGCGCCGCAGGCTACAAACACCACGCTTCCCCAGACAATCAGTTTGCTTTGCAATAAACTGAGACAGTTTTGGATCCAGTGTGAAATGTGACAGGAAATGGCAGATGGACATATTAAAAGTCTAACAATGCATTAGACTTAGACAAACTTTATTGAGCCACAAGGGAAATTATTTGGACACAGTTGCTCACACATCACAATATAATATAATGGCAAAAAGCATGAATATAAATGGTAACAATAAATTCTATATAATTAGCAAAAATAGAAAGAGACTGGTGTCAAATAAGACATAATTATATACAAAGTAAAAATAAAATACAGAAATATAAGAATACAAAATATATCTTATCTATATTCAAGAGGTTATAAGGAGAAACAGTGCAAAATAGATGAAATAGTGATTGACATGACAGAGGGTTATCTGTTACATAAGGGTGAGATGTTGTTGTATGGAGTATGAATGTAATTCTGTATCTCTCACTGTTTGAGTGGGGCTGTTGGAGCCTGCTGGAGAATGTGCTCCTCTACACATGATACTGCATAATTTCTACTGCTTTCCAGTTATTCTAGAAGTGTCATTTTCATATATAGTCCTTGCATAACTGTACAGAAGTTGGTCTGCTTTGTCCCTTTGCTCAGGTTTGGATTCATGAATTGTTACATACAACTAGATCCAACTCAGGAATGTGTCTAGGCTTGTCACAATAACACGTTTTTAAGCAGTCGTTACAGAGAAATATTGGAACAAACAATCACCATTAAAAGGCCTGAGCTGTAACAAATAAATATAATAAACTAATAATTAGCCATAGAAGTTAGGCTATTTATTCTGCCCTTTAAAGCTCAAATTTTATGGTGTTAAATAAAAATGACAAACATCCCCTCACTATTACAAATAAATTTTACACAGGATAAATACTGAACCCCAAAATATATTCGTCCAGCTTTCATATATTCAGTGATAAGATGATATAGTAATTATTCTGACAGGCCTAAATGTGGCCTAAAATCATAAATCATAAAGTAATGTGGTTATGTGTTGTTACTAGGAGTTTTGACCATGAATGGTGTTTCAATAATCAGCTTAAATTGACCACTTGTCTTTTGGCCCCTGCTAAGTCAGGATGTAGACCTGATTGGGTCCACTTCTAGTCCTGGTTTAGTTTTAGTTTAATCTTGGATTTGATGTGGTGTATGCATAAGTGGGAATGCAGCATAAGAGGATCTAGTCCATTAAACTCATGTCACTGGATGTAGTTCAGCATAGTAACATGTTTGTGTTGTCACTCATTAAGTTGTAGATTAATTTAAGGTTACATTTGTGCACAGTATAAGACGTGACTCTTCCAATACTACCATGGCAAACATTGATCACATTATTCTGTGTTTTATGCAGAATTGTCATGACATCATGAAAGACCTTATTTTGGTATAAATCTGTGCATTTAGTTTTTATTTTTTATCAGTACTTATCTATGAGTGCATTCACATTGTCCTGGTTTGATCCCAGTTTAGTCCTGATGTAGACTGGTGTTGTTCAGGTTCAGTTCTGCATTTAGTCCCATATTGGTCCTGTTTTGTTTTGATGTGTGTGCAAGTGTAAACTAAGAGCATGTTGTCTATTCACCCATTTGCAGCCATAGAAACTGAAGACATAGACCTCAGTTAGTATTAAGGTCAAATATTGAGTGATTACATCCTTTTATGAAAACTCTTTTTAAAACATGGCCTCTGCCTATTCACCTCAACAGAAAAAAGTAAAAAACAAATGTCACTGAGGTCTAGAGAATTTAGGAAGATAAAATGTGTTCAGAGCAGCAACAAATAAAAGGTTAAGCATATTATGTGATTTATCTCCTGTACTTAAGTTTCAATTTGGGCTTTTTGACAGACAAATCAGATAGGGTGTCAACAAGTTTCAGAACTTTGGCAATTTCTTAGCATTCATTTTGAGAATTAAATCAAGGATTAATCTAATCAAGTAATCAAATATAAAAAGTTCCCAAATGATGGAGCCAAAGGGTGTGGAGGAACCGAACCTACGTCTGGTTTAGAGCTGTAGAATGTATGTGTGATAATGAAAATGAATGTAAGTGGCCTCCACACTGTTTCAACAGCTCTTGGGCGGAGGCAGTTCTGGACATTTTCTGTTATTTTTGGGTTAAGTGCAGGATTCAAGTGCCACTTATGCCATATAGGGAGCTTTTTTGTTGCATTGTCATCCATATAAAAAGGCTTAGATCATGTTGCAATCCTGCAATGGTTGACAATGCAGGGCCCAGGATTAGTGTCTACTAGTTCAGGGGTAAATTCTATTTCACACTTAAGAATGTTTACAATAACAAAGATTAGGACAGTTCTACTTCCTGTGTTACATACAATATACAATTGTCACAGACCAATGTAAACATATGATGCTAAAATCTTTAAGTTCCTGTTTATGGCAATAGGTTGCAGTCACATGACATCAACATTATAAAATCCATATAGTTTAGAACTGAGCTGGAGACGGGTCAGTTTTCTATAACAGAATTTGTTCTTTAACTGTCAGACTGCAGATTTATTGACCTAGTTTATGGTTAATACAGGGCCTATCCTCAACATCTTCTCAGTTAGTATAAACAAAAGTGATATAGTTTATCTTCATAAAGTGATACCATTATTTGTTGTTAATTGAAAGGATTTACTCCCATGTGATAAATGTGGTAACCCAATTAATTACAAATATTGATAATGTTCAAAGTTTTCTTTTTTCTTTTTTATTCTTTTAATAACAGTAAATCCCCTCTAGAGTTGTATAGGCCATTGCCCACAATCTCACAATTACCAGATCTTAAAACGTGAATGCAACCTAGAGTAAAATGTAGTACATATTCAGTCAGTGCAGTATGAAGAATTTGTTGGCAAAATTACAATGAAAAGTCTAACAGTGGAGCTAACTGTCAAATTGCATTGGTAGATTAATACAGCATTTATATGAAAGCTTGACCTGTCTGTCAAAATAGCAGCGGGAAAAAAAAGCATAATATAAACAAATAAATAAATGTTTTGATGGCTACAGCGTTGTGCTGGTGAAATGTTTTGAGTCTTGTTGTCATGATATTGTCAGCGTACAACCTGACCTCTGTAGTTAATGACACCACAGGGACACGTCAGCCTTTCTGGGTCACAAATGTCAGTCATGTAAACGCTGGCCGTGATGTGAGATATGTGAGTGCTGTTAGGAACAATGGGATGTGAGTCCAGGCAGAAAAATGAAGGGATGCTCATACAATACATTGCCTTTTGTCATTTGAGGATTTGTTAGGCTGAATGTTAGCAAGATAATACTTTGAGATAATACAATAGTACAAATAATTGTACTATTGTAAAAATTTTAATTAAGTTTAGTTCATTTGTGCACACATCTGTCTGGTACATAGAGTGTTGTATGTAGATGTGGGGGTGGTGGGGGCTGCGTGGTTGGTTGGGTGGACACCAGGGACTGTTTTAACATGCAAAGCACTTTGTATTGCAACATTAGATGAGCATTTTATAAATAAGGTTTGATTTAATATATCTACAAAGTTAAATGTCTTGCCCAAGAACACACTGCACTAGTGGGGAAATATATGAGACTGATTACTGATTATTGCTCCCTACTACTATGAGTCACTAAATCAATTTACTACGTTATAGTTGCCAGATAGAGAGGGCTTTGTCATTGGTAAGGGTTCAATGGGCAGACCAGTTAACCCAGAACTAGGGAGTAAAGTGCAGGTCTATTCTAGGGTGGCCACGTTTTGTCCTGCACAGCCACATACCACTGTCCCTTCTCCCACTGATTTAGAAATTATTCCTCTTTCTTACAAAGTAATCAAGACTTGTGGGTGTACTGGCTTTTATGGTTGTCATATGTTGCCAGCTATTGCCATTCCAGTCTCCCTCCGTGTGATGATTGATGAAAAATAAAAAATTATATATATATATATGGTGTTATTGCAGTTATGATCCATGGTCCTCCTAATCTAGACACTGTTGTTTTTTTATTACTGGAAACACTACTGGTGCTTTCAGGGACATCTAGCTACATCGGACAATCAATTATCATTATTAGAGATAATATAAATAAGGGTAAACGGTGTCTATATCTCGTTTACTCTGTTGTAGATCGTTAATGCTTAATATAAAATGGTTATTGATCACTGTTGCTGATAACTTTTGGAAAGTTGAGCATTTGACTGTCTCCTAAATCAACAGTAAAACTCTATTTTATCCCAAGTTATGTTCTACCATTTTTCCACTTTATCAAACTTGATCCAGTGGCCCTAGAGGCTTATATAATTAAGCACTTATTTCTGAACAAAGTTTTACTTCAGTGGCTTACAGCAAAACATTTTCACACTCCAGCTTTCCGGTTGGCAGCAGTTCAAAGGGTCACAATGGAAATCAAACGAAGTATGTTTTTAGTGAGGTATTGATTTGTTATGGGAGAGATATGGTTAGAGCAAATGTGTCTGATGTTTCCCATTTATGGCAAATTAGAGTATTGTCAAGAAGCAGGTTATGAATGTTGATGACTTAACATTAAACCTAAATGTCAGTTAACTGTCCTCAGGCGTTGAGCGTGATGTAAACTTGAATTAGTTTCTCAAACTTTTGGTGTTACTTGTATTTACAGCAACCATGTCAACAGTAATGCATGAATAATGCTCTGTAAAGCATCTTTGAGTGTCCAAAAAAGCGCTCTATAAAACTGATGCATTATTATTATTTAACAAAATAGGTAATAGTCTTTAAAGCTAAGTTAGATGTCCTTACACTAAAGACTGATAGCTTGTCCCAAACTGACATTGAGGGTTTTACAATTTACAGAGGATAAACTTCCCTGTAGAGTCAATAAAGTGTAGCTTGATTTTAACCTGCATATGTGAGTAAAACATTTTCACTCATTAGATTCTAGGAGAGCCTGGGCATGCTATATAACAATCAGGCTTCTATGAAGAGGCAACCTTATTCACAGAGAGAATTATTGCATTTTGAGCAAAATAAACGCCTGTAATGAATAAATGCTAGATAGTTGTGTTTAATGTCATACTATGGAACATTAAAGGCAAAGCAATAACATCTCCATGGAGACAAGCAGGTGATGGACCCTTTGCCCGCAATGTTTCTCAGTGCACCTTTAGTGAAGTCTGAAGATTGAACCATCATCCACAAACAATCCTGAAATTACACATTTATATTAATAATCATTTTTATAGTTATAGTTGTTCACACATGGACTTTTGATCTATTGGCTACAAACCTGTGTGCATCAGCCATTGTCCCATAAGCCAATTAGGCATCTGTAATTTCCTTTAACTGTAATGAATGGAAGCAGTGACTTTGTTAGGAGAAGCATATCCCTGATTACCTCAACATGGTAAACACACATAACGGGACAGCAGCTTCATAAGTTTCATCTGGAGAGGCTACAGGTCATATTTGCACATGGCGAGTAAATGTGTGCCAAATGTAGAGCGCTTAACCATGGCTGAATGAAGGCAGATGGGATTTTATTGTTTGTTTGGTCTTCACAGATGCATTGGATCACCTAATGGACAGTGTGCATCTGGCTTTACAATGGTATGCAGATATTTTACATTTTATACATTATACTAGCTGACTGGGATTCATAAAGCAAAATATTCATTTATTCGCAGTGATGAGAAGAAGACTTTGAAAATGTATTTAGGTACAGAATACTTAATACCTGAATTAAAATGTATCTTGTAATGTATTCCAATACATGTTCCCGTCAGAGTACTGCATTCTGAATACTTGGAATACTTCTCCACTGAGTTGCATTTAAATTACAGTGTAAAGACACAACATAGTATTAATAATAACAGCTTTATAAATTTGTTTAACTGTTTTTAAGCATTTCCTATCACTAACTGAAGATGGAAAAATCACACATGTGCTAACCAGAAGAGTTGTCAATTTTTCCTCACTGATTATGCAGTTTGAAGCTTAAATTGCATTACTTTCTTTTTTTTTTTATTTACTTAATAACTCTATTCTGAATACCACTAAATAAAAAATCACCTGTACCAGAATACAGTTCCTCAAAATTAGTATTCAGAATACATATTCTCAGTACATTCAGTTACATCCCATCACTGTCTATCTGTTAAATCTCTTTCAGTCAAATGAATACTCACTGTAGGCTTCAGTGTTGATTAGCATTAGCCCCAATCTATGTGATCAGATGATACAGGCAAGCAACATTATGTAAGAAGCATGGATAATTGATGGTTGGACTGCAATCGGTTGTTATTAGGTATGTCATGAAGTTAAATGACTACCAGAAAACAAGTTTGGATATAGTAATCAGAAATTTGCCCCACTGGTCCCTCTGACCACCACCAATGCTCTCGCGCAGACCACATTCATTCTAGGCAATGTGGGTGAAGTATCCTGCCCAAAGACACTACAACAGTTTCCACTAGAGCTTCTGCTGCCCCACTGTGTTTTGGATAAAGTTTAGGTTTTCTCCCCAGCAGCCTTTTTTCATATTTTAATTGCACATGCCTTTATAGTTAAAGGTCCTGTAAGTGACTCTTGTGACCTTTAGGCCGACACGTGTGAGCAGCCCTTTATTATTAGTCTGTTTATATCTCCAAAGCTCAAAACGCTCTGTTCCACCTAGTGATGTCACGAAGTGATAGTTTTCAAGTTAATAGCTACCTTTTACCTTTTGTTAAGTAGAGATGGGCAATTCCAGGGCTGAAATTATCAGAATGATTGAATGACTGATTGATCGTGAAAGTTTAAAAACACAGTGGACCACTTCCTTTATTACCACATGACATCACAAACTGGAAGAGAGTGTTTTGAGTTTGAGAGAAGAACACAACTTAATTACGCAGGGTTTATCTGTGAACAAAAAAAAAACACAACTCTATGTTTGTGATGAAGACACAACATTATAACCTAGATCAGAAAATGCCGCAATATAGGCTCTTTAATCTCACAATAGAGAAAAATAAATGCATTGCACTTAGTTACCAGATTTCTTATGTTGGCAAACACTTCTTTGGCGATGTTTCAACATATCATAATAGTGCATTTAATACATTTTATCTATTAGACGTATTGTATTGTACTCAAGGTCACCAATAACAATGAACAATGAACAATGAGCATCACATCCAGCAGGATAATTGAAACTCAATGACTGTGTCCCTGGACTCATAATGTAAAACAGAGCCTCTGTAGCACATTTTGGCACAGACACAACTTTCATCAAATCTTGGCCCGAGTATCCATACCCACTTGACCTTTTTTAACAGCAGGAGGCACTACAACATCAGGTCCACAAATCTCCTATAGGACAACCTTTTAATGTGTCCTCTAGCTTTTATTAAGTCCCCTATAATGGACTGGCACTGACCGCTACTGCAGAGGACAAAGGAACTCCTGAGTGTTAGTGTATAGTGTTTTCTTCTATAGTAGTAGTGGTCAATTACAGTGAACCTATGCTGCATAATTATGGATATACATGTGAGCAGCAAATAGTACACATGCTCTGTTTTGTTGAAGGACAGGAGCTTAAAATCTGTTAATTAGCAGATGGCCAAGGGTCTAACAACGGCCTAATAAAGCTTATACTAGCATTAGCATTTTTGCCATCACCGTAACTGGGCACAGATGTTTAATGGAAGTGAACACAAACATGCATTTCATAGTAGTAGCAGTAGTAGGTGGTAGCATGTGGTGGTAGCAGTAGTGTAGTATATAGAAGGAGTAAGTAGTTGGTAGCAGTAGTGTAGCAGAGTATAGTAGTATAATAGTAGTGTATTAGACAGTAGGTGGAGTAGTAGTAGTAGAAGGAGTAGTAGTAGGAGGAGGAGTAGGAGTAGAAGGAGTAGGAGAAGGAAGAGAAGGAGTAGGAGGGGTAGTAGTAGTAGTAGGAGAAGTAGGAGTAGGAGTACGAAGAGTAGGAAGAGTAGGAGTAGTAGGACTAGTAAGAGGGGTAGGAGGAGTAGTAGGAGTAGAAGTAGGAGTAGTAGGACTAGTAGTAGGACTAGTAGGAGGAGTAGGAGGAGTAGTCGTAGGAGTTGTAGTCGTAGGAGTCATAGTCGTAGTTGTAAAAGTTGTAGTTGTAGGAATTGTAGTTGTAAGAGTTGTAGTTGTAGGAGTCGTAGGAGTAGGCCAGGCTAGGACATTTAACTCACATTACCTTCTCCAGTTACAATCTATTTTTGTAATAGCAGAAAAAGCTCTTTACACATACAACTATACTAGTACTACATTACCTTCACCAACTAATGTTACTTTCTGGTATATGCACAAATAAATTATACATCCTAGATCATAGACATCTAATAAATAGCAGTACAAGTCCCTATTAGTGCGCAGTCCTGTTTGGATGAGAGCACTTTAATTGGTTTTGTCTGAGTGAGTCTCTCTGGGGACGGCTGGGGAAAAATGCACAGCTAATTGATTGGAACTCCAGTGAATTGATTGGTAAACCAGAGCCTCTGTAATAAAGTACAGAACCGGACTGTGTTAGTGAATTAGTTTAGGTACAGTAAAAGCTGCAGTCTACATATATAGAGTATCCAACGAAATCTTTTAGCGGGTGAGTAAGAGCAAGAATAGGCAGTGCTTTGCTTTTATCATGGTGAGTCATTTAAGCTTAAATTAGTGGTCTGCTTTGTTGTGTGTTAAAAATGACACCGAACAAAAAAATGGCTAAGAATATAATACAAAATAATAATAAAACTGACAATCACCTCTAGTTTAATTAATGTCACTCAAACGTGTTGTCATGGTAATGCCTTGTATACGAAAAATCCCTGTCCATATTGAAAACGTTTATGTTGTATTGTATGACCATGATACTAGTAGATACTAGGAGTGTAACAATAACCAAAATATCCTGATATTGTGTTGTCAGAAGTCTCTCAATAATGTCGTGGGCCATCACAATATATCGAACCACAAGTTTGTTGGTGCAGCAATAGCTAAAAAAAAAAAACAGAGGGAACTACATAGACTATGATACTTTGCTCCGTTTTGGTGCAACTACATGAAGAAATAACAGTTCTAAGCACTTTTAAGTCTTTGGATTAAGTCTTGTCAAGGCATTTTAAGAGAAAAAAGTAGCATATTCGCAATTTTGTTTGCCTCCACAAAATATTGCAATAAATACCGTACCGTGAGATGTATATTGTGAAAATATTGTGACGTGAGATTTGGTTATTGTTACACCCCTAGTAGACACTCAGAAAGCAATAATAGCATCAAAACTATATAACTCATTTGAAAAAGTACTAGAATGAAGTTTTAGAATGATTTGATCTGCATCAGTACCATGAAAACAGCATTTGAACATTTCTGTTGCCTGTTTGATTTTCATTTTGGTGATTTTTGAGTTTAAAATGTTAGTGCCATGAAGACACTAATGCCCAGACCTTCTTGTTCAGGGTGTAAGTATTGTTTCAGGGGAAAATGCTCAGCTTTATCTCACAGCAGAAGAGATCATTTTCTTACATATAAATAAGCCCCATTTTCATCCCCTAATTCCTACAAACAAAAAAGTATGTTTATTTTCACTGCATGTTTTACTCTCACACCAGTACCTCTTTTATTGCTGCTTTGGGCTGTCTTTGCTGTCACTTCTGCCCACTGTTAAGGTTGCAAGTCGCTAATCTGCTTAGTCAAAACAGCTCTTGAAGGGAAGAAGTTCAGTGAGTCACCCGTATTCTGTTTCTAGTTTGTTATTAAACTATGCATTTCACAACATTAGCTTAGGGCTCTAGATCACAATTCTCCTGGAGGAAATTGCAATGTTTTTTCCATGGAAGCTGATATTCTGGGCTCTATACGCTTTTGTATTTGCCAGTCTGGATGCTTGTCTTGTCATCTGCTCATTTTGAAGAAACCAGTCAAATGTGTGAGCCGTTGTTTTGTCCATTGGTGTTGATAGGGAATCTGTTTTCGGTCTGGCGGCCTCTTGTGACAAATACTGCGTCCACAAACCCTCACAACTAACACTACTAAATGGAGCCTGACCCATTTGCAATTCTTATCTCCTTGGTTTTATGAAGAGGGTTTTTTCTATAATATGAATTTTAATTGAGTGGGTATTGAGCCCCAGCGGGTGGACCCACTGGTTACAGGTTGCACTTTGCCTCTGCATGCAGTTAGCTGTCAGCGAGTCTTATGGGACTCACTTAATGTACGCTAAGATTTTTAATGATTTATTGCATTTAGCATGGCCCAATAAATCTGCATAATAGCCCGTAGCATGGCTCTTAATTTAATCAATTTTACTCTTATTAAAACAACTGTAAATAGTTTGCTGCGTGACGTTGGCACAAAATCTTAAGGTGAAGATGTACTTTTATTGTCTCTGGTGTGAGTTTTTCTATGCACTGCTGTACCAAGGACACCTCCAGCTCTCTCCACATAGACATTTCTTTGCGGATAGCTCTATCTATGATGAGCTGCATCATCAGAGGTTATTATATATCCTACAATGGAAGCATAGCCACACTTGAATAAACCATTCTAGATGTGGGTAATATATTGGATTATGAATACTGAATGAATGAAGATGAATATCAATTTATATAGAAAAATCAATATAAAAATCTCAAAATGCTCCGTTAAAGACACATTGAAACAGTTTAAAATAAGGGTATTAAGTGATATATCTCAGTGCATATTCTGACAGGTAATTTTATAGTCCTCAAGTATTAATACATGCTTTTGCACATTCATGATGGATTGCCATAGTATTGTCTGTATATTATCATGGGGATTCTCTTGAAATACATTTATACTATTACAATGTACTGCTTTCAACTGTGAGGAGCAGCTGATGACAACTCAGGACCCAGAAACACCTCTTCAGATTTTGAGCTAGATAAATTACTCTGCCCCAGAATAGAGAGATAGATGTTTTGCCTAATAAGAAGTGTTTTGCCTAATGACACAATGGCAACATAAACCTCAGAGATGAAGTGAGATATGAAAGACCAATATTTACAAAGCAGATGCTAACTGCTTCTAGTATATTGCTGAAAATGAACTGCCACTATACATGCTGTAATATTGAATCAATAAGAGACATAGAGTGATTTCTGTACCAACAAAGCACCAGGGAAGACAGCTATAAAAATGTAGCTTTAAAGTATGTAGGATGGAAATCTATAGGGAAAAAGTACCAACTTAAACCTCGTGCTGTCAGTGCTCTTCTAAACCCCAACATGTTCTAGAGATAAGAGAGTGGATTTGAAAGTTTGAAAAGCAAAGCACTTCCTGAGTATTTTTAGCTCGCATTTTATCTGCACTGTTTTGTGGCTGAAGAAACTCACACTTTTAGCCTTTCATTTGTGGAAAAAAGACAATGATTTGCTGATTTGATGTGTCACATTTGAGACAAAACCCATTATTTTGTTCAAAGTTTCCAAGATGACAGTAGTCAAGCCAACAGAGTGTCCCAGAAAATATGCAAATTCCCTGAAAATGTAAATTCCATTGGGAAAGGAACGCATCACCATTCTGTATTCTCTCTTTGAAGATTACTCAATTATCACCCAAGCTATTTACTCTGTGTGTTTCTATGTGTGTTTGCGTGTGTGTGTTGCTAAGATGATTCAACACAAAGGCATTCATACAATACAAAAGGTCTGCAGAGTTTTTGAGCAAAGCAACTTAGAATTTGTAGTCTTATTTCAACATTGTGCTATTGAAGGTCACAAAATGCACTGTAAAACCCAGGCTTGAAGTTATTTGTATTTCTATTTCAACAGTAACAGTTTTGTACTTTGGTTAGCTGTGGCAATTATTCAGTTTTGGTGCAACGTTTTTGTAAAATCAGAACTTAAATTACCCACAAGAACAGAATCTTCCTCTAAAACCAACAAACAAATACATGTTTTAAAATTATAATATATTTTCATAAATTACAGACAAATGTATGTGAATTGTTAGTTAATTTTATATTTTTTTAATGATTATATACATTTTTTACATTTTGATTTTCAATTATAAAGTAATGTTTTACAGTATTGAAACCCACATTTTTAATGCAGAGTTGAAATGTGCAAGTTTAAGCACTGATACCTAAATAAATAGTCGGAAGAGCCTCCTGGTGAACTTCCTATTTGGCACGAGGCAGCTAGTGCGTTAACTATGTCCACTCATATATATATATATACGTCTATGACATGTATTGAAATTTAACATTGATGTAAATTATAATTTTATTAGATTAAACCTGATGAAATTTCTGTTTTCTTTTTTTTTTTTTTTTTTTTACTTTGTGCATTCTTGAACCTAAGACACATTTTTTCATAAACCTTAAAAACGTTTTCCTTTACACATGAAAAGTTTAAACCTCTCTCTTGTATCAAGGCCAAAAAACATGTGGAACTAAAAGAATTTGCACAGAATGATCACTCACTCTTTGATGCCTGCTCCATTGAACCATATAACAATACGCCTAAAATATTCAACTCCTGCTTTACATGTGGCCTTCTCCGACTAACGTTTAAGAGCAGAGCCTCCCCAAAGCACTGCCTTTCACTTATTGAGTAATCTATCAAATATTTATCCGACAGAGACGCCTTTCTTAGTAGCTGTTCTTAAATTGTACGCCATGTTGTGTTGTCCACGATCATAAATGATTCTGTCTGCTTCGCTTACGCCTCAACTAAGTCTTAAACAATTCAGAGCTTTCCTCTATTTAAAGAAGAAGACAATTTCTCATTCAGCACCATGGAGAGTTCCTGGGGTGCATCATCTGCTAATGTGCACAGAGTGGTTAATTCATAGAGATTTTAGTGAAAATGCTGAGGAATTAGGATGCAGGGAAGGCCTTTGGTAGTGAGTGACAGTGTTGGTAATAAAGATGACACATGTTGTGCGTTAACTCGAAGGAGATTTCAATCAGGGTCATGGCGGGAAGCGTTACCTGACAACAAAACAGAACGCAGCCCCTCTGTCACAGCGAGAGATGCGAAGATATGAAAACAATGTTAACGTTCTGCAAAAGACTTCATTATGATTTGATTTGTATGGTCCCTCCCAGTGAATAATACACCTATCATGCATGATCTTATTACCTGTCTGATATCGGAGGGCAGAATGATTACTGTAGTTTCATCTGAGACCATGATTTTATTGACTGTTGCTGACTTCTGCAAACTAGGAGCAAGTTTGGGTTAGTGGTATAGTGGCTGAATGGCTAGCCCTTTCACATCAATTACCTGACTAAATGGGGCTTTTCTGTGTGGTGTTTGCATGTTCTACTTCTGACAGGGTAGGTTCTCTCTGGATGCCTTTTGTTCCCCATCATCTTAAAAGTACTGTATTTTTCAGACTATAAGTCGCACTTTTTTTCATGGTTTGGGTGGACCTGCGACTTATACTCCGGTGTAACTGATATATTAAAATTTTCAGACTGACAGCCATGAGAGGGTGCTCTAGACTTGTGTGTCAGTTTTCTACACATGTGCAAAAAAAGCCACTGTCCTGCTGCAAGTAGTGAAATATGCAGCCGAAAACGGTAATCGGGCAGCAGAAAGAAAGTTTAGAGTGAGCGAGAAATTTGTGAGGGACTTGCGGAAAGTGGGAATGGAGAACACAGCTTCACGGTAACTGGGAGGATGCGCCGTGCCTGGACTTCAGTGGCAACTTAAGTTGCGAGGAGTTGCTCAGAAGTGACACCAAGGATGAAGAATTCAGTGGAGTCAATGGATTTAGTGATTTGGAGTGCGATCGAGAGTTTGGTAAACTTCTGTTTTGTTGTTTATGCTATAGTTACACCTTTTCAGCCTGTTGTTCTTTATTCTATTGTTATTACTATAACTTGCCTTTCAAGACAAAATGTTGGTTCCTGGTCCCTGATTTAATAAAATAAATTTCCCCCAAAAAGTGTGACTTATATATGTTTTTTTTCTTCTTCATTACTCATTTTTTGGCAGGTGCGACTTATACTCCGGAGCGACTTATAGGCTGACAAATACAGTACCCTCTGAAACCTTTTCTGGCTGCTTGTCTCATGAAGATGTTATTGTTTTGCCTGGCATATCCCTCACTGTGGCATTACACTTTTTGCATCTTTTGAATTACAGCTGTTTTATTGCCCAAAATGTCATGTGGTAATACAGGAGGTCCATTATATACTGAAATTAAAAGGTAGCTGTTAACATGAAAATTACGGCTTTGTAACATCACAAGGTGGAACAGAGCATTTTGAGCTTTGGAGAAGTACACAGATGAATAATAGAGTTACTCAAATATGTGTTAATTAAACAAAATATAAAGCCAGGTATTTTAACTTCTTGGGTTCTTTTTAAAGACAATGCAGTAAAGTGTGTTTACCTTGTTGACATGTTTCAGCTGCTAGCTGCAAGCCATCTTCAGAACTGTCACCGGTGTTGGTGATGACGTGTCGTATATCAGCTGTTGTTACTTCCTGTAAGCGTGGTCAGCCTGATGGACCTGGCAGGTCGCTCAGACTGACCACGCCTCCAACTCCAGGTATGTTTTTGAGGAGGTAATATGGCTAAAAGCTCACAAGATCATTTATCTTATTTCTCTCACTATCAGAAAGACTCTCAGATCAGTTTGTTTTCATCTTTCAACTCATTAACTAAAAATACATGTTTGCTGGTTGCCATATATCCAGGCAGAATCCCATATAAAGTAGTCATATAATATTTTGACCACATTTCTAATTGACTACAGTTGTGTATTCAGAGGTGTGTTTTGGTCATTGCAGTACACGTTGCCCTCTCTTTTTGCTTACAGTGAGTATGTATTTTATTCAAATATGAGCGGTAGTGAGGCCTATAGAGTATTTTACAATTCAAGGTGACTTATTTACATGTATTAGCTGCATGCACCTTTCACATGCAACAATGACAAGCAGTCTCATTATCAGTAAAATGTTGAGAGAAATAAGGACTTGGCATTCAAAAATTATAGTCAAGTTTGGAGATGTACTGGAACTTTAAAGTCTGCCATTAAGATATGAGATTAATTTTATCCTAGTCACAAGATGCTAAAAATATGTGTATTCTAGCAGTTGGAAGAATAAAATGTCTCTGCGGGTGCAATTTGGAAGATTTACAAGCGGCGATAAATGCTTAATGTCCTAACAGTCCTCTCAAGGGACAAAAAGGTCAACCCTATTTTGCCAAACACAGCACAATGACATTCAGTGAGTTGCAACTTATTTAGCCTAATCTAATAGCATCTTAAATAGCCTCCAGTAAAAAATAGTGAGGATCAAAAACAGATACAAGAATATAACACACTTATATAGTCACGTTTATACGTATATATAGTATAATTTTTGAATGGTGAATGATAAGGGGTGTAACAATATCAAAGTCTCACGATATGATATCGTCACGGTATGAACCTCACTGTACGATGTTTATTGTGATATCGTGGGAAAGCTCACGATATGGTGGCGAGGCTCACGATTAGGGATGGAACAATATCCAAATCTCCCAGTACAATATTTTCACACTATACATCTCACGGTACGATATTTATTGTGGTATTTTGTCGAGGCTGTGAACAAAACTGTTAATATGTTACTTTTTCCTCTTAAAATGCCTTGACAAGACTTAATCCAAAGAACTAAGATTTAAAAGTGCTTAGAAGTGTTATTTCTTCATGTTAGTCTGCACTGACATGGAGCAAAGGATCATGGTCTATGTAGTTCCCTCTGTCTTTTTTTAGCTGTTGCTGCACCATAACTCTTAATTTAAGCAAAGAGACTTGTTATTCGATATATTGTGATGGTCCACGATATTATTGTAAGAACTTTGACGATACGATATCACAATATTTGAGTTATTGTTCCTTATAAATGATTGTAATTAGAGATTAAGACATACTTTATTGTCACTGTGGTGAATTTCATCTTCAGATCTTGAACTGGATTTCATCAGTACTACTTTAGCTGGAGGATTTTACCCATATTGACAATGAACATTATTAAACACACCATTAACATTGTAACTTAAACACTGAAATTTTAAATCAGATCAGATTATTTTCTTTTTTTCTGTCTTTCTTTAAAGCAAACATATTATGTAAAATTCTTCTTCTCAGAGCTTTTACTTTTACTGTGTTATTGTTGTTTCCCTTTCTCATTTACCTTCTCGAAGTTGTATTTAGCGTGATCCATGCATTTTTGAGTAATCTGTAAACTCCTGTATTCAAGACGTCATTACTCAGATCAACCCACTACTCAGTACTTACTTCATTCTCCAATTTTATTTTCTTAAACTGTGATATGCGTAAGATTCAGCATCTCGAATTGGGCACCGCATTGAGCACTAACGCGGAAGTCAGCACGCTTGTTTCTTTTATTAAGTCATTTTAGATCAATATTGCGATTTAAAACATCTTAATTAGAACAAAATGATCCATGAGTGTCTTAGATTATAACTATATAGCAGACACAATCACAATATGTTTTCTTTAAATGAAAAAAAAAAAGACTTTGCTGACACATGCCGCATTGTTTCATCATTGAACTAGATCTGTCAGAAAGTGGGTTTGCACAATTGGATCTGAGGGAAGTGTTCTCCTTGTTTTTTTTTGTTTTGCTGCAGTGTACTATAGTCTGAGGAGGACTGGGAATAGATCAGGAATGCAGCCTCAGCATTCATATTCTCACACCACTGTGCACTGAAGGAGGAGCTTTTGAAAATCCCACGGGACAGGAAAACTTCACTACAGATTTATACACATCTTCATGCACTTTTTGCACTTACCATTTGTGGTTATCAAGTTATGGAGCAGGCTTTGTATTTGTTTATTGTTATTTGAATAGAGACAGATACCACAAACATAGATAGATTCAGTGATCTAATGCAGGTATCACAGTGTTTATAGCCCAGGCTAACTGGCAACACGAGTCTCCAGAAGGGCTTTTAACTGATCTGATTTCAATAAAAAGCAGGGCTCTATCTAACTTTTCTGGTGGAGAGTCCATCACCAGATTGTCTTGATGGAGATGTCACTGCATTGCCTACACTCATCTTTCAGGAGTCAATCAGATAGCGTGATCATGCTAAGCTGTGGGTCAGATCTGTGGAGAGAGAGACCTGCTCACAGTAAGAATGCATGTTTTGTATTTGAGTAAATGCTAGCTAGATTTGATACCATTTTGTGGAACATTCCAGGTAACGCATTAAGATCTCCATGTAGACAAGCACGTAGCAGACCTCCACCAGCAAAGTTACACAGTGCACCTTAAAGGTAAGATACAATTTCAGTCCTGATTTAGCAAGTACTAAAGCACATATTCTACTAGGTGTACAAGACAATTTCCACATGACGAGACACGATATTGGTTCCACGAGAGACTAGGACAAGACAAGAACTGTATCATTATTTATAATAAAGAAATTGTAAAAAGAAATATCAGTTAAAAATGCTGGCCTCACATTTAGCATTTACTTTATTTAATATTTTTGCACTGCTTTTTTGAAAGAAATCTGTTTGTGTCTTATGGCAATAAGACCTGGATTCAACCTGGATTTCTTCAGTTTAATATGTCAAAGATGACAAATGCTTTCCTCTATATGTGAACTTCTAAATGATAAATTGTGGGTATCATTCTTATACTAAAATGTATTTGTATGTATTAGTAACCATGGCCATCTTGTCAGCATGAATAGTTTGATGTTATGAGCGAGGACACCTCAGACATCATGTACCTGGATTGTTACACAGTGACTCATAGAAAAAGCACAGAGAAGAAAAACCATGGTAAGCTCTGTTGGCTGTTGCTGCCCTGAGCTAGCCTGTGGGCACCGCATCTACTCCTGTCACAAAGCCTTGTCTGCAAAGCCTCCTCCTTGTGATCAAAAGAATTATATGGATCACTTTATGGCGATTTGTGCTTTTTCTCTTAAAATAAATATTGTATGTTTTGTATAAAAAATCCAGTCTGGTGAGAAAACTGTCACTGTAATTATTCTCACAGGCTGTTTAAGTTTAAATGTATGTATTCATGTGGGTTTCGCTACATCAAGGTCTGAAAACCACTCATTTTACAGGGATCATTTGCTATACAGGGCTAATAGTGCTGTTCTGAAGAGAAGCAAGGCGTTTTCTGCTCATTGACTATGGATGAGCATCTGGTCAATGTGTGAGTGCGATGTGATGGTGCTACTGTTTTTTATGCACAGACAAATATGCAGGAGCAGAGCACCTACATCTCCTCTATGGTGGATTAAATGCACATTTTGTGTTTAATTGTGGGTAAATGAGAGCAAGACAACAGGTGTTTAAAAACGTCACAGATTTTGTATTTTTTATTTTTTTCACAAACTGAACGTAAAAATGTGCTTTTCAATTTTTAGTAAATGTGTCAGTTAATATTCAGGTGTTCTGCTTCAGGCCCAAAGCGCATGAGTGAAAAACACAAACAGGTCACTCAGGCCTTTCTGTACCGAGTTTGCATGCTTCTCCCCATGTCTGTATGAATTATGAATAAATCAATTGGGCCTTTACTCCTGAAATAAAATAAGTAGTATTGCATACTTTTACAAGGACACAAAGAACTTTGACTTAGTTGACCAGTGCGTTTGACACTATCAGGTTGGTTCTGCTGGCTGAGGATCTGACAGTGATGCTGGTAGATGCAGGCAGATGCCAGTCTGGTGTCCTTCACTGAGGTAATCCACTGTGGGTGTGGACGAGAAGTACAAGCACCTGGGGGTACATAGGACAATAAACTGGACTGGAGCAAGAATGTGGAGCTGCCTGCAAGAAGGGCCAGAGTCGCCTCTACAGTCTGAGGAGGCTGAGGTTCTTTCACATCTGCAGGACACTGCTCAGAATGTTCCTCGAGTCTATGGTGGGCAAGGCCATCTTGTACACTGTGGTCTGCTGGGGACGCAGTCTGTACCTGAGGGACATTAATACTTAGTAAGATCATGAAGAAGACTGGTCATGTTGTGGGGGTGGAGCTGGACTCTCTGACTGTAGTGTTGGACAAGAGGATGTTGTCCAAAATCAGCACTATTCTGGACTCATCCTCCCACTCACTCCAAAATGTGCTGGTCAGCTACAAGAGCTCGTTCAGCCATAGACTGTTACTGCCAGGCTGCTACACTGAGAGACACAGAAATCATTCTTGTCTGTCGCCATCAAACTGCTGAACTCGCTGTAAAGTCTTACTTTTGCGATATTGTCTTCATACTCACTGTTTTAAAACTGTAGATAAATATGTAAATATTTTATGCAGGTACTATATTTTTACAATTTGAATTAAAATGTAAGTTTATTTTTTCCTCACTTAATCAGTTGGTATACATAAATACTATTTAACACAACTTATCATCCGCCTATTCCCTTACTGCTCAGATTCATGTGCTCATATTGAGTTATTAGAATGTCCCAGCTGTGGGGTAAACGTGAGGGCTAGCACATCATGCGAATACGTCATAAAGCCTATTTAGATGTACACACTCTGCATATAATGGACACATCATCAGCCTGTAAATTTGTAAGTCCAGCACAAGTTTGTCCAATGATTAAAATGTTACAGCTGGGCACTGCTGCAATTATTCTATCATTAAGTGAATATATTGTTGCAGTGGGCTTATAGTTCTGTTGATTTAGTGTTAATCTACTTTATAAATAAAATGACCTTTATAGACAAGGATGTGCATCTCGGGTGAAAATTAGCTTAATCCGTTTTCGCAGTACAATTTAATGAGCAAGAAACAAGCAGAAGAGATTTCCATAGCAGTGGAGTTTATCATTATACAGTATTAGATCCAAGTGAAGAATGGCCTGTGATGTATCCCTGTAACTCTCATCTATCTGAGTTAATTTTATCTTAAACTGGGCAAAGCTCATTTATAGACTGTCAACAAGTTGCATAATCAAATAAGGCTTTTCTTATGTGGCTTGTATGCATTCTGATCATCGAGAAAGTTAGGTTTCTTTTGGCTTTGAGAAAATACTCTGTTAAAGTCTATTAAATGAGTTGTGTAAATGTGTAAAAGTAATATATTTAACTATGGTACTGGTTAAATAGTAGCCTCAAAAGGATCATTAGTAGCTGAAGGCCTAATTTAAAGATGTTGTATTTTCAAATTAGGATATGGATATGGCACTTATTTGTCTCCAAGGAAATGTTAATGTTCCACTGAATTCTTATAAGGATAGTTATGTATTTGTACATGTGCATGAACTTTGCTTCTTATATGCTTCTATACATATTAGTTGCCTTAACTTCTTGGATTTGTCAACGTGTACATTTCTGTATACTCTATAGGCTCTCAAAAACATATTAAGTTTTCAGATACATAAAAGAGCACATTCCTTCTTGATTTCAAAGCATTTATTTTTAAAGCAGTCAGAAGAATTCTTTGTAGAAGTAATACATGTCCCCTGATGTTGGCGTCCCTGCAGTCCTGAATAGATTCTTTTCATTTTCTTCACTCTATAGTGGAAGAGCATCCACCCATGCACAAAACAGGCATATGCACCAAATAGTAAAAGGTGAAAGAATCCAAATTTAAATTAAGAAATGTAGTTGGTCAAATATGGTGTCATTTTAAGAATATAAATACATCAATCAGGCATAACATTATGACCACTAATAAAAGGTTAAAGGTCATCTCTTCATTGTGGAGCTGTCTAATCTTTTTATTAAACTAAAACTTACGTCAAATTCGAAAAAATAAAATAAAAATAAAGTCAACATGAATGAATAAAAGGAACGGGAGACTAGATCATAGAGCCCCAAAAGAGACCATAAACAAACTCACAGTCCAAGGAGCAAGGAACATCCCATAAAGCAATACAATACCATTTATCTTTGTTAAATAAACACATATTTTCTGGTTGACTAAAGCTGTTATCGATTTATTTGATAACATCTTATTAGACCAAATCTAGGCTAAAGTCATTTTAGTCAATAGAAAAAAATAAAATAAAAAATCATTTAAATTCAACGCTGGTTTGGTCTTACTCTTTTGCCTGACTGGTACAAGCCTGTATGACACATTATTGACACTTTGGTGCTTTACAAATCAGAAAATCCTCAAATGTTAAGAAAGATTTTATGGCAATTTATGCAGAATAAGCACGCTCGAGAGAGAAAGAGAAACAGAGAGAGTGTGAGGAGTCCGTAGGGTGGGCACAGATGGTGGTCTATCAAAAGTGACTCACAGTATGAGCGGATGAATGGCTTATTAGTGTTGCCCTTCTAATAGTAGCAACTGAACTGAGCGTCGCTAAGTAAAGGTCAAAGTGTTCTGTAGAAATCTAAAACACAGTAGTCCTGGTTAAATGCCCGTTATGCCTGATTCAAGTAGGAGTCTTATAACCCCAATTATTTCAAAATAAGTTGGGCCACTGTGTGAAATGTAAACAAAGCAATTACAAATAAATATCATTATAATAATCTTATATAATAATAGATTACAGAATACAGTGTCAAAACTGAATACATTTGTTACATTGTGTTGAGCTCTTTTACATGTCTTGTGTATTACTTTTATGATGAAGTCATATAGAAAAAGTACACAAGTATTTTTAGAAATTTGTATCACTCTCATTAAACCTAATACCCCCTACATTATTCCATTATTCATATGACTCAATGAAACCAAAGTGAAACTGTACGCAATTTACCTTAGATGATTTCTAAATAATCCTTGAGCTGTTTTTAGTTGGTGATGATGAAAGCATATCTGAGACTAAATCCATTTTCAGGGTTTACGTCTTGGTTTCATCACCTGGAGAACTTTTTTTTTTTTTTTAATAATCTATAAATGATACTGTTGCTTATTTAAATGTGCAAATAGCATGCAGTCTTTGTTTGTCATTAAATGTAATGTCTCAATCAGATGGAGGCCTGTAGCTGGTGTATAGGTCATATCTCAAAAACAATATCCTCAATTAAATTTTATATTAATGACAAAATCTTGCTTATTTTTCTTGTCTCTTGGCAAGTCTCCATTAAATCATACAACTATTGTTGTAGTTGTAGTTGTAGTTTGCGCTCTATAGTATTTTGGAATGATTAATGGTGTTTTAACAGTTTTTTTATTGTAATGTTGTTTCCTCATCACAACCATACCTAAAGTTGTGTTTTGTATTTTTTATTTTATTTTATTTTTTTGTTGTTGTTTTGTTTTTGTTTAGTTTTAGTTTATTTAGTTTATTTGATAGGGACCTTGTACAGGAGCATGAATGAAAGAAACATTGAGGAGATGCTTTGCACTAGTTTCATTCACTCTGGTTTAACACACACCCTTGCATATTTAAGAGTTCTTCTCTCAAACACTCTGTTCCACCTTGTGATGTCAGGTGGTAATACAGGAAGTGCTGCACTCTGTTTCTAAACCCCACACATCCTCACTAGAATCATTTGGATGATTTCAACCTTAGACTTGACAATCTATTCTTTACTGAAGTAAAGCTGACCACAACTACAACTTCATGACATCACAAGGTAGGACAGCATTTAGAGCATTTAGAGCTTTGGAGAGGTAGACGGACTAATAATATGTGTGAATGAAACAAAACACAACTCCAGGTATATTTTTGATGAGGTAGCAACGTTAGAAAGTGGATAAAAGCTCCCAAGAATCCATTTCGCGTAATATAGAACTTAACTTAAACTTAAACTTTTTAGTGACTGTACTATTATGGCCTGTTCTGCACTTTGGTAAACTGTGATTGTTTTTTGCTATAGAAACAAAATTTGACTTGACTTATTGAATAAAAAACTTCACATTCCACACAGTGCCCCAGCTGTTTTTGTAACATTTTTGCATGTCCACAGACAGCAGCACGAGTCAGCGGTCTGCATTCATCCGCCGTAGTTTGGGGGGCAGGTTGTCCTCTGGTCGCCCCCCGCCCAGTGGACCCTGCCCCTGTGTGATGGTGCTGATGCCCGGGGAAATCAGTCTGTCTCTCTCCACCTCCATCTCCTCTGCCTCTCCGTCCAAAGGTAACAGCTGCACCTGTTCCTCCAAGTGTCCCTGCCTCACCACAGGGATAGAGCTGGACCTCAGCCTCTGGATACTGAGCGGTAAGTCCCCCGTGCTGGAGGCCTTACCCCCCGGCAGAGGTGTGCCCGTCTTCAGCCCCCTCCAAAGGTTCTCCTCTTTCGTTGAGCTCATTCGCTGGAGTTTGGGGGGTATCCTGGTCACTTGTTCCTCTATATGATCTGCATAGTCAGCCGATAAGAGTCGCTCCTTGCGCCCAGGTACGCGCCCACTGTTGTTCCCCAGTGAAGGTGAAGAAGGTGTGGGTGCGACGGGCAGGGGGTTGGGGGATGTGATGGAGGATTTCTCTTCTTGTTCTTTGACGCTGTACGGGGGAGTGGGGACCTCGAAGGTGTTGTGGAACTGGGAGTAGTCCACCCTGAAGAAGCCCTCCTCCAGGGACATGACTGGGAGGAAGCGGTGACCCCATAGAACCTCGTCTTCAGTGTAGGACGTCCTGGCCTGGCATGTCATACCTATAACCAGAGCACAAGACAAATGCATTAGGGATTTTTCTGGTTTTATTTTTACTATTTTACTGAGAATATTATGAGACTTTTTATATTGAATTATCATATTATTGTAATAATGCAATATCAAAAGTCTCATCATGAAAGTAAAGTAATTCCTTTTAACCACTTTAATTTCATGGTCTTTAAATATTTAACGATTGAAGCGGCTCTTTATTTCTTCATATCCATCCTGAAGTTGTTTAACATTTCAGTACATAATAACATTTCAGAGCAGTATTCTGCATATATAAGTGGAATATCATATACATTGTTTTGTTACAGAGACATGAGTAATAGCGGCTCAGTGGTAGAGCATTTGTTCACAAACCCAAAGGTTGACTGTTTGATTCACAGCTTCCATCAGTCAACTGTGGCGAAGTGAATAAGTGATACATTTTAAAGTTGTTTTAAGTGGCTTAAAAAAGACCATGAAATTTAAGTGGTTAAAAATGTATTATTTTTCTATGAAAGGTAAATGATGGGACTAAATGTTTTGAGAAAAAATGCATAAACAATTTAAATTTACATGGTGGCAGTCACAACCCTGGATAAGTGTACTTTACTTGGAGGCAGATGATACTGGAGATGGTACTGTTCTGGCCTTGGAGGGGAAAGTAATAAGTGTAACATAAACACCAAATGTCAGTGGTTATTAGTATTCAAATTGTATTGTAAAAATGATCAATTACGGTTTGGAAATGCTGGTTTTGAACTGTGGACAATGAGGATAAAAGCCTAATAACGCTGTAATACGTCTTGATTAAAGTAAATCCTGCTTTGTCCTTTTGTACAGTAAAGTTCCTATTATTTTGGATTTTTGTTCAGTTAAGAATTCCTTATACTTGTCTGCACTAATTCCTTATACTTGTCTGCACTAAGTCAACATTAGACAGAATCAGAAGTATACTCATTTTGAACTTGAATGCATTCTTAATGTGTCTCACATTTTTTTGTCCTAGAATATCAGTTATAGTTACTACTCCTTACTATTTCCATCCTTTGTGTTTTTGTATTAATTACCCTATTAAACAGCAAACACACACCAGTGGTTTCAACAATGCCCTCCAGGATGACCACGATCTCAAATTGTTCGTTCATGAGCGAGCGTTGGGACAGGTCAAAGAACGGACTCTTGGTGTTGATCTCGTGGCAAATGGTCAACGGAGACACCAAGAAGAGCTGATCAGCTCCAGTCCCAAACCCCACGTCCAACTCACACTGATCCAGAGGCAGAAATTCACCCTCTGGAGTTTGCCGTGACTGCAAAGAAACATGACACTACTTTAGAAACACAAGAGTACTTAGGATGACATTTTGACACCACTTTACAATCTTTAAATCATTGAAGAAAAGTCGAACGTGACCAGAATTTAGATTTTAAGCTGCTTTGTTTGCTACTACCTACAGGAATCCCAAGTCATTACGTTCTTGTGCTATAAAAATGTATACGATCCTCTGTTCAGGGTGACAACCTGCATTTTTATGAGCCTATAGATAACTTGGATGTCTTCAGGGTATCTTTTAAACCTAGCGCATACACTAGTCGTTCTTATGTTATTTCTGGTGTAATCCAAATGCAATATATGATGTTGACGGTTACTGGAAATGAGTTCTAGAAAAGGCAATTTTCTTTGGCTATTTGACACGTTGTGACCTGAAATGGGTTGGAGGTGGTGGGGTTTAACAAGATGAAAGAGTGGATTTAAAATCTCTCAAGGAGAAACCTGGCTGATAAGGTACAGAACACAGGTGCTTTTCTGCCTTGTAGCTGCATTGAACAAAAACAAAAAAATCACTAGAAACATGAAAGATGTGGAATAGTGTGCAAATTTACAATATCAAAGGCAGTGAATTAAACGTAGATCCTTCTTTCTCTATGTAATTAGAGAGCGACAAAACACAAATATCATGAAACGAGACAATCTTTTGATATAATTTTCATGGATAAATCATTGTTTAGTTTTTACTACGCATAATTATATTGTAACTTATGTTTTTTGAAATACTTTTCAGCGAAAGCAGTACTTGCACCAAATTGTTATTATGATGTCTGCACTCCTCAGCAACCTTATGTAATTTTTAACATACTAGAGGCATATTGACGAAAAAATGTCCTCCCTCTCTCTATCTACCTAGCACTTTAGCAATGGACCCACCCACCTCCACTCTAAAATACGACCACAACCCTATCACTACTGTCAGCATCAGCAGTTCTCACACCTCATCTCGGGAAAACATGATGACAAGATATGATAGATATGTCCTAGCAAGAATCTTCACTGTCATCAGTATTATGTGTGTGCGCAACAGTGTATGTGTGTGTGTGTGTGTGTGTGCACGACTGTGTGTGTGTTATGAGGTGGTATTTATTTACTATAGTCTTTAAAGATGTTAAACTGATGTCAAATGCTTGGTTGTATTTTTAATTTGTTATAACCATAAAGGGGAGGAAAGTAAATTAAGATTGCAGTAAAAAGTGGAGTGCATATTAATGCCCAGATACTAATCAAAGTTAAAACCAGTATATATAAAAAAAAAAAAAACTAGACACTAATTTAAAGATAGAAAAATAAGCTTTGATAACAGAGCAAAGTTGGACCTTTTCGTTATCAATTTTAAATGCTCTTGATCTATATCAGAAATCATATAAGTCCACAGCATTTTTTTTTCAAGAATCTATTAATTACAACTATGTTGTTTAAAAAATTAAGTGTAATTTATCAGAAATCTGTATCAAGCCTTTTGTTAGTATTAAAATTGAGTTTGAACTTAAATTTGAAAAACATGCATTCTTACTGTGAGTGATACTATGCTTTAGTGCATTACATACCTATTATGCTATTACATACTATTTTTTGTCTTTGAATATTAGTTATAATTACTGTTTATTTTCAATGATTGTTGAAGAATAAGTTCTATTGTGTAAAAAAGTGTGTAATTTATCATTTATAGTCATGGTGATAACACTAGTGCAGATTATATGTATTTACTAACTCGTGATTGATTTCACTGACCATATCACTCTATTTTATGTCAACAAATGAATTCCCCCTAGTATTAGTGCAACAAAACAAGTGCACAGGCGCTTTTACAACCACAAAAACATCCACTTCTAACTAACAGCACAATCTGAATTCCAAGCATATTATTTTCAACAGGCAAATTCCATTTAGTCTTTCAGAGAGGGCGCTTTTCAAGAGGAAGAAAAGCAAGTGTCTCAGAAAAAAGTCAATCAATGACAAGTTCCAATAGCCAAAGTCAAACAGTCTGCTTCCCCACATTTCACTGACAAATAAAAAGCTAATTAAGCCCAGTGTCCCTTGTGGATCTAACTTATTACCTGCGCTGGGATAGAGGCTGCTGAAGACTGGAGCTGAAATATTCGCTTTGGTACAGAGTTGTTCCCCAGCTAAGAGGAGCGGAAAGAGGAACGGGGAAAAGCTTCCAGACCACAGATGGCAAACAGACTGTCATTTGTATTCACAGAGAAGTGGAGGACCTATGGGTGTGACATTTCGCAGTAAGACCGCCTGCACCCACCGATCCCTGGACCACGATGCTGAGGTGCCTTGGCGATGGGTGCCAGAGAAAATTTGTAAGGCATTTACTATATCTATTTTCGTTTCATTAGTTCATAGCTTTAATATTGATGAATGGATGAATGAATGGTGCTTATGCCAACAACAATTGACAAGGTACAAGACAATGGCCAGACCACACATTACTCTTTTGTACTGTGTTGTTTGAGCTGCTAGGTCCAAGTATTTTCCCTTATTGATCAATAAAGTTTGTCTAGGTCAGTTTCACCTTATTTAAGTCATCAATTCACCTATGAATGTTACTTCTAATACAGATTTTGGAGAGATTTGGAGAGATATAGTAGTCACAACAATACATTTTGAAGCATGATAAATTGAAACTACTTCATGGCACTGACACAATAACAAGATAGTCTGAGTCCAAGTCCAAAATAGCAAGAAAATTCAAGTTAGGAGTTAAGATTCTGAGTTATGACGTAGAAGTTACAATACAATTTGAGCTGTACGGGGTTAAATATGTATTACATCTAAAATAACAAAAAATCTCCCCATTATTGTAAAGAATGTGTACACACTATAAATATTGAGCTTAAAAATAAATATTATTCGAGATATACATTGAGCGATAAATCAATATAGTAATTATTGAGACAGGCCTCGATTATAGATCTCCTGTATATGGAACCAACAGCCTGACTGCAAAGAAATAAAAATGCTAAGCACACTTGCGGCTAGCTTAGTGGTTAAAGCTTTCATCCACAAACCCAGTGGTCAACGATTTGATCATCAGAAACATAAAAACAAATTAACTGCATGAATCGTGATCAAATTGAGATTGTGAAGCTTGTGATATGATTTCTTTGGCCTGTCACCAACTACTTAAGCAGGTGATTTTAAACACTATTCATAGAGTCTTACACAACAGTGCTGCAATAAAAATCCTGCTCACCAAAGGAAAGAGGGCTGCTTTGATGGTGAATGGTTTTAACAAGGTGAAAGCTTTGTGTGCGGTTTAGACCTGCTAAGCACTGAGGGCCACAAGGGGAAATTAATGGCCTTTAGAGGAGGACCTGATGGAAAGGGGGCTTCATTTAGCGGACCACCTGAGATACACCTTACCCTCATGGGACCAGCTGCTTTTAGAGACATGCAAAGAGACACAAGATGAAAGGCCCTTATGTTCCAGTAGGTTTGGTGCATCTTGAGTTTAAGATTTCACGTTAGCAGCATAACTAATAATGGCGAGTGGGTGTATAGCATGAAATGGTAGTGAAGAGTGGGGACAGGCATTTATCACATTGACCAGGCTGGGAATTGATCTAACAGCGCTGTGGTCAGCAAAGAACCTCACATGTGTATTACGCTCAAACCTTTCATCCACAGCGCCCTTCAAAAATTACATTATGAGGCCTAATCAGAGTTTTTAAAGTGTCTGCACCCAAGTTGTTCTGCCCTAGTGTGACTGCAAAACTCCTCTCTGACCTCTGAAAGTCATGAAAAAGCCAATTTTTAATTCTTTGTGGTGAATAATTATGATGCTAGGGAATGTGTGGACAAAGTGAGGAGTAACAAAATCAACTAGTTACATTTCTGATGTTTTTAAGTCATTAAAAGTCTGGTACAGCTCTTATAAAAATCTATTTTGGCCCACCCTGAGTTGACATCCCTATTCCCGATTTCTCAACTATCCTGAACACTGGTCTCTCTTTTGTCTTCCCCCTCCTACATTCCTTCTGCCTGTCGTTCAAACTTTGACAACAGCAGTTCCTTGTGAGATGCGTTGACATGTCTTCTTTCTTGCTTGTCTCTCTAGTTTAACCAGAGTCTCCTTTGCCTCCTGTCTCCTTATCGCCAATGTCCTGCTGCGGGCTGTTCCACAGAGACCCCCCCCTGCCCCTCCCTTCCACTCTACGACAGTGATGAGCAGCACCAAGGCCCCTCCTCCTGTCCCCTTGTGCTGTTGTCCAGTGCCAAATCACGTTAGTTAAATACTTTGGAGGTCAGATGTCTACAAATCTCTACAAATGCAAATGCTCTGTTTACGGATCATAATATTCTGCCAGGCCTGCAGAGGACATTGCACCACTCTTCCCACTGTTTTTTTAACGACATCTAATTTAATATTTATGGATGAGCAAGGGCAGTTTGGGGTTTATAAGCATTGCAGATGTAGGGAATGTCCTGCCAGATCAGTCACATTGTCCCAAGACACTACATTTTTACTCCATTTAGATCCCAGATTATAACAAGGAAAGATAATATAGTAACAGTGGCTTTGTTTACATACTCTTCAAAATCTTATTATAATCTGATTTCTGGACCTTTTATGATTATTTTAATGACATGCAAACTGCAAAATCTGATGTGAGTAACAAGAGGAATAAAACACCTGATTTTGTTGTGCACATGTTGTTTTAATAGACATGTAACTCCACAATATTAGTATCTGGGGGAATGTAATTTGCTGGAAATAAATGTTGAACAAGGTATTATGCAATGGACTAAACGCTTATGAAAACATTAATGAAAAGGTGTAATCTCAGCCATATGAAAGATATGCTACCGTAAAATTGAAGTGTTTTATCAGAGCACACATACATACACATACTCTTAACATATGTATTCCCAAACATAAATCAAGAACTTCTTTTGAGAACTGCCATTACTTTGATCTTTTGCCTGGCACATCAGCGTATCCATGTTTTGTGGGAATTTACGACATCAGCGACATCCTGGACATCCGCGGTGAGCTTGTCCCCGTGCTTTTACACAGCGCGGTCATTAGGATTTACTGCAGCATGCCTCATTTCAGCGCTCAGCTTTGTGGACAGCCTGACAGTGACCTTGAATTGTACTTTACGTTTATACTAGATGTGCCACTCTTTCTACCACAGGGCAATATAGGTCTATACTTTGATGATCTTTCAAGGTCTTCAATACTTGCTCCTTATCTTTACCAAGCAGTTAGATGCAGTAGTGTAAAAGTGTAGCATATACATATGCATATCATAAAAGAGTTTAATTATTTATAGTTCAGTTATTAAAATTGTAATCAAATGGAGAGTTTAAATTGACAAGTTTGGGACTTTTTGACTCAGAGGTCTGTAATTAATCCTGTAGCAGAAAAAGCATCTTTCTGACAGGAGTTTGCACACTCTCCTTTTGATAGGACTACTGGGCTCTTTGTCTAACTATTCTAGCATGTGAAACTGTATAGTGATGGGAAGAATACTTTACAAGTAGTAAGTATTTTGTAATGCATTCTAATACAATGTCCCATCAGAATACTGTATTCTGAATACTTTGAATACTTTTACACTGAGTTGCATTTAAATTATAGTGTAAAGACACAACATAGTATTAATAACAATTTTACATTTATTTCACTGTTTTTAATCACCAATTGGAGATGGAAAAAAATCACTCATGCACACACACCACAAGAGCAGAGTTCTCTTTTTTTCTCACTGATTATGTGCAGTTTGAAGCTTAAATTACATTATCAAATACTGTAATGTTTTCCTTTAATTGTAGGAAAGTATCAATATTCTGAATACCAACAAATAAAAAAGTAACTGTATTGAATACAGTTACTCAAAATTTGCATTCAGAATATGGTGCATGTATTCAGTAACTTCCCAACACTGTGTAGCCTTTCTATGCAACTTTAGTGTCAGTAATTCAAAGTGTTTGCCCAGCACACCTTAAAAACTATTACAAAATGCCACATGTACTGGTATAAGTGTAGAGTAACCTGTTGTAGTGATGTTAACATACTGAGAAGTTCTGCTGGCGTTCCCTGCAGCTCCACAAAGTACACTGTCACTCGAGATTGTCACGCTACCATGGCGACAAGAGCAGCACCGACCCCAACTGTCACAACAAACTCCACATCAGACCAGCTAATAATGCTAACGCCCAGGAGAAAAATCCACTTATGAGGAGGATCAAACACTTAATATGTACTCTATTATCAGTACTTGTACTTGGAACAAACTACATAGCAGCTTGTTAAGTCATTAAGTGCACAATGTGTCTGGATGTGATGGATTTAAAGTTATTTAGAGAATGGTCATGTTTTTTAGCCTAGTTTTTGGACAGGCCAAATAAACTAATAATTGCACATAATATTGATATTGAACGTAAAACATTTGCAAAGTTCCTTGTTCAATAGGATAAGTAGTCCTACAAATACGCTTAATTTACTCATTTTCCTTGTCCATTTAACCAATCAATAGCTTACATATCAATCAAATCCATAATGTTATAGTCTAGAATTATGTGATGCTTGAATCCACTTTTTAGCAAATGTAAAATGTTCTTTTTAGTTAGGACAGTAAAATACTAGGCCTGTTGTAATTACTTGGATTGCATTGGCACTGTTGAAGCTGACTGCTGACTCTACGACTGTTGTTGACCCTTTGGTTTTTACAGTGGACACTCAGCACCTCACAAAGCATGTGCTGTAAAACCTGCTGCAGCTGCGGTCAAACTTAAACTGTCGCTTGGGATTGTTTTAATAGACTGTGACGCATAAGCCCAGATATTTTTGGATGAAAAGAACTTTATAGCTAAATACAGTTTGATTGATTGACTTATTCATCAAGTCTATGAAGGTCTATGTTTAGTAGTGTGCGAGAAGGCAGACTCTGTTGAGATGACAAAAAAATGAATAAACAAAGCAGTAAGGATTTTTAAGACAAAAATAAAATAATAGCACAGTTTAAAAGCATTTACCTCGTGACTCAAGAGTAATGTGCATGCAATTCTCAAAACACTGACGAGAGTGGAGTCTACACCAGTGTGGGAGCCAATGTGCCCTTTGTGAGGTGACCTACCTTGATGAGTTTGCACCTAATCTGCGCAGACACCATGTGGCTGTTCCTCAGGTTGCCCACTCGGAACATGAGGCACAACTTGCCGTCCCGCTGAGAGATCACGGCGTCCTGGCTGAACATGAGCGTCTCCGCACGCTTTTTTGGCTGGGACATCTTGATGAACATGCAGCCGATGAGGAACGCATCCACGATGGATCCCAGAAGCGACTGGAAGAGAAACAGAATGATGCCTTCCGGGCACTTCTCGGTAATGTAGCGGTAACCGTAGCCTATGGTGGCTTCGGTCTCAATAAAGAACAGAAATGCAGAAGGAAAGTTATAAACGTTCGCGACGCACGGGGTGTAGGACGGGTCGTGGCCGCCGTGGCTCAAGTCCCCACGGATATAGGCGATTACCCACCACATGGATGCCATGACCAGCCATGCCACAGTGTAAGTGAGAATGAAGATGAGCAGGTTCCAGCGCCACTTCAAGTCCACCAACGTGGTGAACAGATCAGAGATGTACCGGCTCGTCTCCCCTCCAAGGTTACCGTGCTGCACATTACAGCGGCCGTTCTTCTCTACAAAGCGCTGTCTCTTCTTCTTGACTGGCGCTGAAAAAGTCATGCCCCGATTGGTGTTTACCACCTGGTAGTCCTCTCCAAATTTCCTGCGTATTGCAGACATGGTGTGGTCCTTGGTTCGTTGTCAGCTTCTTTGCGCAAGTTTGGCGCACAAAATCATCACCTCGCAGTGCGCGCGGTTCGCATGTTGCAAAGGAGGATACCTTGGTCTTGTGGATGCTGGAGAGTCTGCGCAAAACGCTGTCCTGAGTCCTCAACCAAAGTTTAGTCAAATGTTGCTCCAAAGTGACAAATACGCCTCCATTTACCGCCGTGCTTCTGCTGTGGCATGAAGACAATACGGATGAATCTTGTAATCGCAAGGAATGGCTCTACTGCTGCCTCAGCTTGTGAAGAGGCGCTCTGGTCCACTCCAAATTAAAGACCGGAGACTGACTGCAATGGCACTCTTAAACTGGAGTGAGATGCTCGTGGGGGTGAACGCAAAATGGGAGGTCTTATAGCTTGCGGCCAATAAGGAAAGCTATAAAAGCACTACAGCGAAAACAACGGTCAAGAAATGGACCATGGAATTGCGTTTGCTTTACTTTTAAAATATTTTTACATAGCTTATTTTCTTCACAATACAGTAGGCTTAGAATTCTTTAAGTACCCATAACAAACACATGCTTGGCACAGTTTAGAAAATCTAATTGATGGGTTGGCTCCCTCTAGTGACATTTAAGGTAAACTACAGTGTTCAGCCTCAACTACATCCCTCCACAAAGAACACATAAATTTGCCAATACTTAAAGAAAAAAAAAAAAACAGAAGCCCTACTGCCCGCTGAGCAGTGGTGGAAGTAGGCCTTCTTAATTTTGTTTGTAAGTAACAAAACAGGTAAGATACAGGAGCAAAAATACTCAAGTGAAAAAATGACTTAAGTCCCATGTTTAAAAGTATTTTGGGGAAAAAATTAAAATGTATTCAAGAATCAAATTGAATTATTTTAAATTGTGCTGATTTTTATTCAACAGAAAGAACTGACAGATCTACCTTTTTTTCCTTACTAAAGTAGTCTACCATAGAGTATACCTTTACTTTTGTTCTAAATTTGCCAAATTTGTATTAGATAACAAATTACAAATTGTATGTTTTTTGTTTGTTTTTTTCATTTGTAAAAAAAAAAAAAAAAAAAAGTCTAGAATACTTTGGTTTGATTTGGTTCTGGTCTAGGCTACTTATGAGAAGGTTCAGGTTGCAGTGATAATTAGGCCTATTAATAATAGGCTAACCATATGTTCACCTCATGACCCTAAAAGCAAAGCAAGTGAAAGGGAGGCTACAGCCCCTCACCTTGAGAGCGCTGCAGTGTTTGTCCCTGTTAGTGGCTCAACAAACATAACTGTTAAGGAGGAGGCGAGGATGCAAGTGTGTGTGAGTTATTTATTCATTTTCAAATCAGCTATTTTATCATGGCCTGTGGCAACTGCTGTGCATTTATCTCTATAGAAATGAATGGACTTTTCTGTTAAGTACAGGACAATGATTGCAAATTTTGTGGAGTGGTCCCAGCCAAACCATTTGCTCCTAAACCATGACAGGACCAAGGAACTGTTGATTGACTTCAGGACAAAAAGGACGCCAGTGGAGTCCGTCACCATCCAGGGCCATGACATAGAAATAGTGGACTGCTAGTACCTTGGCGTCCATGTGAACAACAAGTTGGACCAGAGACAACTGTAATGCTGTGTATAAGAAGGGCATGCATAGACTCTACATCCTGAGAAAGCTTTCAATGTGTACAGCAAGTTACTTGAGATCTTCTACCAGTCTGTGGTGGCCAGCACCCTGTGCTTCGCTGTGGTCTGCTGGGGGATAGACACCAGTAAAAGAAAAAACATTGGGTGGATTGACAACTGATCTGTAAAGCTGGTCATGTGATCGGCTGTGAGCTGGAGACATTTGTCACAGTGAGAGACAGGAGGACAGTGGACAAACTGCTCTCTGACATGGACACTCCAGCTTACCCACTGCAACAGATAACCCTATGTCCTGTCATTCATCATATCACCTTTCAGTGTTTTCCTTACAACCTCTTATATATAGCTGAGATATTTTTATTACTTATTATTATTTTACTCGTACACATATACCATATCTGACACCAGTATCTTGCTAATTTGCTACATATTTAGAATGTATTATTACCATTTATATATGTGTTTTTCTTTGTTATTATAATAAAATTTGATGTGTGAGCTACTGTGTCCAAGTATTTTCCCTTGTGGATCAATAAAGTTGTCTAAGTCTTTAATGCAGCACAAATTTGTTCAGAGAGACAGAAACATGCCACTTACTCTTACCCACCAACTCCTGTGGTCAGCTTTTGCTTAGATTGTTAGCAAATGGTTGTGAAGTGTGAACTTTCTGAAAGGCATAGGCCTATTGCTTTAGAATCTAAATTGAAAGATAGTTAGGCCTAGTCTACCAGCAACATAAGCTTAAACTATGGGCCAAGTGTTTAATGCAGCCCTTTTTCCTGCTGAATTAGCCTAAATGATGAGGCATTGTGATATAGGCTTAAAATTAATGTATGGCTCTGTCAAACCTCTGTTGGGTCTATTAACCCACGTCAATAACTTGCCTACTGTATTCACCACGAGCTGTGGCCCGCCCCTTCATATAGTCTATATGCAGCCCTTTGGACGGCCCTACGGCCGTTGGCCGAGGCTATAGCCCATATGCCTTCATGAATCATGATAGGTTCAAAATCATGATGTAAGATGAAGCTCAGTGAAAGTTTTTTGCCACAGCAAATCCAGCACTGCATGTCCACATGAAGTTGTAATTATCCTACTATTAAATCAATACGTTGATAGACCTAGTAGGCCTACGTTTAAGCCTGTTATAGGCTAAATAATTCAATGTTACCTAGTTTACAACCACATAATAAAAACGCAGACCCGGGCGAGGTCATTGCTGGTTGATTTATCTTGGCCCTGCAGTTTTTGCAGTGTTACATTTTAGCCAGCTATTAAGTAGTTTTCCATAGGGTTTGCGAATGTGTGAATGTAGTTTAGAACTGCAAAGTGTGATGTAGGCTACAAGCCTATAGACTGATCCTATGCCCTGTAATGCTGCTCCCTTGCTGTCTCCTCTCACGACCCGTCCGCTTCAAACTCCCACAATTCCCCGCGCCAGGACAAGATGGAAGAAAGCAGCGACCGCCGGAGAACAATGTTTTGGCAATAAAACCCCGAATCAGTGAATACGGACAGTATCTATGTACGATTTAACTTAATTGCGAACATGTGTAGGTAAGTACCAACGTAAATAACATTTTATATTACATATATAGCGAAGAATTATTGAAATATAGCCGACGAGATTGCCTTGCCTAGCTCGGCGCATACGAGATGCAGCCCAGCGAGCATCATTGTTTCTCTTGCATGGGTTAGTGTATGCTGAATTAGGTATCCACGAGGATACGACATTCTTTTATCCTGATCACAGATTTCGACTTACATTATGGTTTTGATTAATTTGGAAGATAAATGAAATAAACCCGAATAACTATAAAAATCATTAAATCTCTCCTTAAGTTGAAATAAAGCTACAAAGCGGTACATGCTTTTTTTAATACTATTGGTCCGTAGATCTTCAAAGTGTTAATTGGTTTCGAAAGCTGTTTAGATCAGTAGAAGTCGATCCTTATTGTTCTGCGTCTTATTTTTATTACTTTAATTAGGTTAAAGTATCTGCTTTTCGAGTTGGAAAATGCTGTTATTTAAATCTAATATATCGGGTCAGGTTAAACGAAATGCTACATTTTCATTAACTATAACCTTAAATAAAAATACTGGAGTAGAAAATATTAATTGAAGAGGATTTCATTGGCATTGGGAGCTACAATTGAGTGCAGCACAGTAATGCGGGTGTTCAGAGGGGCTACTAGCTAACTAGCTAGCTCATGGCCGAGACTTGATTGTTATCAATACGACAACACAATCGAAGCTCGTGTGTATATATGTGGCATGGGCACCCGATATGAAGCCCTCACATGGGTCACGTTTGTTGAAGACTGTTTGTAGTTGTAAAGCACGCTGGTAAGCTTTATCCGGTTGTTGTCGCAGCTAAAGTTAGCTATCAATAAATAGAGCGCCAGCCACAGCAGTGCTTTGCAGCCAGACAGATTTGATTTCATGAGCGTCATCAAAGCTCGGGAATTGAACAATATGGTCCTCTTCGGTTGTCGTCGTCACTAATAGTTCATGCATTTATTTTATTTATTTATGAACATTCGTTTGATATCCAGCCTTAGAAAGAGCACTTTAATGCAACAAAACCTCACTTTAGCGTTAGCCTTCTTGCTAACCATAGTATAATACAAGTTTCAACTTGAAAGTAGTTTTGTGTTTCACGTTGTTTTTGAATTATAAATGTGATTTTAACATACCAGTTAATTGTGTGATCATTTAATTGTCCTTGTTCGTTGTGTATGTAGCAATTCTTTTAGACAGAAATGTATTACTCCTGTATTGTTTCTCAGCTTGTCTAAGCCGGGAGCTAACTAGTCTGCTAACTATTATGCTTCACAAGAGCTCACCCACTGCCACAGCCTTATTGTTTTAAGAGATTACATTTTGACATTGTTAACAAGCTTCATTATATGTCTGTTGTTTGTCCTGTGTATGTCACTGAAATGTATATTGCTATATAAAACATATTGTTTTTAACAAATATTATATACTCCAGGTAATTCCATTTGCGTTAGTGTGAAGAAAAATGTAACGCAACATGAAGCATTTAGATTAAAAAAAAAAAAACATGGCCTAGTACATTAAAACTAGTTTTTGGGGTCACTCAAATCATGTAAGCATTTCAGTACTGTTAATTGAACAGTTTAATTCAATTTGATTAATTGTGTCTTGCTAGATAGTTGCATGCCACAGTTGTCAAGTACTGAACCACTGAGATAGTTCTACAACAAACCCTTATATTAATTTTGTGTTCTTTCTTTAGGATTTCAATTTCCTGCAGTTCGCTGTAGCATTATCAGCTGCCTTCTGTCTGAAGTTTCCAGCACCACCATGAGTATTATCCAGGACAAATTAGGCAATGAGTTTTTGCGCAACGGTGGAATGGATCCCAATTTTGCACCAGGCATGCTCATGTTTAGCCACTTGCCTCCAGTCACCAGCTTTACACGACTGGCTTCCCAATCGGTTATGAACGAACTTCCACAGGAAATGATCCTGAAAAAGGAACGGGACACGCCGCCAGAAAATCAGGGAAATGCTGCTGCCAACCCAGGGGGCTTTCTCCACAGCATGGGCATTAAACAGGAACGAATAAATGAGCTTGATTATCGCATGCCCCTCTATGGCGGGAGTGCAGGAGTGCCTGTGAACTGTACCGGAGGGGGCGCGGGGAAGAGTGTTGATATGCCGGAAATGTCATACAGCAACCATCACCAAAATCACCAGAACATGCTTCTTCATGATTTGAGCCTCGTAAACGTGCGTGCTCCTGGGAAACCAGTAAAAGCATTTTCTTTCTTTTAGTATTTTTGTCTTCAACAGCTTTTTATGCCTTTAGATGCCTGGAAGAACAGATAAAGAACCAAAAGGTTCCTCTGTCAGAAGAGGACGAAGAAGCAATGGGGACGGACAAGGCAAACCTCGAAGGAAGCGCAACGATCCTGCCAAGGTTGGTTAAGCTTTTAGAGTGTATTGCATTTGCTCTCCATTGTTATTTACCAATGTGTTTACAATGTCCAATTGTAGGCCCTGATGTTAGATCCAGATGGAGCGTGTCTGTCTCCCAACTCCAAACCACATATCTGTGAGCATTGTAACGCTGCTTTTCGCAGCTCTTATCACTTGAGAAGGCATGTGCTCATACATACAGGTGAGCCTTTGGGTTTAATACATTTATTTATTTATTTAGTATTTATTCAGTTTTTTCTATCAGTTATATTTAAATTTGTAAATCAAGTTGCATTATATCAAGACACTGTAGTCATTTTCTCAAAATAATATATCGTAATTTTTGTGGAAATGATGGCATCAGAGGGGAATCAGGCTTGGGCTAGGGCATGACTCAGTTATTACTCATGGGTTACCGGGTAAGTTAGTCATCTTTATACTGGGAACTCATAACATTTGATCTTGAACTCTCACATTTAGTTTTAAAATAATAAAAATAAATTACTTAAAATTATTTATGTTAAAAGCTATCCATCCAGCTGTCCAACGCAGAATTATTTTACAATATAGCCAGAATAAAAATCATATTTCTATTTGCTCAGGTGAGAGGCCTTTTCGATGCAGTCAGTGTAACATGAGCTTCATTCAGAAGTACCTGCTCCAGCGGCACGAGAAGATCCACAGTGGTATGTTTCATCTTTGTTCTCTTTTTTTTTTTTTCTTCTTCTTCTTCTCAAAAATCCAATTCTTGCCCGGAAAAAAAGATTGTAATTGTTCTTTTCAATGTAGGGGTTCTTAAACTTTGCACACTGTCACTGATGCCACTAAACTAACAATATATTGTACCCAGGGGTATCACTGTAAAATTCAATATACTATTAATTTTAAGTGCTATAATCACTTAAATGTTGACTAAGAAATGCTGCTGTCAAAGTAAATCACAGCTTTCTTGATTTTGGAAATACTGCTTTTGTGATTCCCAGCCCAGTGTTTATGGAGTCCTTTTCCCCACTAACTATTTAAAATACATTAATCATTTTTCATTCATTATTTGGATTTTATGTAGCTACATGTTAACAATGCTCTAAAATGGAATGGAACCAGACTGACTTATTAATGCTTCTGTTTTTAAAGGTGAAAAACCTTTTAGCTGTGACCAGTGTAACATGCGCTTCATCCAGAAGTACCACATGGAGCGACACAAAAGGACACATAGCGGCGAAAAGCCATATCGATGTGACACCTGCCAACAAGTAGGTCTATTTTTCATTGCATAATCAATGCTGTGTTATTACTTAACATTAATGTTTTATTACGTAGTATTATGCATTTGCCAGAACATCGATTGTTTTTTTTCTGTCCAGTTTTTCTCAAGAACAGACCGGTTACTGAAGCACAAACGGACTTGTGGAGAAGCCATAAAGAAGGGCTTGGACCCAAACATGCTGGAGCTCAGTGAGGCCGAACTAGGCCAGGGCAGCTATTCACTCACTCAGGGAAACGCTACCACCTCTGGACGCAAGAGGGCCAAGTCGAAAAACGGAGAGACAGGTGAGCGCAAAAGGAAGAAGAATGCTGCAGCATCTGTGGCTGGAGTATCTTCTACAGATGGCATGGGCTTTAGCATGGAGCACCCGTCTGACTCTGCTGCGATGCATGGTCGCACTCCTAAACTGGTATTTAAAAAAGCTGGCCGGAAGAGCCAGGATAAAGGGCTGCTATCTCTGGAAGAGAGCACTGAGGGACAGAAACTGTTAGACCAGAAGGCTGGCTCCATGGATCACATGGAGGGCACAGGTCTGGATAATATGAGCATGCTACAAGGAACAGGGAGTACCAAGCAGGGTTCCACTACCACCAGCAACTACGATGATGCAATGCAGTTTGTTAAAAAGAGGCGTTACCTCCACGCGGTCAGCAGTGATTACGGAGCAGGGACACTGCACATGGCATCCCAAGCAGGAAGTGTCATTCAGGGCTCCTTGGGCCCTGAGCCTACACTGGCCATGTTGGACTCTCCTTTAGAGCTCAAGCATGACAAATCCGGCATTCCAGACGAGGTACTCCAGAGCCTGTTAGATCATTATAGCCATAAGCCTGAAGCAGCACACCATCACGACGTGACTTTTGACCTATCAGACCATCCTCATCACGTAGACCTTCAGCCAGCAGCCCCAGTGACGCCGGAGCTGGAGGATGATGCAGCAAGTGGAGGCGATAAGACGGCAGTGATGAGTGAGTACTCAAAGTTCCTCCTGCAGGCCCTAGAGCGCACCAGCCACAGTGGGCCTTTCCCCAGCCTGGGCTCCTCAGGGCCTTTCCCTTTGCTGTCCAGCAGCTCCAGTCCTACGGGACCTCTTTTTTCAGACAAGCATATATACACACAATCTCCTCTAGAGTGCTATCCTGCTGCCGTCTCTTCGCCACTCACTCTTGCCCCATCCTCTGCTTCCTCCTCATCCTCCTCCAAGTCCCATTACGCCATGCTGTCGTCCCAGGACAACTACCACCTCAGTCTGGACTCCAGTAGCCACCAGCAACTGACCCCGTCTCAGGAGCTGACTGATCAGCTGGACAAGCAGCATTCCCCTGGGGCCTTCAGCCTCCCTTCCCAAGACCTGACTGCCGTCCCAGAGAGCGCCAAAGGCCAGGCAGCCAAGACCGGGGCCAGCACTGCACCCACCAATGGCTCCAGCTTCCCCGAGCTGTCCCCCCTCAATGCCCCAAAAGAAACCACCTACCAGATTGAGAATTTCGCCCAGGCCTTTGGATCGCAGTTCAAGACAGGGCGCCGGACCCCTCTGAGCTACGGGAGTGACCCAAGCACAGAGGTGGATCCCCGAATACAGACTCCAGAATACTCAGGGTACAGCAGTTTGTTAGCTGATGTAAGCGAGCCAGTCAGTACAGGATCAAAAACCCAGACAAGCCAAAGTTTCAGATAAGGGTCAAACAAGGTCCAACCAGGGTCCTGTTACTGTCCATGTGGCCCCTTAACCATCCTTATTCTGTTTTTGTAGCATTTTTTTAAACACTGCCATCAATTGTTAATACAAAATGACCAGGGAGGGTCTTTATGGCCACAAATGCAATTTTTTAAATATTCATTTATCATGTATTTAGTGACCTAATTTTAAAGATTTGTGATTTTGATATGATCGTAAACTGTAGACTTTAAATTTAATTTAAAATATTAGAGGGTAGCTATGAACTTGCATTTGTTTCTGAACCCTTGTGTTTTACCAATCATCATGCCATTGTTAAGTAATAATGTTGATCTCAATAACACTTTTGGCAGGGAAAGGCCCAGAAGTCGAATGGCAAAAAGTATATATTGTCTGTTACGTATTAACTCAGGAAAAAGGCAAGACTTTGTATTGAGATGCAATTAGCACAGTTTTTACATGTGTACTTTGACTACAAAGCTTTGATTTTTTGGTGTTGCTTTTTGAATTTGCAAGGTCAAAATACAGGATTGTTCACTTTCAGTTGCGTGTATTGTCAAGATTATGGTACTGTTGTCATAGTGAAAACTTCTGTAATAATTCTGAGGGCTATTTTACATGCTGAACTGGTGAATTAAACCCACAGTGCATAGTTGACATATTGTGGTGTGCCATCGTAAAGAATCATGCTCAACCACTGGCTACCAATTCATGAAACATGAAATAGTTCCAACAAATTTCATAACTTTTAGCTGTTTCTGTTTGTCAAAGGAATCAAACAAGCACTTTTAAAACAAATAACAAATCATTTTTGGAAATTACATGAACTGAACAATTAGCATACAGGACTATTATGCTTATGATTATTTTAAAAGGAAAAAACTGTGAATGGGTTTGGGTGTTGTGGGAGGGTCTTGGGAGGAAGGGGGGATACGGGGCATGGGTTTTGATAGCAAGGGTGTAGGATTGACTATGGGCATTTAAATGTATTTTTGTTTTCAATGGTATATAGAGGGAGGGTATATGGGAGGGATGTTTTATTTTGTCCGGTTTATCGGGTTGTAAAAATAATTTGCCATAATTTTGTGATACAATATTTGAAAAGTACCTCTTTGTATTTAGTTTTTCTAAGAGACAGGCTGACATGCTGGGCTTTGTTGAATCTAAATCCGGGCATATGTTGGATGCATACACTCATACCCCTTTTATTTATTCCCCTCAATCCAAACAGATGTACTGTAGCAGACAGTTTTGGCAAGTAATTATTACCGGACCTGAACAGGTTTAGTTCCTCTTTTTTTTTTTTTTTTTTTTTTTTTATCACATCACTGCAAAAAGTTATTTCACTTGCTTAGAAAATATAACTTGTGCATTTTTCCTCTCCAAAATGTATGCCTCCTCACAAGAATAAACAATGGCCTTCTTTGTCTTCCATGGCTGAAGCCACTCTATCCCGAGCAGTCAGGGTTGATATTTAATTTAGTCGATTTCCTGTGAGCGTTTCCTCAAACTTCCCGGGGCCACGTCTGTTAGCACCACAGCCAAGAGACTTTGAAGCTGCTTAGATCACAGGGAACCAAGACTGACCAGCCACTCCGCGCCAACACTATGCTTTTTGGAAAAAAAAAACAAGACTGACCTTAATATACCTCATATCACTAAAGCGTAAGAAGCAGGGACATGCATTTCATGTATGTAGTGGACATATTTGTAGTATAGATTTGACATATTGTATAATCTTTTTAACACTGCTTGTGTTTACATCTATAGAGCAACAACTCCGCAACGTATTATTTGTTGTGATGTAAAAAAAACAAACAAAAAAACATTCACGCTAAGCAGTGTTGCATCTAGATGCCTCATAGAACAATTTTTCTCATGTTATATCCTTTATTTTTATTGCCATAATGTGTTTTTGTATGATCTTTAGAAGGATATTGTTTACATAAATGTACAAAAAAACACTAAAAATATGTCTCAAGTTTTGAGTTCCTCCAGTATGCATGATAAGACATTTTTGTATGGCTTTTTCTGACTTGTTGCCTCAATACCAAATTTTGTAGCAGAAGTCACTCCCTTCTGTTTTAGAACTCCCTTTGTGATATGATTTCCCAGGCTTTACTTGTTATTGAGAAGATGAACGGATTAGAGAAGCCAATAAATTTTTTGTTACAAAACGTGTTGTTGTGTACTTGAGTGAAGACAATTCAATTAAGTTTTAGTTTATCAAAGCAGACTTTCTTGGTTGCCCAGCTGCTGTTTGGTTTAAATGTCAGCAACCTTAAAGGACCAAACCTAAAGCAAAATGGACAACAGAGTAAAATGTCTCCAGTCACTAATGTGCCTCTCCTTGTCCAAAGCTGATAGTGACCAGAAGTGATGTCACAACACAGTGTCCAAACTGACACACATTCAACACGCAAAATCACCCTGTCGATAAGGAAAATTATTGATTGCTGACTTGGTCATCTGATCAGCTGTCTTGATGAATGTGAATTTTATGTCAGATTTCCTTTTAATATGTTACCTATCACTGTTTACAATGGCACTTACTGGAGACATCGGTCATAAAAGAATATGGGTTCCAGCATTAAACGATTTTTTTCTCTTCATCTCTTAACATTTGTAAATGTATTTTAGTAAATTGCTAATTTCTTCCTACAGTGTTATTTAATGGCCTACTCGTTTCCCCCTTTAATTCTGTCTCTTTTAAGTACATTTTTGGGAACAGTGCAATGGGTTAGGTTAAGATGGTAATAACTCAAGTGACTTTGGACTTCCAACCACAGCTGCAGCTCTGTCACATATTGACATGCCATGCCCCGATGCTCGTAAAACTCTTCAGATTATGGCAGCAACATGGCAACATATATAAACACAACATTCAGAGGGAAGGGACAGTCTTGTTTAAAAAACTGAACATTTGCATATATTTTTATTTTAAAGTTAAGCCTTTCATTAAAAAAAAACAAATATTTTTAGTTTTAATTAATATCAACATGGCAGTCATGCTTTTGTTTATTATTTATTATTATTTGTTGGAAGGTTCCTCCAAATATGTGTTATGCAGTTTCTTTGCCCTGAATTTAACAAGTGTTTTGCCATTCTAGTGTTGTCATGATACTTTTTTCTATACTAAGGAACAGACTCTATTCCATACTGTTTGCAATATCACGATGATAGTAAAAACATTCTTCATTTACATAGTATAATGCCATTTTCAACAATCGACAATAGTACTTTCTTTTATATTACATGTCTTCTTATATCTGTGTAATCCCTCAGTCATCCAGTTGTATGTGATCTTAATACTTGTTCTGATACAGCTCAAGATCATTTTAAACCTATTCAGGAAAGGTTCACTTCTGTCCTGTGAATGGGACTTTTTTAGTATCAATACTCGCTCAAATTAATATCTAGTTTCGATACTAGTTTTAGTAACGATTACTTACTGATTTCCGATACTTTTGACAACCCTATGCCGTTCATGACCTGGTTATAAAATCAGTTTGAAAACAGCTGTGTTTCGTGTCATCATTCTTATTTTTATGTCATGCTACACTTTCCATTACGTTAAATCCAAGACTTTATGAACACTTAAATGGGATCAAAGTCAACTTGGAGATAACATTTCTTTATGATTCCTCATGTAACCTGGGGTTGATTGTATTTTTATAGTTAAAGACTTGTTTAATTGCTGTTCTTCTTTCAGGTTGCATTCAAGACCATGTTGTTTTAATATTTAAACTGCTGTAATCTTTCCATTGAAATCTTTTTTCCCTATTCTGGCTGAAAAAAATGTGCAGTCCAATGAGGAAGTGTGTTTGTCTAAATTGCTTCAAGGTCAATTGTCTGGGAGGGGTAGAGCCATAAAGCAATACTTTGGCTTGGATCATTGGTTTATTACCTTATGATGATACATGTTGTTTTATTGTGTACCAGGTCTAAAATACAACATTATATTAAATTCTGTTATTGATGTGTCTCTCAACTAAATCCTATTCTTTAATCTTGTGAACCAAAATTAAATCAGAATGAAGTTTGGTGCTGCAAATGTATTGTATATATTTACAAGGAAATATTGAATGGCCACACCGTTTGTGACCTCTGAACTTTGAGCTCCAGGTGCCGCCTTAAAAGGAGGGGCTAATGATTAAAACCAAATGTAGGACACCACCTCAGTCATCATCATTTTAAGGTTGTGAGGGACCACTGGACACTTGCTTTTAAAGATTAAGCATAGCTTCCATAATGGCACTGAAACTCCTCATCTGCCTGCTTTTTGTGATTGCGGGTAAGTAGATCATTAAACCTACTACTTAAGTCAATTTATTTTTCTAATTTTTAATCTCCTGTCGGGGTAATTGGTTTGATTAATATATATTCACTCAAAGTTGTGCTCAGGAAGTTTTTTTTTTTTTTTTTATTGTGCTGCCTATACTAAATTGGTGTGACTGATCTATAATATTACTTTAAAAATATTTTCAGTTTAAAAGGTTTTAATAGCAGATCTTCAGTATTTTACCTCCAAAGACATGGTTAGGTTAATATTTGAACAACTGCTTGACACACACGTTTTAGCATCACTACACAGCCCTGTTCCTTTTCTTTGTTTGCCCTACAGGCTTTTAGATACTTAAAGTTGTAGGTTGTGAAAATAGTAAACAATATCAGTTTGTGCTTGGAAGGCCCTGCTCAATATCAGAACTAAGGCTGGGTAATAAACTTGAATCTCAGGCCAATTCCTGTGACAATATGTGGCATGTTGCTAATTCAATCTGTGCTTCTCTGTAATGGAGCTCTATGCTTTAAACCCACTAACCAGGCTTTAACCACCAATCGCATACTTCAATTTTTGTACATGTATCATTATAATCCAAATCATGACTCCAAGAAAATTGTGATATTATTTTTTGGCATATCACCCACCCCTACTAATGTCATTTGACTTTTGTTCTTTTCATGTGTTTAGTTTTTCCTGACACAGCAAGTGTGGAAGGCTCAACAACAACACCCACAGCAATCATACAAACCTCACAAAACATAGCAGCCGCAGAACCACACAAACCCCACAACCCACAACAACCACACAAACCCCACAACCCACAACAACCACACAAACCCCACAACCCACAACAACCACACAAACCCCACAAAACGCAACAACCACACAAACCCCACAAAACGCAACAACCACACAAACCCCACAAAACACAACAACCAAGCCGTCACCTACAACTTCACCTCCAGGTATTTATATCCAAAATCAAATTACATGGATCCAAAATGTCTCTGTTTTGATTTTAATAACTGTTACTGATTACTTTAACAATAGGTCAAGGTTTTTCAAAAGTAGATAACTCTTTTAAAACTCCTACAAGCTGATGAGCATATTTGAAGGTTAAATAAATGGACCCATATAGTCCTTTGTATAGGTCTGTTTTGGTGTTAAAGTGCAGATTTGTAGTTTAGCTTGTGCGCATCTATGTATTTATTTTTATCAAACTGATGCTTTATCTGGACTAAACTAGAATCACTTACTGTTTATTAACCTGGTATGATCCATTACTTTAAATTTCAGATCTCTATTAAGCTTTTTTTTTTCAGTTCAGATACAGAATGCACCATCATAGTCATCAATACAAAGTTGGAAAAATTATGTTTATATTGTCTCATTGAGCTACATCCATTCCCGTACAGGTGTTTGCAACTCAAATCCGTGTGACGGGGGAAGCACCTGTCAGGAAAGAGCAAATAGTACATATGAATGCTACTGTCTAACTGGAGACTATTATAATGGACATCAATGTGTTCGGGGTAAGTATTCCATTTAAACAACATTGTCAAAAAAACATTAAACACAATTCTAACTTTTTTTTATATTTTAGCCAAAGTTTTTCCTGGGCAGTTAACCTACAACAAGTCTTATGTAGAGGGGATGGAAAATACCAAATCACTCATATTTAAAGAAACTGCAGATGACATAGTTAATGAGGTAAAATGTTAACTTCATGACAAACATCTTTTACCCTCATGGCATTTGGTGACTTGTATTTAGTTTCATGTCACTGTTACATTAACAACAACATTAAGCAAAGCCAGAAATAAATGTGCTGTGCTTTATTCATGAGTTACAAGCAGCAAAATAATTAACTTACATAATTGCACTTTATAAACAATGTTATTTTATAGGTGCACTACACATCACCTGCTTGCTTCTATGGATATGTCATTGCTCTGCCTGGAATGTTCCACTCTATGACATTAAACAGCTCTACTTTACATTTATACAATCATAGGTCAATTTATAGCTCAAAAATTCTGAGAAAAACATATATTCAGACTTTGACTGGGGTTGCATCTCCACAGATCTGAGCTGTAACTTGGTTTGGTTTAATCTTCATGTGAGGTTTAATACTATACTATAAAACATTCCAGACAAAGAAATAACATCTCCATGGAGAAAAGCATTTGACAGACCCTCCACCAGAAAAGTTACACAATGCACCTTTAAAATGCATGACAGGTTTTCATGTTTTTCTAATTATTGCAAAATACAGTATAAAGGTTTTGTCAGTTATTTGTATTAGTCTAATCAAAACTATTGTGCAGTTTAGATAATCTCTTACTCTTAACATTATGCTTGCTAGATAACATGGAATTTATCTCTACATATGTCATATCTGCTGCCCGTGTCCAAAGAGGAAGTAAAATGATAAACTTCACCGAAATGTAAAAAAATACAAAGAAAATGAAGAAAAGATATTTATTTAAAATCTTAAATATAATTATGTTAACAATGTTTTAGTGACACGTGTAGTCTAACCTGTCATATGCACTTCAAATTATTAATCAAAACTGTCTTATTTGACGATTCATATTAAGATTAACAATAGTAGCTAAAATTTAATATTGAAAAAGTATATACATGTAAAAATCATTACAATCTGGTGTAATGTATTCTCATGTACACAAAAATGATTACTTGACTGGTGTTATATGGCCCATGTTTTCTTATCAAACCTAGATGGGTAAGACGTTTAAAGACTCTGCAAAGAAGTATCTTGACACTACTGTACTTAAACTCAGGTGAGGGATTTTGTTTTCATGTTTTAGTTCTACTCATCTGATTATATAATTACATGTTTTATAATCTTGACGGTAACTGTTTTTGTTTTTATATAGCAAAGCAGGAACGAAGATGATGAGAGCAGCAGGAATTGTCGCTACGGTGGACATTAAGTTTGACTTAAGTTCTGACGTAACAACTGCAGATGTTAAAACAGCGGTAGCGGATGTAGGAGCGTTTAACGGTAGATATGGTTTTTATACATATACAATAATAAATATAATATGTTAACTGTAATGTTTGTTTGTAATGTCTATTTTTCCTACAGAAAAAAATTTATGTGACGATAATCCATGTGATAAGACCACAACTACGTGTAACAAAAGTGAGGGAGATTTCAACTGTACCTGCAACGAAGGGTATATTCCAACAAACTTTAGTGATCGCATCTGTGCTGGTAAGTCCATGTCCCAATTGACAAAGCAGTGGTACTGAAACTTCTATAACAATAAGCTAATTTTCTTCTTTTTAGCTTGTCCAGAAGGTCAAAAAGCACAGAATAATAACTGTATAAAGTAAGTCAAATACACTTATAATAAGATATATCTACATATACTACGGAATAAAATGAACTAAATATCTCTTTTAGATGTTCGTTTGGCTACTCGGGTTTCAACTGTGACAACAGTAAGTGATTAACAAGACATAAAACACGTAGCTGAAACTGCATAGAGATTCATTTTAGAGAACGTAGCCTGTGTAATGTAAACATGCAATTACAGATACATACAAATAAGAAAACATTCAAAATCAACCATATTTGTTTGTGTGTGTCTTTTCAGATTGGCAGCTGATTCTTGTCATAGTTGGCTCCGTGTTTGGGGGTTTGCTGCTTGTCACAATAATCCTTCTACCAGTAGTGGCTGTAACGTAAGTAACACTCGAAGGAATATTGTTTTATTTTTCTTCAGACGTTAAAAGTGATACTGAACCTTTTCTCTTCAAAGGACAAAGAAGAAATTCAAGAAGGGGAAAGGGACTGACAATGAAAAATCTTTTATGAACACTGCACCTATGAAGACCCCGCAGATTAGCAATGGTACTGCGGCACCGCGACCCATTCCAGCTCAAGCCTCTCCAGCCGGGGGACGACCAGGGTTTGGGGGCAACGGTGTGCCAAGGATTCCACGAGCTACAACTAATGAAAGCTGGGACCGCAGTAACCTCGAGATGGTGCCAAGCAACAGCCGGCAAAACCTTATTCCTGTTGGAAGAAACTCTGTAAGCAACCCCCAGCTTCACTTAGCAATTAGGGACCAATTTTAGTTAGTTTTTTTTAGAATGGATGTCTTCGATCATATGTTTTTAATTAGACTATAAATATTTTTTGTATGCGTAAATCTACCATTTTATTGGCCAGGTACGTTGGACTGGGATGGGTAAGTAGTTAGGCCCGTGACAATACAACATTATGAAGGGCAATATGATTCTGAAGACAACGTAGACAATAAATGAAAAATATTGAAACAGCAAAATTATTCTAAAAACTACTAAACAGGATTATCTTCTTCCCAAGTATTTTTTTCAAATTCCTACAGCTTAAATGTCATAGCAGTACAGAAAAATATCTAAATCTCCCCCAAATATTTTTCCATGATCTACCATTTCTTTAACAATATGTCGATAGAGTAATAATCTTACATGTAGTCCGGTCCCTCTGAGATGGTTTAAAGACCCTGTTATTCGCCAAAGTTGGTGGCTATTTCCCATGACATGTAAGGAGGTTGAATTGTTAAAATATTAGAGGAAGTTGTATGAGTTGAGTCCAGATCTGGTATTATCTTAGCCTTGTATAATTAATTACTAACACCTTAGTTGAAGCCCTCTGCTCTCTAGAGTGTTCTTAGAAAGTAGCAACCTCACAACTTTAATCATGTAGCAAAATGATCAGCATGAGCAACTGCAAATGAGAGTTTAGTGTGTTATATATATCTTACTCTGGGAATACTGGGAATACAAGCAGCACAACTCCTCTATCTATCTGTAGTAGTCAGTGTTCCCCATTAATAAAGGAGATTGGTCTAAAATTCTCCTGTGGTCAAAAACAGCATGGACATAGGCATCACAAAATCATGCTTTGTTTCCCATTATATTAAAACAAACATTTAAAAATAACTATACTGAGCAAATAGGACTGTTAAATAATTGTTTAAATATAGGCAATGTATACTCTTGTATGAATGATTTTTCTCTTTTTGTAGCGTCGCTATGATGATAATGATGACTCAAACCCCTACAGTCGTCCAATGAGACCACAGAGCAACCCGTACGCCATCGGACGACCTCAAGTCAACCCCTATGGATCCAGTCAGGGACACAGCAATCCATACTACAGTAGTGCTGATCGCTACTAAATGATTCTCTGCATTGCTCCTATTCAGTTTTGGGTTTCAGCTTCCAGGTTTATGCAACACTTAGATAGAGATTTACTATATTGATTCTAAATAGTTGGTCGCTAAGGCAACATCATCATTTTTCATCACTCTGAATCCCATTGCATTAATCACAAATTGGATTTGTATTTTATGTGTGTGTGTGTGTGTGTGTGTGTGTGTGTGTGCGCCTGTGTGTATAAATGTAGCAGATGTTTGAATGAAATGAAATGAATGAATTAAACTTTATTCTTGTTTAATGCCAATTTCTTTGTGTGCAGTTTTGCATTTGCATTTGTTTATTTACAGTTTAAGAGAAATCACCTAAAATGTTAAATCTCCATCTTGTAATTTTTCTATTATATGTGCATAATATATATTTATTTATGTTAATGGTAATAGTCTTCTAAATAAACAAACTGTATATATTAGTTTTGTGTTTTTTTAAAGCTTAGAGAGCAACATTGTAGTTTAATATTTCTTTACAATAATTTCATGAATAAATGGGGGTACTATTCAACTGGTAACCACACGAGGGCGCTAAAGTCCAGGCCATTGTCTCCGCATCTGCATCTGCATAAAAGGCCAACGGTACTAAAATATACGTTCAAATACATAACTTCTGCACAGGTATTAGTACTTAACAAATTGAAAACTTTTGTGTATTTAAGATTGTACTTGCTATTACTGTATGCTGCCGTCCCTATATCAAATCCAGGGACCTAAAATTGAATTTGCCACTGAATTGAGGAATTATTTTAGTTTTAGCACTTTACACTAAAATAAATGAAAGTTGTATATTTGTTTTCTAGCCACTGGGAAGCCACTGGGAAAACAAAAAACAAAACAAAAAACATACATTTTACCGTTATTATTATCATCACGTCTGTATTCTTGTTAAGACACACATTAAGACACAAGATTTTGGAGGAATGCACATGATCTTGTCTAGAAATTTGGAAGTTAACTTGCTTGATATAATAACATTCTACATAATATATTACTGTATGGCAGTATTTTTACACATCATTTAAATGTGAAAAGATGAACATGAGATTTCATTAACTTAACTAAATGCAAATGTAGTGTTTGACAAATGTATGTTATAACTACACTGCTCAAAAAAATAAAAGGAACACTTTAAAAACACATCAGACTTCAATGTGAAAAAAATATGTTGGATATCTATACAAATATGGACAGAGCAATGTCTTTGGAACAAAAGGATGCCACCTCTAACAACAGGGGCACTAGTGTAGCAACAATGATACAACGCCTAAAACAGGGTTGGTTTTGCACGTGGAGGTCATTTCAAGTTTCTCCCTCTTGATCATTTTTGGCTGGTTTTCCACTGCTGGCACAGAGTGGGTATAACTCCTGGAAGTATGAGTCCATTCCTTAACCCTAAAGAAGTTGGACAATCTGTGCACATCCTGATGTGCCGTTGCAAGGATCCCAGCACAATCTCCAGAACACGGGGAAATTTCAGGAGGCACGCAGTTACTCTGGGAGAGCTGGACAGGGCCATAGAAGGTCCTCAACCATCAGCAGGACCCATATCTCCTCCTTTGTGCAAGTCAGACCCTACACTGGTGTAGTAAGTCCTGGGTTCCTCCTGATGCACAACAGTGCCCGGCCTCACGTGGCAAGACTATCATATCTGGGTGAAAGCACTGATACAACTGAATGGCCCTCATGATCACCTGACTTAAACCCAATAGGACACCTCTGGAACATTATTTTTGGCTCCATCAGACGGGTTGCTCCTCAAACTCTATAGAAGCTCAGTGATGCCCATACACAGGTCTGGTAGGACATCCCACAAGACACCATACGTTGTTGTCTCATTAGGTGCATGAAACACAGCGCTGTCAAACATACCAACACACTGGGGCCACACAAAATACTGAGAAGCATTTTGAGTTGCAGAAAGTAAATTTTGGCAAAATGGGCTAGGTCGTCAGATTATTATTTCACTTTGATTTTCAGGATGTCTATAAAATTAAGCTCTCTGCATTCTTTTTTCACATTGAGATATGATGTGTTTTCAAAGTGTTCCTTTAATTTTAAAGAAGAACAGATCTGAGGAACTCCAACGTTTCTTCTTTTTCTTCTTTTTAATGTAAGTGAAGTTTTTCCACTGTGATCCTGATGAGCACCTGACCTGAACTTTGACTCACTGAAACACTCATCTTTCGCTTTTTAGTCTGTTCCTTTAATGTTTTTGACCCGCTGTGAATGCTATATCTTTAACACACCTCCGGGTCACTATTCTGTTTTTGCTGATGTGCACAGCAAAGAAGCTTATAAAAGTTAATCTTAGTTGAAGTTTATATAGAAGAGGTAAGCCATAAAAAGCTATATTATTCATGTGATGTTGGTGGAGGAGGTTAGGCATCTGCACATCCTCTTGCTCATTGAGAGTGCATGAAAGGACCAAAGTGAAGGCCTCGGACAGTGCTCTGGTACAGGGCACCAATGAGCACATTATGGGGCTAAAGGGCCTATATCTTCTACCTCTATTACTGATCCTCCAAGAAATTAAATTCACTCAAGGTAAGTGGGGACCCTATTTGATTGTTCAAACAGAGAATTGTCCGCAGTTTGTCTAAAAGGTTTTTAAGAATTGCAGAATCAGATACATAGTGTAATCAAGACTGCACTAATTGAGACCAAGACCAGTCCGAGACCACAAGGTCCCGATACCGAGACAAGACCAGGACTTCTGAGGGTCTAGACCGAGACAAAATGGAGACTTTTAAAGGTCGAGACAAGACAAGACCAAGACTACGGCCCATCAAGACCAAATCGAGACCATGTTTTAATTTTCAATATTTATTTGTATGTTCCAGTTATTTTGGCACATATAGGCCTAGGCTATGTCAGTGTTTTTATAAATCTATCCCCATTTGATCTGATAAACTTTAATATAAGCTTAAAATAAGCCAAGCACTGCATCTTTCACAGAAAACTGCTTCAAAGTGAAGGAACTGTGTAGGATTTTTTAAAACAGCCTTCCAGACCGAGACAAGACCGAGTCCAAATGCGCTTGAGCCGGAGTCGAGACGAAGTAAAAATAAAAAAAAAAACAGTTTTGAGGCCAGTCTCGAGACCAAGACCGGTCTAGAGTACTACGACACTACGAGAAACATATGTGATAATTTCTCTCAATCAAAGTTCTTTGATAAAATTGTATTGTTTATGCCGTTTTATACATTTACACTAAAATTCAAGCAGAATAACGAGAAGGTTCGTTTGCAATATCTAGTGCAAAATTTTCTAGAGGGGAGGGCCACAGCGTCTGTAGGTGCCTGATGTGGCAGTCACTACAAAATATCTAGATCTCTTTCAACAATGATAATGTAACAACTATATAGTAATTCTATATTAGGCAAGACTTTTCTAAAATTGCTGTGGCAAATTTCAAAACCAGGACTTGCTAACTTTACAAACATGCTCAAATATGTAGGCCTATTGGATACTTGTTTAGCAGTTCATATTTGAATGTTCTGTCAAAACTTTATTCTCCTGGATGTGTTTATAATGTGGACTGTGAACTGAAGTAGATTAACAATTAATAATTAAACAATTAAAAATTGCAATTAGTTTTGTTTCCCCCAAAGTATGCAACGCTTGTCTACAAAAGCCTGGTACATGCACCTGACTTGTGCCTGAGTGACAGACAGGAAAGAGATTTTACTGACTTCAAGTCCACATGACAGGATCCAATCTAGGAGCAAATTTACAGGTTTGGTCACATGCTCCATGGGCCAGAAAAGAGCCCATAGCCACCATAAACACTTAGTCACTAAGTTTCTAGAAATGCAGTAAAAGACACATTTTACTTAAGTTTAAAGACATTTATGACTCATATTAAGATAATGATGTTATTTATTGAATCCTTAAAAATATATAGTTGTAGTTATACCATATCATCTTCCATCATTGTTCCATTATTTTCAGTAACTGTTTTTGTAATCTGCGTATTTTTTGAGAGTTCATAACAATCACCCCTTCAGTATGCTCATTTAGATGATTTCAAACACTAGCTTTATTTACAACTTCTCTGCCTTGTTGTACTCCCTGCTGGTGTTTATAATACAAATTCTATGTCAGAGATCTTTTGTTTGTTTTTATACATTATTTGATTTTAAAGACCAATGATAAAGTATTTCTGCATGATGCTAACATAGGATTTTAAGGTTGAGGTAAATTATGTAACCTATTTTTTTAGGAGCATGTAACAGTGGACAGTTTCAATGCAACAATGGACAATGCATCAACAGTGAGTGGCGTTGCGATGGGACAAAAGACTGCACAGATGACTCAGATGAGCTGAACTGTCGTGAGTATTGCAAACCTTCAAGTGCCTTCAACAATATGTGTGGGGAACAGTAATTATAGGGGCCAGAGAGGGTCAACCAACTTATCAAAAAGTACATACATAGCTCAAAACATGTTAAATGTTGTTGTTTAGCTCCACCAGCATGCACATCTCAGGAGTTCAAATGTGTGACCAGCGGAGAGTGTATCTCAATAGGATTTGTCTGTGATGGGGAACCGGACTGTGTCGATGGCTCTGATGAGCAGAGAACATGTGGTATGTGGTATTTTATTTGTTAGCCAATGGTGAATTTACAGTGTTGAAAAAGTTTACAAACAGCAAGAGAATAGAAATAGACACTCAAAAATAAAGCCTATAACAGAGGACAGTGCAGCATATAATACATCATTTGCAACTGTGGTTTGGTGATATGCAAAATGAGTTCTCCAATGAGTGCCTTGTCTATAACAGGGACGTCCAAACCTTTTTATTAGGTCTAACAGCAGCACAGTGAAGTATAGTAGGAGCTGAAGTCCATGGAGCTGTGGTCAATATGGAAACTGTAAATGGTTCCACTTAACTGCTGCCATTCCACACTGTGTGATTTAGACTGATTTAGATCTATGCGTCAACCTTAAAAGAGTAATGATAATTTACCTCTCAACAAAAATATCTTTACATTTTGAAGTTCTTAGACAGAAGTTGAATGACGGACTGTAACTACATTTTTCTTCACAGGCCATCATATTACAGTGTTTGTTTGTGTATTTACCGGTACTATCTTTGTAGGCTATATTGTTAAAGATGCTACATTATATATAATTGACTCCTGAGAGCTTTTAGCTATGTTATAATGTCATTACGTCCTCAAACATACCTGGAGTTGTGCTGTGTTGCTTTGACATGTTTGACTAATCCTTTATTATTAGTCTGTCTCATCACATCTCCAAGGCTCAAAATGTTCCACCTTGTGATGTCATGACATGGGGAAATTTTCAAGTTAACAGCTACCTTTTAGCCTTTATTCAGTAGATAAATTCTAGAACTGAAATTATCCAAATGATCCCATACACATAGCACAGTGGAGCACTTCCTGTATTACCACTTGACATCACAAAGTAGAATAGAGTGTTTTCTGTTTGTGAGAAGAACTCAGCCTAAATATAGCCTAGGGGGTTTGTGTGTTAAACAGGTGTGACCAAAACAAAACACAACTTAAGTTAAGTGTGTGATGAAGAAACATCAGAAAATGGCATAATATGGCCTTTTAATTAATCCTTAATTTAATAATATTTTGGACAAACTCATGCAACATTAGTAGCGAATGCCCCTTATCATACGATTCCAGGTGGACGGACGTGCAGCTCTGACCAGTTCACGTGTCAGGAGGGCCAGTGTATTCCTGGCCAATACAGATGCGATCACGTGAAAGACTGCGTGGATAACTCAGATGAGAACAACTGCAGTAAGTAGGATATAACCATGCCCATAACCTCCCCAGAACACACGCTGAATTATAAGATTTAGATTAATATTTAGCTACTGTATTGTTTTATGTGTGTGTTTGTTTGTTTTTTTCCAGACTACCCAAGCTGCAGTGAAAAGACCTGTGCAAATGGCGCCTGTTACAACAACTCTCAACACTGCAACGGCCTTCAGGACTGCAGAGATGGCTCCGATGAGTCTAACTGCAGTAAGTAAGGTTTAGTAGTTAAGATAAAGTGTTCATTAGTAGAGTTAAAAGTTGTGTCTAAATATTATATGAAGTCACTATGGAAAAAAAGGATATAGATATGACTAATACCTAAATAAATGAGAAGCACTACAATAATTTACATATGTGAATGATTCATTGATCTGATAAGTTCAAATCAAAGAATCAGAACATTTAGGCTATTCCAAGTGTATCAAGTCAAAGTTTTGTATTTCTTTTGTTTATTTCAGCCAACCGTCACTGTGCCCTACACCAGTTCCAGTGTGCAAATGGTTACTGTATTCCCCTATCCTTTGTCTGTGACCACTGGGATGACTGCGGGGACTTCAGTGATGAACAACACTGCGGTAAGTATGACATCAATCCTCTAAAGTTACAGCAGTAAACAACATTCGTACTGTTTTAACATGTTTTGGTGCTTTAGTGTATGAAAGTTGCAGTGGCAACGAGTTCACATGTACGAGTGGCAGGTGCATCCCTCAGCGGTGGGTTTGTGACCACTTCAATGACTGTGGAGACTATAGTGATGAGAAAGGATGTGGTGAGTATCACTAGTAGTAAAGCAACTGAGTTCAAAGTGATCTGATAATACAGTTATTTTCATAGTCAAAGGTGCATTGTGTAATTGTTTGTTGGAGGGTCATCACCTGCTTGTTTCTATGGAGATGTCTTTGCTCCATAGTATGACATTAAACACCTGTAACTTACATTTATTCGATTATAATGGTTTTATTGAACAAAAGAAACAGGCATTCTGACTGGGAACAAGGTTGCCTCTCCACAAATTTGACCTGTAACTTGATCTGCTTTGGTGTGCATGAAGACAAAACCATTCAGTACCATACTGTGAAACATTCCAGACAAAGTAATAAAATGTACATAGTGAAAAGCAATTCAGTACTAATTCAAAACTGGTCTTGATTTTACTCTAATTTGATGATGTTATAGGGAACCCAGATGAAATCACTGTTAGCAAGTTGCAGGGCAGCAATTATGTAGTATTAATTTACCTTTCAGTTACTTTTTTAGTGTTGTGAGAATGTGCAAAGATTATGATTTCCAACATGTGGATTTTAGACAGTAACTCGAGGGACTGTTACCCGGGAGAGTGGGGGTGCCCTGGATCTCCAGTGTGTATCCCTGTGGGCAAAGTGTGTGATGGAAAACCAGACTGTCCAGAAGGAACTGATGAGACCAACACAACAGCTGGTCAGACCTGTGGTAAGTCTGATTTATGGAGTATTGCTACCTATTGTCCATTAGCAAGAGCATTCCCTTAATAATGAATTTCTATTGTAACTTTGGTTTAGATCTAACAACAGGCTAAAGATAGTATGGATTTACAAAAGTAAACATTACATATTTTGTGCATAATTTCTTGTGCATTGTCACCTTTGAATATAACCATTAATGCTAGTAGTGGTAATACTACTTACTACCATACCCACTGTAGGTTCTAAAATGTGAAATACTATTACAAAATGGTGTTCCAAATTATTTCAAGATAAAACAGCAACGTTAAGTGAAAATCACATGTTTAACACCTCGAAACCTCTTTATAGAGCTATAAATGTGGTGTAATGGACTCTTAATTTTATGTGTCAGCAGTTAGACATCTGGCATTTACACACTTTACACAAATTCTAGTTTAAGATTAACTTATAGTAGGCTATTGTGCTTTTTAGTTGTGCCCTTTGAGCTCTAAAATCATTACTTTTAGCAAGTACATTCCTTAGTAATGAACTTCTGGATTGAATTGTGGTTTTTTTGTTTGTTAATGTTTCATCACAGGTCTTGAACGATGCTCTGCATTGAGTTGCGAATATGTTTGCCACCCATCACCTCAAGGGGGCACCTGTTACTGCCCTGATGGCTTTATTGTAGCCAATGACAGCCGCACTTGTGTGGGTAAGAGGCCCAAATTGTTTTTGTGTTGTGGCAAGTAATGTATTTAAAGTGAGGACTTGGGTTAAAGCATGCATTGTTTTAATGTATACTGATAAGTGCTGGTATTGCCACTAGACTATGATGACTGTCAAATCTGGGGAATCTGTGACCAACTGTGTGAAGATCGTCCTGGGACCCACCACTGCAACTGTGCTGATGGTTACTTTCTGGAGCAAGGACATGTCTGCAAAGCAAATGTGTCAAGTAAGTGTCAAATTTTGTTTTGTCTAGTGCCTTAATTATTACAATTTGTTTTGTTATTTTTTCATTGGTGTAACTTTTCTTTTGTTGTTACCTTCAGCTGGACTTCCACAGTTGATTTTCACCAATGGGGGAGATGTGATGATGGCCGACATACATGGTCGCTTTGCGAGGACCCTCGTACCCTCGCAGGGTAAAGGCTTCGCTTTGGGAGTAGCATACAGCTGGCACAGTGAAAGAATATTCTGGAGCGACACATACACTGAAAAGGTCAGGGTGAAACGGTTTACATTTTTATAGTCAAATATCAACATAGCTGCATCTCTTGATATAGATTAGAAATTAAATAGTAGTATTTTTGTGTCAAAAAGTATATTTATACATGTTCATGAATGAACTGATCTCAGATCAAATTGCTAAAGTCAAAACATTTTTTTCAGGGGTAGGTTTTGCAGTTTTCTGCTATTAAAAAGGGCAACATATTTTACCTTAAAAATGGTAGGCTATGTAAGGTTCACAAAACCTTTAATTTGTGATAAAGTGTGTAATATATCTAGATTAATTGAAAAACTATTTGGCATCAATATTTTAAAAAACATATATGAACAAATGAGGTAAAATACAATAGTTAGTGTCTAAACCAGACATGTGATATTTTGTTGTAAATCACAGTTTCTCAATTAAAACTGTATTTTGTTCCACTTCATTTTTGCCTCCGGTTATTTCCAGTTTGGAATTTAGAATGTATTTGTTTCCAAAAAAGGATTTATAATTGTTTCTTTTTTCCTCAGGTCTACTCTGCCAACATGAATGGAGCTGATGTGAAAGAGGTTTTGACTGCTGGGGTTCAGAGTGTGCAGAATCTAGCTGTGGACTGGATAAACTTCAAACTGTATGTGCTGGAGGCAATGGTGGAGCGCATTGACATGTGTGAATTCGATGGAAGTAATAGAGTCACACTGGTGGCTGAAAACCTGCAGACTCCTCGTGGCTTGGCCCTTGATCCTACTGTGGGGTAAGCGTATGTCATATTATTATTCATTATTGATATCAGTGGTTCTGAAAGTGTGGTACATTTAAATATTTGCTCAATATAGACTTCCAAATTCTTTAGGTTAGTCCCTGTTTAGAAGGGCTGTAGTCGACCAAAGAAATTCTTGGTCAACTAAAGACATGCCCTGTGTATGGATTAGTCAACTAAAAAGAGGTGACCTGTGGTGCTGCACTCACAAGATCACAGGAATTCACACAATTACATATGCTCAAACAGAAATAAGATACAATTAAGACACAATTGACCAATTAATCAACTAAAGGCCTACGGCCCTCTTATGTAGAACTAGTATAACAATTGTGTAGACCTATTTTAGAGCTGTCATAGATCTAGAAGAGTCCTGTTCACCCCTGTCCCTATATAGACCAGGTTTAGATCTGGTGGTACTCAGAAAGTCAAATATTTTCTTAAGTTGTAAGCTGAACTTGGTGTTAAATCTTTGATTTTACATGCAACATTTGTGTATTTTACTCATTGTTTTTCCCTTCTTATTATTTTTTCTGTTATTTAGTTACATGTTCTTCACAGACGAGGGAATATCCAATCAGCAGGTGAAGCTTGAACGTGCCTACATGGATGGCAGCAATCGTTTGGAGCTGATCAAAGGCAGACTGGGCAGACCAACTGGCATTAGCGTGGACATCGTCACCAAAAGAGTCTACTGGTCTGATAGTCACTTTGACACAGTGGAGACAGTCACCTACGATGGCTTAGAAAGGTTGGTACTAAATCAAACTATGAACGTCTATGATCTAGCGGGTTAATTTTTTGATGTTCTTGTACATAATGGAGTGTAGTGGTGCAAATGTAACCCAACTGAATCAAAATCGCAATTTGTGTTTGTGCAATTATCTAATCACGTCTGCAGTTATTTAGATCATAGAATGTCCTCTGCAAAAAGCAAAATATTCTGTATTTTCATTAAAAAAAAAAACAATATTACACCTGCTGACCTCTACAACATGGTCTGAAATGCATATGATTCTTGGATTAATGAATGTAGTGTTTTGTCTTTAGGAAAATCGTGCTCAATGGCATAACTCAGTCCCCACATCCTTTTGGATTAGCAGTGTTTGAGAACCATGTATTTTTTACTGACTGGACAAAAATGGGTGTGATAAGAACTAATCGATTCAACGGCAGCAATCCAGTTCTCCTCTATCGCACTGCAATGCGCCCAGGCCATGTTGTGGTTTCACACTCAGTTCTGCAACCGTTTGGTAAGAAACCCTTTGCTTTCAGTCACAGTTTGATCATATCATATTTTATTGTGAAAGTCCTTGTTTTACCCTACCTCACCTCAAAAATCAACACAAACTATATTTGTTTTGCAGTGATGAATCCATGTGGAAGACACAATGGTGGCTGTCAACATATTTGTGTTTTGAGTCACCGCACAGACAACGATGGACTTGGTTTCCGCTGCAAGTGTCGCCACGGTTACGATTTGCAGCCTGATCGTCGGACCTGTTTTAGTGAGTTACCTAAATGTAACATATGACATATTCTTCCTCTCCATGTCTAAATGGCCTTTCTTGTGCTTGTGTGAGCAGAGGTGAAAGACTACTTGTTAATGGCGACCACGCTGGCGGTCCGGGGCATCCCACTTAACGTGTCACTGCAGGAAGACATCACTCTACCTCTAACAGGACTTGGGACATCATTTTCTGGGTCTGCTGTAGAATATGATAGCAAAGATGAACTTATTTTCTATAATGACAGGTCAGCAGGAGTCATCTACAAGTCTAATCTAAATGGATCAGGTAAGTTTTATTCATTATATCAGATCTGTTTTTTTGTTTTGTTTTGTTTTGTTTTTTTGTTTTTTTTGTTATTGGGATCTTTGACATTCGAACTATGACACCTCAGTCATAGTTTACATGCATTTTGATAAATCAATTTCTATTGGATTAGGCCAGATAAGTTGTTTTTCTGGCATGCATGTAATGTAGTTATTATCAATGCTATTATATTATCTTTTCTCTCTTTTCAGTGCAGCAAATTTTGACAGGTTACAGAGTTTCATCAGTTGATGCCATGGCCTATGACTGGACGTCAAAAGTGCTGTTTTGGACCTCTAGCAGTTACAGAATAGTGGCTGCATTAAGGGTATCAGATAAATCTAGACGGGACATTGTGACAGGAGTGAGAAACCCTAAAGGCATTGCAGTGCATCCTGTTGCGGGGTGAGTTCTCTATATAAAATATTTGATACTTGAGGGAAATCACGCTGGGGGTGTTGGGTGATGCAGTTTTACGGAAGGAATGTTCAGCAGTTTCCATGGTGACAGAATGCACACATTAGCAAACACAGGCAAAAAAGATTTAAGATCATCTGAGCTCAAGAAAAAATACAAAATGGATTTAAACAACATATTTTCAGGACCCTGTGATCAGTACGTTCTTGGTTTTGTTTAGGTTTTAGGTGTTAAACTTGGCTAATGCTAGCTAGCTTGTGACTGTAATTTTATATGTGAGAAACACATTGTTTAAAAGCACGAATCATCTTACCTGTTGTAGTTTCAACCAAATCAGCTCCTTCTGGTCAGAATAAGTTACATAAAGCTCAGATTAAAGTCTAACTTGAGTAAGAGAGCTTCTAACAGAGTAGGGCTTTAAGTTAGCTTCACAACCCCCGGAATGTTGATGAGATCAGCTGCAAAGTATCAGTATAAGAGGTGATGTGTCTAAAATGTTGTGTCACCCATCAACAGATACTTGTTCTGGTCTGACCTGGACCGCCCTGCTGTTATAATGAGAGCTTACACTGATGGTAGCAATGCGGTTCCTTTAGTTAATACAACTCTTGGATTGCCCTATGGGATTGCTCTTGACTATCTGTAAGTGCCATAATGAACTACATTTTAATTTTAATTATTTGTCAATGCTGAATTTAATTGTAAGTAAGTTTATCTTTGTGGCAGTACAAATCGTCTGTATTGGATAGATTCCCTACTGAATCAGATTGGCAGTATTAATATTGCAGGATCAGACAGACAGACCTTCGGGAATCTTGGGCAAATCACACAACCTTATTCTCTAACAGTGTATTTAGGTATGTGTACCAATAATATACCACATATTTGTCACAAACTGTGCACATTGTAATGCAACAGACAATATCTCTACATATGTTACTAAACAAATGTTCATGTATTAATATTTGTGTTAATCATTGTAGATTACCTGTATGTTTCGGACACAAGAACCAGAGCAATTTTTGAGATGCGCAAAAGAGATGGAGGTGGAAATACTATGGTTAGACAGGGATTAAAAACTGTTATTAACATCAAAGCCTACATATCTGACACTCAAGGTTGTAAATGGACCATTTTAAATACACTTTAATGCAATTTGTTTTCTTCTGTAAATTCTTCTGACCCTTATCTATGTCAATAAATGCAGTGGGTAGCACCCAGTGCAACTTTGCCCCCAACGGATACTGCAGCCATTTCTGTTTCCCAACTCCATCCTTTGGTCGCGTGTGTGGCTGCCCATTTGGTATGAAGCTCCAGGCCAATCAGAGAGACTGTATCAAGGACGATTCAGTGCCCCCTCCTGACAACAACTGTGGCGACTTAGCATTTGAATGTGACGAGGGACGTTGCCGACCCAACTCCTATCGCTGTGATGGATACATGGACTGCATTGATAAGACAGATGAGGCCAACTGCACAAATATAGGTAAAGACAGGGCTGTGCAATTCATCTAATTTTTATCAAATTGTGATCTAATATTTTAACACAGTCAATGAATTTTTTTTTTTAATCCAGTGATCTACAGCCTTGTATGTTTTAAGTGACAATGATGAGTCTGTATTGTTTTTGTGTGTTAAATAATACATTTTATTAGATTTTTAATAATACAAAAACAGCACGTAATCCCAGCCCTCTGCCATCTACTATCATGGGTAAAAGCTAGAACTGAACTGTATTATGTACTGTATGTCTAGTCGTATTATGTTCGATACAGTCACATTTTGAAAATACCTGTATTTCCACCTTTATTTTTTAATATATTTTATTCACCCTTTGTAGAAGTGCCTATTGTTATTATATTTTTCAGGGGCGACTTGCTCTCCACGAGCGTTCACTTGCAACAACAAGCACTGCATTTTGCAAAGTTGGCGCTGTGATGGTCAGGATGACTGTGGAGATGGCTCTGACGAGATTAACTGTCCCACTCATATCCCGACCACCTGCTCTTCAGACTACTTCACCTGTGACAACTTCAGATGTGTGTCCAAAAAATGGTTGTGTGATGGTGACAATGACTGTGGCGATGGCTCTGATGAACAAAACTGCAGTGAGTAGTCTGCATTCAAGCAGTGATCTTTGATGTGGGATGTTTGTTAAGTTAATTTCCATTTTTAAATTGAAGATTCAACCATCACGACTTGCCCTCCGTCCTATTTCTTGTGTCCGGACCACCGATGCATCAGCAACTTCTTGGTGTGTGATGGAGATCAAGACTGTTTAGACGGCTCTGATGAAAAGGACTGTGGTCAGTGTCACATTGGGTCTGTTTTTAATTTTCAGATATTATCGTTTGTTAATTTACATGCAACTTTTTATCCAAATATAGAGTTTTCTTGTGCCTCCTATCAATTTGCCTGTGCCAGTGGGGATCAGTGCATCAGTAGTGGCTATCGCTGTGATGGAGTGTTTGATTGTCGTGACCACTCTGATGAACGAGACTGTCGTAAGATGCAAATAAATATACATAACCACTTTGTTATTGTTTGTTATTTATTAACACATTTGTTTTCTCAGCCACTCGAGGACCAGGCCTGTGCCATGACAATGAGTTTCAGTGTCAGACTGATGGCTTTTGTATCCCAGACACATGGGAGTGTGATGGCCATGCGGACTGTGAGGATGGCTCAGATGAACACACCTCCTGCCCCCCTGTGTCCTGTAGCCCCTATTATTTTCAGTGTAACAACAAAATCTGCATCCCCAGCAGCTGGGTGTGTGATGGGGAAAATGACTGCCGGGACATGAGCGATGAACAGAACTGCCCCACTCCACCTTTCAGCTGCTCCTCAGGCCAGTGGCTTTGCCCTACAGACATGGTGTGCATTGACCTCCACAAATTATGTGATGGCCAGAGGGACTGTCCCAATGGAGCCGATGAATCCCCCCTGTGTAGTAAGTTCATGTGACAACTGATCCATTTTCTACTGTATGTCAAAGCAATAGGTGAAAGCAAAAAATAAACAGAGTAAATTGTAAGTAAATTGTAACTGAAAATAGTTCATGGAAAGCTTGCTAGACCATAACATAAAAAACAGTTGCCCTTCAGGGATATCGAAGAGGCAAATAAATTTGCTTGTTGAATTTACATAAGTTTTCAAAACTGATTGGCATTAACTGAAACCAAAATATAAAGCATATCTATTGGAGTGCCTTGGATCTGAGTGAAAGCAGACTCAATTTCTAACCGCGGCAGCTGCCACACCTGTTCTATGGCTCCCACCACTGTTTTCTGTAACCTGGCAGTATTTGTGGCACCTGCCATCTCAGAAAAATATCTGGCAGGTGCCACGTCACATGCCACAAATACTGAAATAGTGGTGGGTACCAGGGAACAGCAGTGGCAGCTGCTTTCACTTGCTGTTGGATCTTCTTGTTTTTTCAAGTAGTAAGTATAATTGTTCATTGTGTCTTCTTTAGACGAAAATGACTGTCAGTTGAATAATGGCGGCTGCAGTGATGGCTGTATCCAAGGTCCATTTGGGGCCCAGTGCACCTGTCCACCGGGCTTCCAGCTTCTCAATGACTCCAAGACCTGTGAGGACATCAATGAGTGCCTCATCCCTGGGTTTTGTAGCCAGCATTGTTACAACGAGCGAGGCAGCTTCAGATGCTACTGCTCACATGGCTACTTCCTAGAGCCTGATGGGCGAACATGCAAAGCTGAAGGTAGCAAAAACAGACCCAAGCTACTTTTAGGCTAATTGAATTTATGTATGCAGTGCACTATATGCAATATAATTACAAACATGTCATTAAAACTAGTAGTAATTCATTTGTTGTTATTCTTAAAGTGACTATCTTAAAATCAACATCCATTTATCTATCTTCATATTTATTTTATCATCTCTTGGTACAAAAACAAAGGCAGTTATTGCTTATATGAGTTTATCCACATTTTTTGACTCTCAGATCAAATGGCCGCAGTACTTCTGGTTAGCAAGCGAAGCCAGATCGTTGCAAACTATATTAACATGAACCCACCTCTCATAAGACCTGTGATCAGTGGCTCAGCAATTGTCACAGTGGATTTTGACCAAGTTACCTCCCGCATATACTACGCGGATGCATCCACAAAGCAGATATGGAGCGCCTTCCAAAATGGCACTGACACAAAACAGGTAGCTATCATGACTTCTTTTAATTTTATTGTGAGCGTGTTTAGTAAATTTAAAGTATTTTTGCTGTAGGTGTTTTCTTCTGGTCTTATGGTACCAGAGAGTATAGCTGTGGACTGGGTTGGTCGAAATCTGTACTGGACTGATTCTGTGATGGAGAATATTGAGGTATCTACACTGGATGGCCGTTACAGGAAAGTCCTTTTGACCAAAAACATTACAAGCCCCCGGGGACTTGTTTTGGACCCTCGCAACCAGTAAGACAGAAGATATTTTTTTATTTTTTCATTATAAGTTTATAATAATGACATTTCTTTCTGTTCAGCACCAATGTCATGTTTTGGTCTGACTGGGGCAAGAATCCTCGTATTGAGCGATCATTCATGGATGGTACAGCAAGGAAGGTGATTGTAACCACTAAAGTTTACTGGCCCAATGGCTTAGCTCTGGATTACACCACACACAGACTGTACTTTGCAGATGCATATCTCAAGTACATTGACTACTGCGACTATGATGGCAACAATCGTCAACAAGTCATGGCTAGTGATTTGGTATGTTTTTAATAAATAAATAATAAAGCCTTAAGCACTTTTTAGTAAATTCTGACGTTTTATTTCATTCTTTGACCAGGTTTTGCAGCACCCACATGGGATGACCATCTTTGAGGACTATGTGTACTGGTCTGAGCGGTACACCAGCAAAGTCATGAGGACCAACAAGTTCCATGGGGGAAATGTCACCACTGTTATGAATAATGTCTATCAGCCAATGGGAATAGTTATGGCGCACCCCATCAAACAACCACAAGGTCTATACAATGACACATTTTCAGTTGTACAGTGTATTAGTATTTGCTTGGGCAATATATTACAATCAAATAGAAATCTGAAATTCATTGCAGTTCTGCTTTCAGTCTTCACCCAACTGTTAACAATTTGTTTGCAGCTTGCACTCTGAATATACTTCTACTTTTTAAACAAACGTAAACACAACTGCAAAAAAAAAAAAAAAAAAGTACATTCTTTTTTCCCCAAATTGTGCAATTCTAGCATTAGCTTTAACAGAACAGGCTCTATTCACTTTTCCGTTAGGAAGATGTTTGGAAAGAGGTGATTACAACTTCCCAGGCCCAGTGTTCTTCATCTATGTCATTGTCACATTCTGTTATGTTCGGCTAATCCACAGTCACAACCACACCTTGGTTTTCATCATTTCGCCACTGACATGCACTTGGTACATGCAATTAGAAGAGATGAAGGCATCAAATTCAAGATTATTCCAAACAGCACATACATGTACATATGCAGTCTTCATTTTACCGCTGATCACATTTACTACAGCGGGTTTTATCACAGTTGGTCAGCGAGGCCAGTGTTGCTAACTACATCGGAAGTTTTAATCGCATCTTTCCAAACATATTCCTGGTTTGTGATGTAACCTGAATAGAGTTTATACTCTTTCTTTGTTCAGCTATCAACCCTTGCAGTGAACACCTGTGCACTCAGCTGTGTCTGTTGTCTGGAATGAGACCCAGGTACTACACCTGCCACTGTCAGTCTGGATGGAAACTAGATGCGGACAAGCGCACCTGTATCAAAGGTAGATTTGTCCTAAACTATTTACATAATAAAACTGATTAAAAAAGAAGACTTATGTTCTAATTTGATGTAATTAGATGAGACTCCTTTCCTTATGGTGGTGAGAGATTCTGTGATTTTTGGGATTCCCCTGGACCCATCTGATCCGTCCAACAATGCAATGACTCCTGTGTCTGGTGTCAGCAAAGGACGAGACATAGAGTTTGATGACCAAGAACAGTTTGTCTATTGGGTGCAAGATACTGTGAGAGAAATACAGTTTTATTGTCACAATTCTTATTTCTATTTTCTATTATTTTATTTGTTTTCATTAATTATGGTCTATTCAAACTACCAGGGTTCCATTTGGAGAGTTAAAACCAGTGGTACCAACAGGTCTGAGTTTGCACCAGCTGCCATCTTGGGTACACCTTCTGGACTGGCTTTTGACTGGATAGGTCGAATGATGTATTACACAAATCCAACTGCTAAAACTATTGAGGTAAACCAGATCTAAGGTGTATGGTCACTTTTTTTTCTCTTTTTTCAAAATTAACCCTCATATTTAACACACATTATACACATTGTTCATACATTGTGTCAGTGCCTTATGTGTAAACTTTTTAAAACATATTACTTAATATTGTAACACCCATGTAGGTGATTCGTGTGGATGGAGACCAGCACTACAGAAAAACTCTCATCACATCCACTGGAAAACCAGAAGAAGTTGGATCACCAAATGGAATAGTTGTGGATCCAGCTCGAGGGTAAACAATCTACAAAGCTGCACATCCAGGCAAAAGGATTTTTAGTTGATAGTTGAGTTTTCTGATACTTTTCTCAAACAGGAAATTGTTTTGGTCCGACAAGGGCGCAAATGGAGTCCCTGCTAAAGTTGGAAGTGCTGATATGGACGGTTCCAATCTCAAGAACCTTTACACTGAAAATCTGGCTAACATTGGGTTTCTTGCTGCTGACATCTCAACCAGTAAACTCTACTGGGGTGTTTCGGGGTCTGGAATAGTATGTAGAGCAAATAGGCTGTTTAACTGTAGTGCATATTAAACAATTATAAACAGAATTTTTGTCTGTTAGATTGAGTGCGGTACTATGGATGGGCAGAGTCGTGTGAGGGTGGTTAGCGGTCTATCAAATCCCTGGGGACTCACTATTCACCAAAACTATCTGTATTACACCGACCTGGACTTGGAGGTCATTGAGAGAGTGGACAAAAACACCGGGGCCAATATGGTGGTCATGAGAAGTGGCATGTCTGATCTGCGAGCTCTCAAAGTCCACGCCAGAGACAGTTAGTAGATTCAAAATACCTCTCAACTCTTAAAGATACACTATGTAACTTTTCAGTGGTATTGGTTGACCTGCTTGTCTCAATGGAGATAATCGCTTTGCCTGTAATGTTTGTCAATTTTGCAAAACTTGCATTTTGCATTTATTTAACAATTCACCTGCTAAAAATACCTTCAATGACAATCACTCTCACTGTGAACGTGGTTGCTTATCCACAGATCTGAATTGATGGCCTGGTGGAGCTTGTCTTTTCTTAATAATAATAATAATATTTGCATTCATTGCATTTATATAGCGCCTTTCAAGATACCCAAAGCGCTTTACAGTTCATTATTCATTCACTCCATACTCAGTGGTGGTAAGCTACTACTGTAGCCACAGCTGCCCTGGGCCTGGGGCAGACTGATTTGACCTGATGACCTGATTTTCCCAGAAGTCTCCCATCCAAGTATTAAGCAGGCCCAGCCCTGCTTAGCTTCTGAGATCTGACAGGATCAGGCTTTGACAAGCCAGTTCTTGCTTGTATCTTCATGGACATAGAGTTAACATTTCCATGGAGATAAACAGGTTACTACCTGCACCAGAAAAATTACATAGTGGACATTATATTTATGCTACTATTCATGTAGTGTGATATTATTTTGTGTTTTATTTTCAGATTCAGCAGGAACCAGCAATGCCTGCAGCTCAAATAATGGCGGTTGCCCTCAGCTTTGTTTACCCAAATCAGGCAACCAGAAAACCTGTGCCTGCACCACTGGCTTTAACCCCTCACATGACGGTTCCAGCTGCCAGCAGTTTGAATCGTTTGCCATTGTTACTAACTCCATACACATTCGAGGCTTTCACATCAACAGTTCTGACCACTCTGAGGCAATGGTCCCTGTTGGTGGACGTAAGTTAGCCACTCCATTGAGCACAGGCTTTATTTGATATTAATGAATTCTCTACCGCTACCTATTTTGTCTTTTGTTTGTAGCCTCATATTCAGTTAAGGACAAGGTGGACCTCCATATTGAATCTGGCTTTGTTTACTGGACTGATAACACCACTGCAACTCCCTACAGGGGGATTTTCAGGGCCAAAACAGATGGTGCACAGTACAGTGGTATAGTTACCTCTGGCATTGGAATGAGGGGTATCCAAGGCATCGCTGTTGATTGGATTGCAGGTAGAGTTTTCCTTATTGAAGTTTGAATAATTGAGTAAATCATATTATTTTCCTAAAAAAGTGGTTTTGTAAGTATGATTATAATATTTTTAAGAAACAAACAATATACTGTGAATTATGTGGAGTGAGTAAAAGACCACATATATAGGTTAAGTTCATAAGATATGTTTGTTATAGGTGGGTTGTTACAGATCTATCCAGTCATTTTATTCAAAGCGTCATATCTTCTGTATCTATAGGCAACTTGTACTTCACCAATGCCTTTACAAGTGAGACTCTGCTCGAAGTCTTGGCCATAAACACCAGTTATCGAATGATCCTCCTCAAGTCATCCCAGGACCAGCCCACTGACCTAGCAGTGAGCCCAAAGCTTCGCTACCTCTTCTGGACAGACTCTGGACAAACCCCCAAAATAGAGCGTGCTTTTCTGGATGGCACCAACCGGACAATTCTGGCCTCAGAGAGCTTAGTGTCACCACGAGGGTTAACTGTGGACTACACCAATGACTTCCTGTATTGGACAGATGACGTTCTTGATATGATTTCTCGTATGGCTGCGGATGGCACTCAGAGGCAGATTATCAGATATGGGAGCCGTCTTCCAGCCCCAACAGCAGTGTCCATTTTAGGGAACAATATGCTGTGGGTAGACAGAAAGTTGGGCAAACTCTTTCAAGCCAGTAAAGTTCCAGCCAATACTGACCAGCCAGAGGTAAGAATTTCTTAGAAGCGAAGTGCACATCAGGTAACCATTATATTTAAGGAGGTGTCACCTAATATAGCTTGTAGTAGTATAGTATAACTAGTTGAACTGAATAAAAGTGATACAAATTTAAAAGTAACACCAAGTTGTAATAGAACCCTAAACATGCATAGCAATATTGAACAATTAAAAATTTCAATAGTAGTCATCGCCCCTGATTTTTTTTACTTAAAATGTAGAGCAGTGCAGTGGTGATGCAGTGGTGAAGTGGTAAAGTTATAATTCAAGCATCCTTATTGTTCACCCTGATGACAATTAAATGATTTATAATTGCATGCAAGAAGCATGCACTGGATGTATGTTGACCTCAAGAGCTGCTTATGCAATAAGTATCATATAATATCTGTACAGGGGCAAGAGCAATTTTGCATAAATGCTTGAGGAAAAATCAGTCACAGTGCCTTTAATTAGGAGCTTTAATTTTGTACAGTCTAGCTATTTTGCTCAAACTTTTCTCTAATATTGTTTTTTTTTTTTATTCCCATTAAACAGGTAATAAGAGACAGTCTCGCTGGCCTAATGGACATGGCTATCTTTGACGTTCATGTCCAGCCCATTGCAGCTCACCAGGTTGCATTTAACCCATGTTTAGAAGATAATGGACGTTGCCAACAGTTCTGCTTTGCTCTGCCTGGCCAGGAAAGACCAAAGTGTGGCTGTGCCCACGGATCTCTTCTTAGTAATGGAGTCACTTGTGGCTATGGTTTGGATGAATTTTTAATCTTCACAACTGATGTTAGTGTCAATAGTCTCAGGTTAGACCCCCAAGACCACAGTACCCCTTTTCCAACTGTGACTTTGGGGAACCGAGTCTTGGGAACAGATTTTGATGCCAAAGAAAAGCGTGTTTTCTTCACACAGTACGTAGGTTATGGCCGGAGCAGAGTTGGCTACATTTCAACCACGTCCGTCAGCAGTCCACCTGTGATTTTAGCATCAGGTCAGTGACACTTCATGCAAGTAATTGTATAGTTTTGTATTGACTGATTGTTCCATAAATAAATAGATATTTGGGATGCCAATATTTACCATGTGTATGTTTTCTTGAGGATTCCTTTATTTTTAGTAGTATGATAAGATAATGAACATTTATGACTCATAGATACAAAATAAATCCAAAATGTTTAATTTTGTCATGTATTTATTGTGCCTCATGTTTTTAACAATATGCATTTAGAAAATAATAAGAAAAATAACAATGCATTCATTTTATATAGTGCTTTTCCAGACACTTAAAGTCGGTGCATTATTTATTCATTCCATACCCGGTGATGGTAAACTACTATTCACCACAGCTGGCCTGAGGCAGATTGACCGTAGCAAGGCTGCCAATCTGTGCCATTAGTCCACCACATACTAGGCAATGTGAAGTGTCTCGTCTAAGGACATAATGCCAGTTTTTTTACCACTGGCGCCCCACTGTGGCACCTGATTTTTCCCAGCAGTCTCCCATCCAAGTACTAACCAGGCCCAGCCCTGCTTAGGCTCTGAGCTCTGATGAGATCAGGCTTTCTCAAGGAGGTCTGACCATAGAAAAGTGTTTACTGGGAACACAGAGAGAGTTTAGAGTGTTATGTGTCACTGGCATAGAAAAGTTTCACTATTATCCTCTGTGATATTTTTCGATCATGACCTAGTTCTGTAAAGTTAATTCTTTATATTTTCAATTTCAGACTTGGATGATCCAGAGGGCGTAGCCTATGACTGGATCAACAAGCGCCTCTATGTCACTGATTATTACAGACGTTATGTTTTGTCCATGGGTTTCGATGGAAAGAACTACTCAGTTATAGCTCATGGAAATCGTCCTAGAGGCATCATTGTGGATCCGTGCTATGGGTACAGTTGTCACACATTATAGATAGATATCTTTTTACTTTGAAAATTCATTTATTCATCATTTATCTTCATAGATATGTGTACTGGACTGACTGGGGGTACCCGGCTCAGATTGAGAGAGCCACTCTTGCTGGAAATTTCCGGACTCCAATTGTCAACACAAGTCTCACAACCCCCAATGGACTGTCTATTGATTATGAGGAGAGGATGCTCTACTGGGCTGATGCCTCACTGTATGTGGTTGCCATAAGTAGATCTGAGTAATCGTGACAAGTCAACTATCAAAAAAAAGAGTCATATTTTGATAATTGTGGTGGTTAACTTGACTTTACAAACACTTTTGCTGACTAACTGACTACACTAAAGTTATTATTTGCTAATCATAAACTTTGTCAATTTCAAATGAAGGAGTAACCTGAACTTTTCCTTTGCTCTCCACAGGGACAAGATTGAACGGTCCACTTTGACAGGTGATAATCGACAGGTGATACTGTTGGGAGTCCAGTACCCTTTCTCATTGACAGTCTACAAGCAGGACATTTTCTGGACAGACTGGACTGAAAGAGGAGTGTTTAGGGCTGGAAAGGAGGATGGCTCAGACTTTGCAATTCTTGCCACAGACCTGCTGTACAGACCAAATGATATCCATGTGTATTCCCCCTCAAAACAGGAGAGCTGTAACAATACCTGCATGCAGTTTAATGGGGGCTGTAGTCACATATGTGTATCAGGTAAGAGTTGATTAGGAAAACATTATTTACCTTTTTGATACTGTTTATATAAATAAATGATATAACTTTAGATTTATTTCTCAGGTCCATCAGGTCCTGAGTGCCAGTGTCCACATGAGGGAAAATGGTACTTAGCCAATAATGGTAAAGACTGTATTAAAGACACTGGGGCGCGCTGTCCTGCAGAGCAGTTCACCTGTCTGAACGGGCACTGCATCTCTATGCGGTGGAAATGTGATGGCTACAAGGATTGCGATGACAACTCGGATGAGCTGGAGAGAGTGTGTGGTGAGGAATAACATCTAATGCTATCACTACTATTATACTGTAGTGATAGCATTAGTGTGGTGTTATTTATTTATTGAAAAAAGCTCACATGTTATAGCTGAATTTATTGAAGCAAAAGAAATGTTTCAATATAATTCCAAAAAACATAGTAGAACTTCTTTCTTCTGTCTTCTACTGGCCAACCAACACATTTTGAATAAAAAACATTAGAGGAACTATTGATACTTAAAAGTTTTTTGTTTTTTTTTTGTTTTGTTTTTTTTGTTAAGACAAATACATTAAAACGCTTAAATCTTGTTAGATTCACAATGCTGTTCTTGAGACACTAAAAAAGTGTTTACTTCATCCAACTGATTACTCCATCTCCAAAGGGCCCATATTACACTATTTTCTCATTTATCTTATAATGTTGTTTCCTCATTTTAAACATACCTGGAGTTGTGTTTTAGTGCATCACATGTTTAACACACAAACCCTTCATATTTTTTCTCAACCAGAAAACACTCCACATTGTGATGTCATGCAGTAATACAGAAAGTGCTCCACTGTGTTTTTAAACTCCATGTACCTTACCTTACTACAATCATTTCGATGATTTCAGCCCTGGGATAGTCAATGTCTATTTAACTAAAGGTAAAAAATAGCTGATAACTTGAAAACTACCACTTTATGACATTACAAGGTGAAACAGAGTGTTTCGAGCTTTGGGAAAGGGTTATTCAAACGTGTGAGTGAAACAAAACACAACTCAGGTTATGTTTTGATGAGATAACAACATTATTATAATACAGGACCTTTAATGACTGACTTTTCCTGCAGCCTTCCATACGTGTTCAGCAATGGACTTCACATGTGATAATGGCCGCTGTGTGCCGCTCAGTTACACGTGCGACTACACAAACGACTGTGGTGACAACAGTGACGAGAGAGGGTGCCCTTTCCCCACCTGTAACCCTGCCACCGAGTTCACCTGCGCCAACGGACGATGCATCAGCTTAGGTCTGGTTTGTGATGGACACAATGACTGCAGAGACAACGCCACCTCAGACGAAATCAACTGCCGTGAGATTTTATTTAATTTGTTATTGTTATTGTTATTATTTGGAATTGGCACTTATATTGACTTATTACCAGATTTTAAATGCTGTGTTTTTTTGTTTTTTTTTAGCTGACAGAACATGCCCTGCTGGTCAAATTAAATGTGACAATACAAATATCTGCATTTACCCTGATTATTTGTGTGATGGCATCAACAACTGTGGAGACAACAGCGATGAGAATCCACTTTTCTGTGGTAAGTTCCTGCTCTTTGCCTTTTAAAAAGTTCTACATCTAGTTTTGTTTTTGAGACATGAATATCATTACGCGGCATGTGATTTTGTTTTAACAGCGGGTAGAACGTGCTCTCCTACGCAGTTTCGCTGTGATGGGGGGAAATGCATTCCTCAGACTTGGGTTTGTGATCGATTTAAAGACTGCAATGATGGGACAGATGAACCTCCATCTTGTCGTAAGTGACACACATTTACTTTGTAGTTGTTCTTTGATAGTAAAATAAGGTTCATTTTTAAAAACAACCTGTGAAATCACTGTTTTAATCACTGCAATAGAATTTAACAAAAATAATAGATATGTTTAGATTTTTTATTCATCATTTTTGTTTGTCTTTTGTTATTGTTCAGAGGATATAATCAGAACATGTGGTCCAAGCCAGTTCACCTGTACTAATGGGAACTGCATCCCTCAGTCCTTGGTCTGTGATGGCAACTACGATTGTGGAGACAATAGTGACGAGGCTCCGGAATTACAATGTGGTAAGACCATGAGAAAAATCTGTGTTATAGTGTTTTTGAACATTGCAGCTTCTATCATTTGTAACACCTACAAATAACTCTCTTCTTGTCCCCTTCAGGTCAGCGTACATGCAGTTCAAACCAGTTTACCTGTCCGACCTGGCATCCTGGCCACCCGCGCTGCATACCTTTTACTTTTGTTTGTGATGGGGAAAAAGACTGCGCTAACGCGGCAGATGAGCTCCAGAACTGTCCGAACAGAACTTGTCACATGAATGAGTTTGCCTGTTCCAATGGACGCTGCATCTTCCTGCCTTTCCAGTAAGTAGAAGCTTATATGGAGCTCAAAAGAGACCATACACCCCCTGGTACCAAAGGTAAAATTCCCATTCATTTTCCATAGACTGATAATATTGAAAGTTTGAAAGCTTACTCAGACCTAATCAGATATAATTATACCTATAATTTTACAGTCTGTTTTTGAAATTTTGTAAACCGCAAATTTATTAAAACATTTAATTGAATCATGCTTTTTAAACCTGGACTTCAAACAACCGAGCAATGGATATTAGTTAGGACATAAATGGTTAGCCTCTCGTGCCGTCAAACTGTTTTTTCCAGTTTTCCAAAAAATATATGGGAAAATTTATGGAAATTTTACTTATATAACCAGAACAGACATGGAAGTGGGCGGGACTACTAAGCTCCACAATGTAGTAGTATTATAAAAGTTCTGACATTGCTCCTCTCCTCCAGCTGTGACCGTGTAAATGACTGTGGTGATGGCAGTGACGAGCTCGGCTGCACCTATGACACCTGCTCCTCAAACCACTTCACCTGCAAAAACGGAGCATGCATTTGGGGCACTTATATCTGTGACGGGGAGGTAGACTGCCTGGATGGCTCTGATGAGGACGAGAGTTTGTGTATGACCCCTCAACCCACCTGTGCCCCCAACCAATATCTCTGCAAATCAGGAGAGTGCATTGACGTCCACAAGGTGTGCAACGGACAGAAGGACTGTTCAGACAGCAGTGATGAGAAAGGCTGTGGTGAGAAATATACTTTGCACTCTCTTTGTCAACTTTTATGTAGAAAATAGCATGGTAGGACAGTTGCTGGGGTGAGGGCTATCATCGTCACAAGCAGCTTAAATTGTTGTTTTTTTCTGTCGGCCTATTGCAGCTGTTTTTACACAAGAGTGGTACATTCTTTTAATGTACATTGTTTGTCATGTTTACTGAAATTAATCACATTAATAGTCTTATTGTAAATATTTTGAAGTCTTCTTGACTTTACAAAAAATTATAAACATTGTATTTCATCTTTGTCCAGGAATCAACGAGTGCCTCAACCCATCTGTCCATAAATGTGCTCAGCTCTGCACAGACACTCTCACTAGTTACTACTGCTCTTGCAACCCGGGCTACAGACTAATGCCTGATGGGAAAGCCTGTGAGGACATAAATGAGTGTGAGAGCACGCCATCCGTGTGCAGCCAGCTCTGTGACAACACCGCGGGCTCCTTCTACTGCAAATGTGCCCCTGGCTACATCAGAGAACCAGACGGCCGCACCTGTCGCCAAAACAGTGGCATCAACCCATACCTACTCTACAGTAATCGCTACTACATCCGCAACCTGACCACCGACGGGTCACAGCTGAGCATTGTGCTGCAGGGGCTGTCTAATGTTGTAGCTTTGGACTTTGACTACATAGAGAAGAGGCTCTACTGGTTAGATGTTGGAGTTGGGAAAATGGAGCGAATACGTCTGGATGGGACTGATAGAGAGACCCTGGCGAACACCAATGTGGTTGGAGCAGAGGGCATTGCTGTGGATTGGGTTGGCAGGTACGTGTATGAATAGTAATGTTAAACAAAAATGCATGCTTCTGTAGATGAATCTTAAACGCATGTCACTTTTATGTAAGTGGGTCTGCCTTGTGGTTACAGGTCAGATCTTTGAAAGACATATTTTTGAAGGCATTTTGGAACAATCAAAACACTAGTAATTGAATAAATCCAAGTTAGACATGTTTAATGCCCTACCTAAAAAAAAATAAATGCATAGAAATTACATTTCCATGGAGATAAGCAGGTTTCTCAACCAAAAAAGTTCCATAGTGCAACAGTCTACGTAGTTTACAGATTTCCATAGTGACAAATATAGATTACTTGAATGAACTTGTAAAATTACAAAACCTTTCAACAACTTGACACGGCACTTGTTAACAAACTCCTGCCCTCTTACAGAAAGTTGTACTGGTCAAACAGTTTCTATGGCTCCCTTCATGTGATGGAGCTGGATGGACGCTACAAGAAAAAACTCATCACTGGACATTTCCAAGATGGAAACAATACCTTTACTATCACTCGACCTCGAGCTGTTGCGGTCAACCCTAAACACGGGTATAACACTTTGACACAAAAAAACAACTAACATGACAAGATTTTTTAGGTTGTTTAATTGTTGGGGATCTTCCTGTTTTCCAGATGGCTGTATTGGACAGACTGGGCAGACACACCATTTATTGGCAGAGCGGGTATGGATGGAAGCAACATCAGTGCCATCATCACAACAAAACTGGAGTGGCCCAATGCTTTAACTATAGATTACACCACCAACAAGATATTCTTTGCTGATGCTCATCTAAGTTATCTGGAGTGAGTACATTTCCCCATAAGTTAATAAGTTAAATTGCCTGGTAAAGATTTCTTAATTTAACCTTACTTGTGTGTAGCTTTGCAGACATGGATGGTAAGAACCGCCATCGGGCCATAGCTGGAGCCCTCCCTCATGTGTTTGCGATCTCCCTGTTTGAGGACTGGGTTTACTGGACTGACTGGAACACACACACTGTGGAGAAGGCCCATAAGTATACAGGAGCCGAGCGTGCAGTAATGAACAACAACACACACCGACCTTACGATATCCACGTCTACCATCCGTACAGACAACCCAGAAGTAAGACCAATACCTCAAAGTTTCATGTTATATTTTCTGTAACTTATTTGTGTTGTTCTCAGGTGAAAATCCATGCACTTCCCATCATTTGAGCTGTAGTCACCTTTGTCTGATCCAACCTGGAGGACAAGGAGCTACTTGTGAATGTCCCGATCACTTCATTGGTCTAATGGTGGGCTTCAAAATCCAATGTGTCGCGGACTGCTCCAGTACACAGTTCAGATGTGGGGACAATGAGAAGTATGTCTTTAATTAAGCCTACATTTAGAGCATAAAAGCATTGAGCAAACACAAATATTTTATATTACAAGTAAATACAGAACCAGAGGCCAAGCTCCCTTGTCTTATCCTTCGCCTGCACCCAGTACAGCTGCCACTTCTGTGTTTGACTGGACCAGTGCTCTGCTGTGCTGTTACAGTCACCAGATGATCGCTATTTAGCTGTAAAGGGAAAAGGCTCCAGCGTCTGCCAAAAATACACTCCCAACTAGAGATAGAACAGTTGCCTAATTTACCACGCAAATATTTGCACTTTATAGCTTCACGGTTATTAGCCTTAAATCTCCAGCAGAGGCCAACTTAACTTACTTAACTTTTGTGATTTTTGTGCTTCTTTTTCAGGTGTGTACCGATTTGGTGGAAGTGTGATGGTCAGTCGGACTGTGGCGATGGCTCAGATGAACCACAGACTTGCCCCCCTCGATACTGCCCCATTGGCCAGTTCCAGTGTCAGGATGGAAACTGCACCCACCCTGGCTTTATCTGTGACGGCCACGGAAATTGTCCAGACAACTCAGACGAGGACGCTGCTCTTTGCAGTACGATAAAAACTGCACTTGTGTTGCCATGATAATAAAATTAAAACTCTTTACTCAATTTCAATACCACAATAATGATAACATTTTACACATTGGAATTTTATTTTAAATATTACTGTGTTAAGTATTATTGTATTACTAGTACTGATTCATATCTAATTTCCAATAACCCTAAACCTTAAACTGCACTTTGATAATACTATGAATTAAAATCTTAGTTATTATTTTTATCTGGACAGGTGACCACAGGTGCCAGGATAACCAGTTCCAGTGTAAAAACAAGCGCTGCATCCCTGAGGCGTGGCACTGTGACGGACTGAAGGACTGTGCGGACGGCAGCGATGAGGACCCAGACACTTGCTCTCAGCGCACATGTAAACCAGGACAGTTCCACTGTGCCAATGGCCTGTGTGTGCCCCAGAGCTATGTGTGCGACGCCCAGGATGACTGCGGAGACGGGTCTGATGAGCCCTTCGAGACCTGCAGTGAGTGAGGATTTAATGCAATATTGCGGAACATTCCATGCAGATTTAGAGGTGTTGAAAAATCAATGGTGAACTGATTTAACTTGTGTCTTTTTCTGCAGTGGGCCCCGACTACAAATGTGATGAAACAGAGTTCTCCTGTAAGACAAACTACCGCTGTATTCCCATGTGGGCGCGTTGTGATGGCACCAATGACTGCCTGGATAATAGTGACGAGCAAGGATGCGGTACATTTTTATTTTTATTTATTTTTAAATAAAAAAGAACATTTACTGTCTCAAGGGGAATTTGTTAACAATTAAAGTTCAACCACATTACCTTTTAGTCAACAATAGATTAGCATAATAGCATGTTTGCTATTTTATTTGGGATGTTTTTATTGCACTCAAAATCATAGAAATGAAAATGTAGTTCCTTTGGCTATTATATTTCATAGTATGGCATAAAGTGTATGTATCTCTGTGGAGAAAAGTTACATAGTGCCGCTTTAAGTAATGACAACTTGAACAAAAAATATTGGACAGTTTTGCAAATCCCCTCTCTGTGTTTGGGATCTGTTTTAGTGGATGAAAATGTAACCTAAATTACTTACTGACTTCACAGAGGCCGTGACCTGTGACCCTGTGGGAGACTTCCGCTGTGATAACCATCACTGTGTTCCCATTCGCTGGAAATGTGATGGAAACGATGACTGTGGGGATGGATCAGATGAAAAAGACTGCCGTATGAATTCATTTGTCGTGCATGTGTTATGTGTGTCCACAAAATGTTGATAGATTTTTATCATTCTTAGAACCCAGGCCTTGTTCAGAAAGTGAATACAAGTGTGACAACGGACAGTGCATTCCCGGAAAATGGGTGTGTGACCATGACAACAACTGCGGGGACAACTCGGATGAGCGGGACTGCGGTACATAGGCCTTCATACACAAACTCAAATGTTTTAAATATATGTTAAACATAAAATAAACAAACCCTTCTTTCACATCATGTCCAGAACTGTACACATGTCACCCAGGCTCATTCCAGTGCAACTCCGGTCACTGCATCCCTGAGTCTCTTCAGTGTGACGGCCTCGCAGACTGTAAAGACCTGTCTGATGAGACCAGCTGCCGTAAGTTTATCATTCAGGATTCAACTATGCTTTTATCGCACCCTTAGACCTGTCAGCCCACCACTGAAGAAAAACTTTATCTTGTAATATTCCTTAGATAATCCCCATAACACATATGCCACAATCTTTTTTCCAAGTAACCACAATGCCATATCATACTGTGACAATAAAACATACAGTAAATAAACCAGCTGAGACCTCTATTGTATCATATATAATGTATAATAATCATAATCATTGTATGTATAATTTATCAGAACAGAATTTAACAGAACAAAATCTGTGAAGAACATGAAACAGGCAACTTGCAGATTAATTCAATTTAGTACTAGTAGACCATTTATATGTTTTTTATATTACAAATTAAAAAATACATGTTGCCTATCCATGGGTTTCAAAATTATGAAAAATTAAGACTGTGTAATTGCAACAATTGAACACGAAATATTTACTGAATGATGAAAAGTCCTCTGAATGTTGCTTATAACAGGAAGCTGAAACCCATGAATACGTAGAAATGATTCTGATTCTTTTTTGAGACTGATATATTGCTGTCTTGTACTTCCTCTTTAACTAAAAAGTTTGGTAAAACATTGTTGATGTAATGACAAATCACAAGGCTTGTTTACATGTACTGAATGTGTCTTGATGTCTGCCGATGTAGCCACTCGTTACCCAGGAGGCCGCTGGTGTCCACCGCAGCAGTTTGAATGTGCCAACCATCTGTGCATCAGCCAGAGTTTTGTGTGTGATGGCACTGACGACTGTGGAGACCGCTCCGATGAACAGCTACTGTTATGCAGTATGTACTTAAAGATACTCATTCCATCAGTAACTATGTTTCAAAATATATTGATTCAAATAAATACACTAATTTTTGTCCTTTAGTGAACGTAACTTGTGAGATGCCAGCCAAGTTCCGTTGTGCAAATGGTTACTGCATCTACTCTGGACTGCTCTGCAACCAGAAGGACGACTGTGGAGATGGCAGCGATGAGAAAGAAGAGCTTTGTACGAACACAAACACATTATCCATAGTCCAAAAAAGCTAAGCATGTGAATATGTTTAATTTATCTGAGAAAATTAAAATAAAACTCAGGCTGATCATATGCACCTATAGTGCATACGAGGCCTATCACGCTACTGCACACAAATGTCGACTGCATTTTAAACCATGTTGTTCTTTTACTTCACCTTATTACCACCAGGGGTCACTACACACTGAATGGAGACTATGTTCTTGTTGAGTAAATGCATCAGTAATCATCTAATCTTGAGTATGTTTGGGAATTATTCTTACAGTTTCCTTATGAACCTCAAACACAGGAAAAGGGAAATCTCCTATGATGGGACAGAGTACAGTTTAAACAATCAGATTAGTTTAAATCAAATCACTGTTTTAGAGAGTTTGATACATTTATATAATTGCTTTTACCCTTTACCATCTGACTGTTCTCCTAGCCATTTATTTGTAGTGTTGGGGAGTGAGTTGTCCACAGAGCAGTGATGTACATAGTGGACAGGCAGTAATTCAACATACTCAATTTTTCAGCATTGACTGCGTGAATCACTGACTAATCATTGGCTGTTTGTTTTAGGCCGTGAGCCCACGTTGCCCCCCTGCACCCTGGACCAATTCAAATGCACCAACGGACACTGTGTAGCTCTGCCCTATGTATGTGACCACAACGACAACTGTGGGGATCTCACAGACGAAATAGGCTGCAGTGAGTAGCAAATGATAACACGAAAACATTAAGATATATTTAAGATACTAGTGATACACATGTCTTTGTTTGTGACTTTAGACTTTGGCTCGGATCGTACCTGTGAGGAGAAGGTCTGTCAACAAGACTGCATCAACCTGAACGGGACAGGCTTCATCTGCTCATGTCGAGCTGGATACAAAGTGAACCCAGATAACACTTTGACCTGCATTGGTACATAGTGTCATTAGTATTGTTAAAGCAGAACTAAGTAATATTTGTACCTTATTTTGTCTTTTTTTGTAAGTCCCTGTGATAGGATCTGTTGGCTCTCTCTGTTTGCTGTCTCTTGGCAGAAAACCATCCTTGCAAAAATGGCAGCCATCGACCCTCTAATTTTAGTTTTTTTGTATGTGATTATACTGCCTTGTTTTCATTTAAAAAACAAAAGAAAGAGAAGAAAAGAATAAAGTGCTTTTGAGTCTGTTCCCTGACAGAGGGTTAGGGTTAATGCTGTTTTTGCTGGAGGTTACTTAGTTCTGCTTTAAGAACCAATTAACTTATTTCAATAGAATTATTGTAATATACTATATTTTGTATTTGTATTTTTGTAGATATAAATGAGTGTGAGCAGTTCGGCATTTGCCCTCAGATCTGTAAAAACACAAAAGGTGGCTATGACTGTGAATGTGCCCCTGGATACAGAAAAGTGGGAAATGGAGACAAGTGCGAGGCAGAGGGTGAGAAAACCTTTACATTCAGCAAGCTTTACCATTGCCAAGGCAACAGCAAATATGAATCCCATGTTTTTAGGCCCCGCTCCACTGTTGCTTCTGCCTGAAAACATCCGCATCCGGAGATTTAACCTCCAAGCTCAGACTTATCATGACTTCCTGCAAGAGGAGGAGCGCATCATGGCTGTGGACTATGACTACGACCACAACAACACTGGATTTAGTAGGTCTCAAGCTGGCAGATCAAAGCACCTTTTATTACAATATTGGTAACTTAATTGAATCTGTGTGTTTCAGGTATGGTGTACTTCACTGTTGCTAGTAATGGTGCTGTCTCAGGGGCTATAAAGAGAGCGTACATCCCTTCTGTAGATGATGGCAGCAATAACATTGGTGCTGCTGTTACCCTGGACATCAAGTACATCACCTCACCAGACGGCATCGCCGTGGACTGGGTTGGCAGGTCAAAGGACATTTTGTGTTTGCTGCCGTGTTCTTATATTTATTTTAAACATGTCATATTGTCCTGGAATTTCAGTATTTAAAGTGGTCTGAAATAGGTTGTAAGGTTGTAATCCATGAAGCTTGTTATGATTACATTAGTGCTCAAATTGCACTATACATCTCAGAAATTGTGATGTTAGCATCCATTATATTTAGCTTGATATAAATTCTGTATTTCTTCAGTTCTGTATCCTAAATTCATTGCATCTAAGGTCTGGAAGTATGTTTTAAAGAAATTCAGAGCAGACTATAATGTCCAAAGTACTGTAGTGTTAATATAGTCCCTTTATATTTTTTCTACGTTTTGCACATTGCATTTGCTCATTGTGCCAACAGAAACCTCTACTGGGCAGACTCCAGAGTCAAAAGATTAGAGGTGGCCATGTTGGATGGACGATACCGAAAACATCTGGTGAAGACTGACCTGGGATACCCGTCTGCTGTGGCTGTTAACCCTCAACTGGGGTGAGACAGACAGACGAGCAAAGATTCTCCTAGAACTAAAGATAGCAAAAGAAGTTGAATTCTGTCAACTGGTTAAGAGTTTGTTTAAAACTCTTAAAACAGTTGACAGAATTTATTGTCCTGTTTTATGGACCAGCACGAATGAGGGATTATACGGAGAACTTTAGAGGTGCACTATGTAATGTGTTATTACTCTGCCTGGAATGTTCCAAAGTATTAAACAGCTCTACCTTACATTTATTAAATTACAGGTGATTTTATAACTCAAAATACCAAGAAAAAGAGGCATTCTGACTGTGAACTGGGTTGCTTTTCCATAAAGATAGAAAGGCTTAAAAATGCCATACTATGAAACATTGCAGACAAAGCAATAACATCAACAACACGCAGAAAATAATTTGACAGACCCTTCACCCGAAAAGTTACACAATGCACCTTTAAAAAGTCTGTTGTATTTTTTGGATAGGATGTTGTACTGGGCTGATCGTGGTAATGACCCTAAGATTGAGTGCTCGTGGCTGGACGGTCAGCAGAGAAAGGTTCTTGTGGGAGAGCGATTGGGATGGCCAACGGGTTTGTCTATAGACTACGCCAACAATGACCGCATCTACTGGTCCGACTCCAAAGAAAACCACATCGAGTCAGTGTTGCCCTCTGGAGAAGACCGCAGAACTGCCGTCTATATTGGTAAGAAGAGGTGATCAATAAAAACAAAAAAAGACTTTAAAGGTGCATGTTGCTGCTTTACCTGGAATGTTCCACTGTATGGTATTCAGCTTATATCTTCATGGAAATTAATTATATTTTTGAACAGTAAAAATACCAGTAAAGAAATAAATACTATGATTTAAATGCCATACTATTGAGCATTCCAGCCAAAGCAACAACATCTCCATGGAGACAAGCAAACAGATCCTCCACCAGAAAGGTTTCATAGGGCCCCTTTAATACTATGAACATTTACCATTATAAATTTGTGTTATTTTTAGATGTCCAAAACCCTCTCAGTGTGAACGTGTTTGAGGACAACATTTATTGGAGCACACAGGAGAAGGGCGAGGTCTACAGACAGGACAAGTTTGGCCACGGACTCAAGACCAAGCTCCTGACTGCAGGGCCCTGGCTCACACAAGTGTCCCTGTATCAGAAGCAGAGATACAACTCCATCAATAGTAAGTTACACAGACAAGGTAATTTAGTTATAAGTAAATCCTTGTGATAAAGAGCCTATGCTGGTGGGGTATTCTGATAAAAAAGGAATTGTGGAAATAATTTGGTTCAGGTTAAATAAAGGTTAAAAGTGTGTACAATGTGTTTGTAGCTAAGATCGCAAAATCCAAAACTCCATTTACATGTTCACAAATCGCAGAAGTTGTAATTTTTATGTAGTATTTATATGATTTTATATGATTTCTCTATCCTGTCTGCACAGGTATTTATGTATAAAAGCTGGTAATCTTGTAGTTTAGAGTTCAGTAAAGATGTGCTGAAATATATGTGATTAAAAACAAAGACTTTAAATGATTACCACTTAAAACAAAAGCACTGTCTAATTTGTTTTTCCTAACTCTACTCCAAATCGCACGCTTTTACTGACAGGACTGGCTAGGCTTCTCAATTAAAAAGACCCACACATATCATTGCAATTTTAATTTAAAATTTGCACAAGGTTTTTACATTAGTTTAGCACTCTTCTCTCAAAAGTGCACACTCCTGGACAAGTCTGCAATGTACACTTTGAACTGAAACTTAATAACAAATTTAAATAACAAATCTAATGACAATCATATTATGAATTGGAAAAAAATTAGCTCAATCTCTGTCTGTGCAGTGAAGAACCCATGTAAAGGGACTTGCAGCCACCTGTGTCTGCTGCGTCCGGGAGGCTACACGTGTGCCTGCCCTGAAGGGACAAGCTTTGTCCAAGGCAGCACCACCGAATGCGACGCTGGTAATATCAGCAGGATCAAAACTGTCCCATAACATTGCAATCAGCTTGGATTTTGTAAACACTATTGTTATTATCTTAATTTTATTTTCAGGGTCTGAGCCACCTCCCACTATGCCCCCACCCTGTCAGTGTCAAAATGGCGGAACATGCTACTTTAATGACAACAAGGCCCTTTGCATGTGCGAATAAACATTATTTACACTTCAGCATAGTTCATATACTTGTTTTGAGTAACAATAAATTTGCATTACATACATTGTGCTTCACAGATGCCCTTCAACGTGGTATGGAGATTTTTGTGAGAACAGCAAATCTGGTCTTTTGGCTTCATCTGGTATAGATTTTCATACAAAATTTACAATCGAAACAAAAATATTATAGTATTGTGATTTCATTTTATTTCCATTTCCTGTGTCTTTTTCAGTTGGAATAGCCATTGGGGTCACAGTGCTAATAATTGGGATTCTTGTTGCTATTGTGTACACTGCACGCAAGAAGCCTGACCTCATAGGAAAGTTGCGCACCAGTCTTCCCAGCATGCCTTCTCTGCCCTCTATGCCCTCTATGCCTGCAATGCCCAATCTATCTCGCTTCAGGTAAGACTCTTCTGGTTCCCTTAAGATCATTGTTGTCAGCTGAAAGGACTTGAAGCCACAAAATTATTATAGCAAATATGGGGACCCAATTCTTCAAAAAGGTTTTATTGGCTATACATAAAATAAATGACACAAAGTAGTAAATTAGTTATGTAACTATATGTTACAGACAACACTGTATATTATTTATCTAATTATGATTTCAGAAAGGACCCATCCTCTAATAACTTGAAGACAGAAATTAATGCCACAAGTATGGATCCTGATGAAGCGGTCTGTACAGAAACAGTACAGCCTTGTGCTTACTATATATTCAAAATGTATCAAAAATCTATTTCAACATAAAATTTAACACAGGTGGCTGTGCCCAATCTGCTGCCAGAGGACAAGAGCTTTGAGAATCCGGCCTATGAAGCGAAGTCAGAGTCTTTTACATCATATGCAGAATCTCCAACTCTAAATGGTTCAATCAAGGTTAGTACTGGTTAGTAGAAAATAACAGTTGTTAACACTGGATACATTTACATGGCCAGCAAAAATCTGAATAATCAGTTAACTCAGTAATTTGATCAGATTTTTTGTGTGTGTTGTCTGATCTGGTGACATGTCAGTAAATCAATGAATTTTTAGACTAACAATTTTATTTGGAAGGCAGTACAAGACAAGTACAATGAATTTAATAATGAATCATAAAGAAATCAGATTATCCACACTGCCTTATATCTACCTGCAAGGAGGGGCTAACTACATTGAAAAGTTAGCTCCTCCCTTATAGTAAAAGTAACTTCATATTCAGATAATGGTCAGATTTTTGTTGTACATGTAAACACAGATAAAATAGCATGCACGTTGATATAAAATAAAATATGTGTCCACTAAAAGTTTTTTTGTTTTTTTTGTGTCTTATTTCTTCTTAGAAAAATGTAAATAACCCGCTGTACATGGATGAGCTCCAGGTTGTCAGTGAACCCCCACAAGATGGCGCTGCAAACATGGTCTGATCATCAGCTGAAGTGAAACATGTATTTGTTTTTTGTTGCTGTGGTTCTGATATAGGACACTTTTATCTTTTCAGAGGCCTGTCACTGAGAATGATTCAGAGTTAACAAAAGCTGCTGCTCCCAAGACTGTGGTATGTAGGTTATTTATTATAATAATATTACAGATAGAACTGACTAATACAATGTAATCAATGGTGTATAAAGCAGTGAAGAAAACTATTAGATGCACTATGTTACTGTTCTGGTGGGAGATCTGCCACCTGCTTGTCTCCATGGAGATGATACCCCAAATCTTTCACAGTATGGCATTAAAGTTATCTTTCTTCATGGAGACAAGCAGGGATGAAATTATGCAAAGCTATAGCTCAGATCTGTGGAGACACAACCCCTAATAGTGAAAATGTCAGCTTTGCAATGTATTTTTGAGCATTAAAAATGTGTAATTAAATACAATGCGTAATACGTTTAATGCCATACTGTGGAACATTCCAGACTAAACAAAAACAACATTTGCATTCTCATATCTCAAGCAGACAGGCAAACAAGCAGGTAGTAGCCCCCTTACCAGATAAGTGACATAGTGCATCTTTAAAATAATGCATTATGTCCGTTTAAGTTTCTTTCATATCTTGTTTTATTCCCAGACTTTTGACCCGATCACTGATTTTGACCTCATGGGCGGCTTCCAAAACCCAGTGTACCCAGTGAGTATAGCACATAATGAAACTCAGTACCCGTAAAACTGCAGTGTTTTGTTTTAATATTGATTTATTATTATTCTATTATTTACAAGGACAATCACCCTGACTCCGACATATGATCCCCACTACTGAAGACTGTTTTCTATTACCTATACCTTACATCATGTTTAAATGTTTCTCTTTACAATAAGCGAGACAGACTGTCATATCATTGCTAATCATGAAAATGTAATGTCAAAATTAAAATAAATTATATTTTGTCAGCCTGTTGTTTATTCTCTGCAATAAATGTTAATATCTATGCTACCACTGCCTACAATTTGTTCTTTTTATTCATTTGCAATATCACACAACCTCCCACAGATATCTGATTAATACATTTATGCTCAAGGATTGTTTCTTTGTTACCAACAGTCCAACAGAAATGTAAAACTTATTCTTTAAACTTGGATCAGTAGCCTTGTCATCCTTTAATAGTAGGACAGCAATTTCTTTTTAGTCAAAAATGTCTTCACACAAGGTTTTGTCTCCTGTGGATACAACAACTAGGCCAAGAATGAGTGGAAGAACAGAGAGAAGCAAAGAGGAGATCAAAGGAAGGAGACAAATGTTATTGGTTCTTAATAAGATTTTATCCTTGTTCCACACACTGAGAGCCTCCCAAAGCAGCAGTCAAAACAAGCTGCAGACAAAGTAGAAGAGGCAAAGGCAGTAAATGAATTGTATTTGATTGTTTGGAATGGGGAGGGACCAAGGGGTTGTAAAAAAAAAAAAAAAAAAAAAAAAAAAAAAAAAAAAAAGCCTTGTGCTGTATTCACGTGTGTTAAGGGAAAAAAAATGTTTCTTCCCATTGTCAGAATTGAATCTGTTGTATATGTCAGCCTTATTAGCTGTTGTATATGTCAAATGTCAACTCTGGCTCTAAAAACATATCCAACATTTTAGCAGTTTAGCAGTTATAAACAGAATAGAAACACACAAAAGGCTACTGTCTTAATAACACACACATTACTAATCACATATTCAGTTTATTATTGCACGCAATACATTATACTTTCAGCTATTACTAAGCTATTATTAGATTATGGTTCTTGTTGAGCTGTTATTATTATGCTATGAAATGCATTGTACCCTTGTATTTGGGTGGGTGGGCTTGCAATTTCTTGTGTTTTTGATGCAAAACACAGTAGCCTAATTAACTATATAACAATATAACCTAAATAAACCAGACTGACCTGTTAATTTAGACAAGCATGATATTGTAAATGAACGTTATTTCGTCATCATATACACCTGCTACGTGTTTACATGGGGTATTTGAACACAGCACGGGGTGAGGGGTGTGTGAGTGACAGCTGGGGGAGGGGGCGTGGTCAGTGCGCGCCAGACTAAACGGAGCAGGCAAACCAAAGCAAACGTGATTCTCCTGTCATCTGCACGGACCCTCCGACAGCCAGACAGAGGTACACGGACGCACGGACAAAGAGAGGACCGAGAGAAGACCCAGGAGCGACCATCTCCCGTGCCAGTGTCGCGCCGATACCGCCCACGTTTTGGGGATAGACGTATTACGCGCAGCCGTGGTGACAGACGGAACCCCCATAAGGTAAATATGATCAGTTTACTCTTTTTTCAGTCCGGTTTTGAATATGGAAAATGACAAGCGATGGCAAGAAATAACTGCAAAATGTCTTCATTTTCTGGTCAGAGAAATGCCACATTTTATTGATTAATTGCGTTTTTTCATATCAAAACTTTTGGATAATTCTATCTAAATCCTGTAATTAATAAATTACTAAAAAATAAAAAATTAAAAATACGCCTTTTTCGTCAGTGGGGTTAATTACCTGGTCTAAATGAAGATCTGATAATTACTGTTTTAGAAATGCACATTGTTGCAATCCATCAAAAGTCCCCAAGCATAATTGTACATATTATAATATGTGAGCATTTACATGTAGGCTGCAAATGTTAATAAGCATTAGTTTTGTTTAAAGGGAAGACATTCTAGAGTACAGATTCTAAATTGTATGTATAGCCTAGTTAAATACTAGCTGATTTATCTCTGCAAACAAATATGAACAATGGAATCAAATGTAGTAATAAAAAATATAGTATGTTTTCCACCAAACATAAAACACTCAGAACAGTGCATCTGGTTTGTTATTGTGATAACAAATAAGTACTATAGTAAAATACATACTAGTACTCTGTTTCCAAAAATTTGATACTGTTACTGAATTGATTGAATTTGAGCCTATAGGTAGATTTGTATTGCTTTATTGTGCACCTCTGTACCTCTCATTGGAAATTTCCTCTTTCTTGTGACCATTCACTGTAAAATGTAAATATTAATGAGCACTCAGTTAACTCTGATGACCCTGATAGTAACACATGTAGTAATAGTATATGGCTATGAAGTCAGTTCCTTATGAAATCCCTATAAAATCCTTTCATCTTCATAAATAAAGTTTGTTATTAAATATGTACAAATAATGAAACCTTTGGGGATTTTCCTATTTTGTTACATTTAATTTACCACTGCATTATGTTTACCTTGTTCCAAATCTGCAGAGATAAGATGGCTACGTCCTCTTTCTATTTCCCCACTTTGACAATAGACATTTTTATTCTCGGCGTCAAAGGTGGTTTTCCTAAACCGTCTGCCTCCTGACCTCGTCTGATTCTCTTTCCAAAATCTCAAATAAATCTCAAGGTAGCCACAGAATTAATGTGGCAGACATTTTATAAGGTTGGGAAAGCCCACATGTCCTTGTTCAGCACAGTCTTTCCAAGTATCAACTTAGGACTACAGTGATTGTGATTTAAAACTCCTATATTACACAAAATGTATTCTCATGAGATTTAAATCATGTTATAATGCTGTTACCTCATTAAAAACATACTTGGAATTATGTTTGTTCCATTCACATGTTTGAGGAATCCTGTTTTATTAGACGGTCTGCATCCCCAAAGCTCAAAATGCTCTGTTCCACCTTGTGATGTCATGAAATTTTCAGCTACCTTTTATCTTAAGTTCAGTAAAGGTTGACAATTCCAGGGCTGAAATCATCCAATTGATTCCAGTAAAAGTGGATGGAGTTTAAAACACAGTGGAGCACTTCCTGTTTTATCACATGACATCACAAGGTGGAACAGAGTGTTTTTCGTTTGAGAGAACATGCAGGGTTTGTGTGTTAAACATGTGTGAATCAACCACACCTCCAGGTATGTTTGTGATGAGGAAACAACAGTATGAAATAGATCAGAAAATGAAGTAACAAAACTATTTTTGCTTTTTATTTTTTATTTTTTTACATTGATCTGGGTGAACAAAGAATGTTTTTGAGACATTTAAGAAATCAGTATCACTGTAACATAACACATGCATGGACTCAGTGGGATATTGCATCTTTTAATTAGTTTTGTTTATAAATAGGTACTTGTGTTGTTAACAGTTTCTACTAATGAGTTACAGATCAATGTGCACTAGGCTGCTGTAGTATGCATAAAGTGGAGCCAGCTAAAGACTGTAAAGACTGCATGAGAACACATGGGACTAGTGACTGTAGGTCACAATCTGTACTTTGTAACATTGTAATTTGTATGAGCAGGTAATGACTATAAAAACCCATATGCTGAGGATCAACAGCTCTGAGGATGTCTTTGCACATCTTCAGTGAATTGACAGATATTCAATTACATTTAATTGTCACTGTTCAGTAATATAATTTTAGTATTCAACTCCCACCTTTATTATTTTCTGAAAATATATTCATAATTTAAATAGATTGGACTGCATTGTTTTGAAGAGATTATGTAACTGTGATTCTGATTAGGTTTGCAATATATGTTTTCAAATCAAGAATACCTAGAAGCATCACTATTAGTAGTATGAATGGCAAAAACAAGAACCACAAGCATTTCAGAATATTTATTTATTTATTTATTTATTTCATAAAGCATAAAAAGACATCTACAGTGTCACAACATCAAACACACAAGAAATGAATGAAAAGGAGCAGAAAGAAGAAAAAATCTTATGTTATCTGCCCCCCTTTCCTTTTTCAAGACAAAACATCAACACTGATCGTCACTAAACATTCCATATCAGTTCAGGCACAATTACTGATCAATTGCAAACAGTAAATCTTCATTATTATACACAACTTAGTTTTCTTTTTCATACAGACACAGTGCATTCGATTTTATATGTTTTTTAAATGTCATCATTGTACTTGATTCTTTTATTTCTTTGTCAAGACTATTCCATAAGTGAACTCCTTTCACAGCGACACTTCGCTCCATAACCTTGGTTCTGAATCTGGGTTTTTTAAACATGTAGGTTCCTTTTAAATTGTAGTGGCTTGTTCTCATCTCAAACAGTTTTTGAATATTTACAGGTAATAAATTACACTTTGCTTTATACATGACTTTGAGGATACTTAAGTCAACAATATCCTGCATTTTCAACACTTTAAGTTGAACAAATATTGGGTTGGATGGCTCTCTACAATGACTGTTGGTGATGATCTCAAGGCCCTTTTTTGTAAAATAAATAAAGGTTGTAGGTAAGTTTTACATGTTGAACCCCAAATTTCCACACAGTACATCAGATATGGTACAATTATAGAGTTATACAAAGTTAATAATGCTGTACTATTTAGTGAGAACTTTATTTTATGCAGAACAGCAATGGCTTTGGAAATGTTGCCTTTTGTGTAATTTATATGAGATCTCCAGTTTAGACCTTCATCAATCATAACTCCTAAAAATTTAGTTTCATTTACTCTTTGAATTTGTATCCCATCTATTTCTAAAGTTATGTTGTCTTTTTTCTTTTTATCATTAAATAAAATGAAATTTGTTTTTTTAACATTCATTATCAATCCATTTAAATCAAACCAATATTTAACTTTTCTTAGCTCTTTGTTAACTTTACTTGTGACCTCTTTTATGTCTTTTCCAGAGTAAAATAATGTTGTGTCATCAGCAAATAGAATTTTCCCAAGCTCAGAAACTTTAACAAAATCATTCATATACAATATAAATAATTTGGGCCTAAGAATCGAGCCTTGGGGCACACCCAAAGAGAATATGTTTGTATAGTTCCAAACTTCAGGGTTAACTTTTTTGTATTTAAATGTTTACAGAGAAAATTCTAGTTACCTATCTAATAGACTCTAACATTTAAGACTCAATTTCAATACTAAGGAATATACTCTGATATACTGATTCCAATTTCCAAATCATGATATAAAACACTCTTTATTTGCACAATAGAATGTGATTTTCAACAGTAAGTAATAGTACTTTGTTTTATTTTGCCATGTGGCCTTATATCTGTGTAATCTCTCAGTTGTCCAGGTATAGGTTCCATAGTGGTCCATTATACTTGTTCTGATATAGCTCAAGATCAGTCTTAAGCTGTTCAGTAAAGGTTTGTTTCTGTTCTTTGAATGTGACTTTTAAGTGTTGATGCCTGCTTAAATTAGCATCTAGTTTAAGTATCGATTGTTAGTATCAGATTTTTTATACTTTTGACAACCCTATCATGTAGTTGCAGTCTTTGTGATTTTTGATTCAAATATATATTGTGCTGCCCTACTGTCGCTACATTTTGGTTTCTTTCATTTTTGTGTTACATTCTCTTAAACCCAAATATGAATCAGTGGGCAGATGGCAGTAGCCGTGTGTAGCAGACCTCACTCCTCTTAGCCTGCCTCTCGGGATGTCCCAGCAGCAGACAGGCCTGGATAAGCAGGTGGTGTGTGTGTGTGTGTGTGTGTGTGTGTGTGTGCGCGTGCGTGTGTGTGTGTGTGTGTGTGGACAGGGGCACAGGGTTAAGCCTCCAAACACAATGTCACTACAATAAAGTGGCACACACTGGCTCCACTATGTCCAGGTTTTGCCCAGTGTGGGTTTGAGGACATGAATCTAATCAGCATCCCGGAGTATGTGGATGGGTGGTGGGGTCATAAATCTCAGTATATGAGGTAATATAAAAGTATTCTTTGAAAATAACTTGGCATGAAGCATTCTTCTCCCAAAGTTAATTTTAGGCTAAACGGACTGATGTCTGTGTAATCCTGCATTTTAAGACTGGGCCCTGGTATTCTGGGCCTAGGCCCCTAAGCTTTGTATAATGCTCAGAGTACCCAATAACATGGGTACTAGACAAATCAATCTATTTACTATAGTGTTTCCTTCTCAATTATTACTATTAGACCTATATTTTTATGTTTTAATCATATTGATGCCCAAAATGCTTACGCACCTCCAGTAGGCCAAATACCTTTACTGGAATCATCTGACCATTTTTAAGATATCATCTCATTTCAACATTTTAGCCCAACCCAAAAAGGTGTTTTTTTTTTGTTTTTTTCAATTCACATAATTCCAATTATGGAAATCATACCGATTAAAACCATACTTTGGAACATTCTCCATGGAGATACATTTTACACTATACACCAATTATAGCCAAAGGAAAACATTTCCATTGCATCTTATTTGATCTGGAGGAGGAGATGTTTCTCCTCTTCAAATAAGAGTCAGGTTTGTGGAGATGCAAGTCAGCTCACACGTTGTTATATTGTAGTATTCTGTGCAATAAAAACTTTTTTTTTTTTTTTAAGCAAACATGCTTTTATTCTATTTTTATTAAAAAGTTACATAATGTGGCTTCAAGGAAACTTGGCCATTATCAGGAATTAAACCCAGTCTGCCCAGTGACAACTAAACCATGGTATATAAAAATGTCAGAAACACACCCAGGGCATGACTATAGTGAACAGTAGACTAGTGATAAAGCACAAATAGCTCTACCACCTTGACCACCTTTGTACCTACCTGCTCTATACTGCCTATTGACTTTTAACCTGCAGACTTTCTCATTGTTCTCACTGACATAAATTCTACTTTGAAGTGTCACCATTATTGTGTAGGTTGTGTAGGCGTCTGAAGCACCTGTCAGTCTAGATAATTGCCTGTTCAGAAATAGGACTTCTTTTCTAATTACCTGTTTCCATTGTTTGTCCACATTCTGCTAATCTCTAAAGGCCACACACGTCACTTATCCTCACAAACAATATTTAAAAGAGGATTTTTATTGTTACTCTGCCTCTTGTACCCAAATGCTTTTCTGTACACCTCATCCTCTTGTTGTAGTTGAGTTTAATCTGCCACCACTTTCTAATCTCCTCCATTGTATTGTGTGAAATCCTCAGAGATGCACAGCCCAGAACCAGTGTTGCATCTCAAATCAAGGAGGCTGCGTAATACCACCATATGGCTGCAGCTGGAACAACCTTAAGTATTGTGGCAATAGGCAGAGGGAGATGTCCACTAAGCCCCTCACTCACTCAGTGTGTAATTAGAAAGAGTTCGACAGAGAGGAAAAAGGTCAGGATGTGGGCCAAGTGTATCAGGACAGACAGGCGCTTTCTGGAAGTATATAGATTGGACTGGTAGAGGGATAGTGCTGCTCTTAGGGGTTTAATGAGGCATGTGAGAGCCAGGAAACTGCTTAAAACTGAAATAAAATGAATACTGGAAATAGAGACCAACTGTTTCATATGGCATCAAAATGGAATGAAAAATGTGTGTGTAGTGTTATTGTATCTATTAATGTTATCCTTTGAACACTACAGCACCATTCTCAAAATTCAGCAGATTTTTCTTACTTATAGTAGTTATAACACTTGGTTTGATCCTGTTCTAGTCCTGCAATAGTCCTGGTTTAGTTCCAGATCTACTCCCAGTTTAGTATGTGAAGTTATATCTGAAAGCCCTAATTATTACCAGACTATATGTGAACCATGAAATGATCAATCCTCCATCTCTCTGAACTCACATATTTTGCCTGTGAATGTGCAGAACCACATCTTGGCACGTCCCTTTCAGTGCTTCCTCTAATGTGTTGAATGGATTATTGGAAGTGTCTCTGGTCAGATCCCTGTTGAAAGCAAAGGCATGCTGCTGATGGAGCAGAATCCATTATGGTTTTATCATCAATGTCCAGTACAGCAACCACCATTATGAGGGGTGAGGGTCACACCACCACCTCACTCTGGTCTTTTATGGACAACATTATTACAAAATGCAGCTGACACGGTTGTTATGGCAGTGTAGTTGATAATATTGGATCTATGGCGTTAGACCTAAGGCTTTGCTGATCACACAAAAACATATATATACATTTAAAAAAAATATATAATAATATATATATATATATATATATATATATATATATATATATATATATACATATATATATATATATATTCACCTATTGAATTGCTTAAAACAGCTCTTCCCAATGAATCAGGGTAATTAGGAAGTTTTAGAATGTTTGGAATGGTATAGAACTTTGGATTTTTCCATAGACTTTGACAGTTTACAAAGGGTATGAATAATTTTGGACATGCCACTTTTTGTTCAAATGTAAATAAAAGCTGAGAAATATTTTTTCCACAATGATGCCTCTTGTACATTGTCTTATTATCTTCTGGGAGACACCTGTGTGTGTGCGTGCGTGTGTGTATATGTATATGTGTGTGTGTGTGTGTGTGTGTGTATATATATATATATATATATATATATATATATATATATATATATATATATATATATATATATATATATATATATATATATATATATATATATATATATATATATATATATATATATATATATATATATATATATATATATATATTATATATATATATATATATATATATATATATATATATATATATATATATATATATATATATATATATATATATTATATATATATACATATATATATATAAAATGTGTTTCTCACCTTCCACGGTGGTAGGTCTCTCTCACCCTCATTCAGCTCGGGTCCTCTACCAGAGGCCTGGGAGCTTGAGAGTTCTGCGCAGTATCTTTGCTGTTCCCCAGTACTGCACTTTTCTGGACTGAGATGTCCATTGTTTTTCCCGGTATCTGTTGTAGCCACTCTTTCCAGTTTGGGGGTTACAGCCCCGAGTGCTCCGATCACCACAGGCACCACTGATGCCTTTACTTTCCAGGCTCTCTCCAGCTCTTCCTTGAGCCCCTGGTATTTCTCTAGCTTCTCGTGTTCCTTTTTCCTGATATTACCATCGCTTGGTATTGCGATGTCCACCACCACGGCTCTGCTCTGTTTCTTATCCACCACCACTATGTCTGGTTGATTCGCCATCACCATTCTGTCAGTCTGTATCTGGAAGTCCCACAGGATCTTGGCTTGGTTGTTCTCCACAACCTTTGGAGGTGTTTCCCACCTTGATCCTGGGGTCTCCAGCCCAAACTCTGCACAGATGTTTCTGTACACTATGCCCGCAACTTGGTTATGTCGCTCCATGTATGCTTTCCCTGCCAGCATCTTACACCCTGCAGTTATGTGCTGGACTGTCTCAGGAGCCTCTTTGCACAGTCTACACCGTGGGTCTTGTCTGGTGTGGTAGATCTGGGCCTCTATTGCTCGAGTGCCCAGGGCCTGCTCCTGAGCAGCCAGGATCAGTGCCTCTGTGCTGTCCTTCAGACCAGCCCTCTCAAGCCATTGGTAGGATTTCTTGATATCAGCCACTTCAGTTATGTTCCGGTGGTACGCCCCATGTAGGGGTTTGTCCTGCCATGATGGTCCCTCCAGCACCTCTTCCTCTGGACCCCACTGTCTGAGACATTCTCTGAGCACCTCATCTGCCGGGGCCTTGTCCTTGATGTACTCAAGGAGCTTGGATGTTTCATCCTGGACAGTGGTTCCCACACTCACTAGTCCTCGGCCCCCTTCCTTCCGGCCTGCGTACAGTCTCAGGGTGCTGGATTTGGGATGGAACCCTCCATGCATGGTCAGGAGCTTTCGTGTCTTAACATCTGTGGTCTGTATCTCCTCCTTTGGCCAGCTTACAATCCCTGCAGGGTATCTGATCACTGGCAGGGCGTAGCTGTTGATTGCCTGCACCTTGTTCTTGCCATTGAGCTGGCTTCTAAGGACTTGCCTCACTCTTTGCAGGTATTTGGCCATAGCCGCTTTCCTTGTTGCCTCTTCAAGGTTGCCATTTGCTTGTGGGATACCAAGGTACTTGTAACTGTCTCTTTATATATATATATATATATATATATATATATATATATATATATATATATATATATATATATATATATATATATATAAATAAAAATGTGTTTCTCACCTTCCACGGTGGTAGGTCTCTCTCACCCTCATGAGCTCGGGTCCTCTACCAGAGGCCTGGGAGCTTGAGAGTTCTGCGCAGTATCTTTGCTGTTCCCAGTACTGCACTTTTCTGGACTGAGATGTCCGTTGTTTTCCCGGTATCTGTTGTAGCCACTCTTCCAGTTTGGGGTTACAGCCCCGAGTGCTCCGATCACCACAGGCACCACTGATGCCTTTACTTTCCAGGCTCTCTCCAGCTCTTCCTTGAGCCCCTGGTATATATATATATATATATATATATATATATATATATATATATATATATATATATATATATATATATATATATATATATATATATATATATATGTGTGTGTGTGTACTGATTGATGGTAACTTTAACAAGCATCCTATTTCCTTATTACAATGATACTATTACTGGGTTTCCAATAATATTTCAAACAGATGGTAGCAACTTAAATTTATATACTGATAAAATGTAGTGTCAGTACTACTGATACTACATAAAATGCTGATTTTTGTGGTAATGCAGCAAGTTCTTGGGCCTAGTCACTATTAGAATGATCAGGTTCAACATTCATCAATATACCTTTTATAATGGGATACCAGTTTCTAATAAATGGACAACTGTCTAACTTGATTGATCGCCAACATGAACAACAATACATAATATATTGTATTCAGTATCAGTGCATTTTATCTCAGTCTCTTGTGGTAGTTTCCTACTCCGAGGTGCAATCTCTTTTTCTGCAGAGCCAGGACATTTGAATTTGATGGGCCGTGAAATTGTTTGTGATCGGTTGTATGTCTGTTAGTGGTTCCTTTGTGAATGATGGTGCAGCCCTCCTCACACAGGATAAAGTGGGATGAGATCTCCTCGACCTGAAAAAGGACAAGTCAAGTGGGATCAAAGGTATAAATTGAACTGTGAAAATTTAATGCCATTGTTTAATATTTATAGAATTTTAAATTATTGTTCACTTAGTAGTGGAGGTTTCATATTTCATTATTTCTACAGCTCAGTTTACAGTCATGCTAATTAAAGTTGCACTATGTAACTTTTCTGGTAAAGGGTCTGCCTCCTGCTTGTCTCCAAGGAAATATTATTGCTTTGTCTAGAATGTTCCTAATTAAACATTTAACACTGCTAGCAGCTAGCAGTCTCACCTCACTACAAGAAGGTTCTGGGTTCCACTCCCATGATGTCCAGGCCTTTCTGTACTGATTTTGTATGTTCTCCCTGTGTCTTGGTTGGTTTCCTTTGAGCTCTCCAGTTTCCCTATCAACCCAAAGTGTGAATAATACGTCAGATCCTCTGATAGCTCCCTGCACTGCAGCATTAAGGATGGGTCAAATGCAGAGGACCAATGTCCGTAGGGGACAAGTAAAGCGTACACTACCTTACCTTACATATCTGACACTTATTCATATAGAGGTGTTTTAGTGCTAAAATATATTTAAAATTATGTATTCTTACACTGGGACAGCTCACCTCCTAACCCTAAGGAGATTTGAAAACTTTTGTCTTTCTTTAATTATTTCAACTCTCTCCATATGTAAAGCTGTGACTGTGGTGTTGCCATGGAGATGAGCAAGGAAAAGTGGCCTGGATTGTCTGACCCCATCAGCTCACACAATATGAGGAGATGAGAGGGATTATTAATTATAGTGAAACGAGAGTTGTGATGGGCTGAGCAATGCTATGACAGCAAGAGAAGTCTTTTGTATTTTTCCCATAGAAATAATACTCTTCACTTACCAGCAACAATGTTGTTTTCTTGTTATATGCTCGGAACAAACTACCAAACAACAGCTATAGTTTGAATTTTGTGCACTGGTCATTATAATAAACCTCATTTCATTTCTTTGCACTCATTGAAATCTATGTACTGTAATGTATTCATTGGCTACACTATCTGCTTATAGGTGGTATTTTGAGGACTTTTTAACATTCAGATATAATATTTTGTTTTGAACTGTTCATTACTATAGCAATGCATAGCATTTTTTTTAATTATCCTGAATCCCAAGGATATTTATGTAAAATATTTGGAATTTGGAGGTATGTAGTAGTGTTGTCATGATACAAAAATTTCAAATTCGATTTTCATACTAAAGAATTAATTTAATATTCGATACAAATTGTGGTACCACAATGAAGTAGTAGTAGAATTTAATTTCTTACAAAATAATAGTACTTTATTATTCATGAGATCTTGCACTAGTTCTGATTAAGCTTAAAATCAGACTAAAACAGTTCAGAAAATTTGAAATTTCATCCTCTTAATCCGATTTTTTGCAGTATTGATACTTTCTCGTGAGTATCTATCTTCGCTTTGGCTATAGTATTGATTAGTATCTGATTTTCAGTACTTCTGACAATCCTTGTACACATGAAGTAGTCTGCTTTTGATCATGTCTGACCAAAGTATCTTGTCCTTATTGTCATGCACATTTTCATTGCTAGGAAATGGAAAAATTAACAAAGGATAAGCAGTTGCATTCATATTCTACCACCTACACTGTAATTGAACTCTCATCTAAAACAGTGTTGGTGTTTTGTGCTTTATTTTTCAGAACCACATGGCTTTTTAAATCTTCTGCAGAGAAGAACACCATTCTTCAACTGTTGTGGTCATTTTCCCTCTCCTGGTTTTTCCTATTGCTCTGAATGATTGAAGCCATGCCTGTTGTGCATGCAACCACAGGTACAGCCAGGCTCTTTAGTCCTCTCTGCTGCAGTTTATAACCCTATGAATAATACATGGGGCAATATTTCAAGCATGCATTACTGTTACTTGGCCTGTTATGGCTGCTTAGGTCCAGATGTCGTGTTTAGTAGCTGTACCTCTGTTGAATGTTGATATTTTTCAGGGCTGCACGAGACACTGGCTGTTCTCACCTCTCAGCTCCACCCCGATGCCAGACACAAAGAAGATCTGTCCTTCCTCAAAGATGTTTTAAGTGAAAAGAGCCTTGCTTATCTTATGAAGGTACAGCAAACCCATCTAAAACAACCCAGGACTAAATCAGGTCTAATCATGTTTCCTCGACTCACAGTGGTAACACAGCATCTTGAGAACCACTTTAGACCTACTTTATCATTAATGTTGCCTGTTTTTACAGATCCATGAAAAATTAAAGCAGTATGAAAAACTTGGTCCAGAACCAGTCTTGGACAGTGCCTCCTGCCTGGCAGAAGATGTAAGTGTAGTCAATTTAGTGATCATAGTAAGTCAACACTGTAATAATAATCTTAATCAAATCTGCAGCTGACTGAAGATCTCCAGAACGGACCTCTGGACAATGATGAAAGAGAGCTGCTCCTACTTCTCAGTGCTCCTCACCTCAAGGTACAGCTTGAGACAGTGCCAGTATTGGCATTGGTGAAATTGGAGGTTTTATAATATTGAGGGTGATATTATTTCCCCAGTATATGTGTGCTTATGTCTCATTTCCAATTTGTGAATCAGATTTGTCTTAAATAAAGGAGCAACTGGGCAAAAAACATGGCTGCATGTTTAAACAATACATACATTATTACAAATAAATACATTTTATTGTTTTTAAATGTGCGAATTTTACTGTACTTTAACATACATTTGTGGGTCTTGTTATGGATTTTAATATTATCTTATTTTATTGGCCACAGCAGCAAGACAAATTTTGGATATTGTATCAAAATATAGATTCAAAATATCCATACTGTCCATATTAACAGTATGATTGGAATTGTTTAGATGGATTGTTTAGACTTATGTAATAAGGGACTTCCCTTATATGATCTTGTTTACCATATGCTGACTGAGTAGAATACTTGCTGTGTGAAATAGATAAAACATTTAAACATTTCCCATTTTTAATTAATCCTAGTTTTTATGGACTATACTAACAATATGTTGTCTATATTTACCACAGGCGGTGCTGTCAGCTCATGACACAGTGGCCCAGAAAAACTTTGACCCAGTGCTGCCCCCTCTCCCTGAAGAGTTGAACGATGACTTTGAGGAGGAGTCTGTGAAAATTGTCCGTTTGGTCAAAAACAAGGAGCCTCTGGTGAGTAGTAATATAGTAGTGAGTAGTAAAGTATTCGTAATTGCACATACATAAAGGGGATAATTGCTTTCTCACAACCAAACTACAGACATGTATCAGTTTGTTGTTAGGACTTGGATTGATCACCTTCATAACATTTTTGTTTTTAATCAGGGTGCCACTATTCGCAGAGATGAGGCCACTGGGGCTGTAATAGTGGCCCGAATCATGAGAGGAGGAGCAGCTGATCGCAGTGGTGATTTTTTATTTTTATTTAAGTTTTTGTTCATTTATGCGTTTCAAAGTGATGAAAAAATACTACTGTTGACAACTCATTACATAATATTATATGCTCTGAATAATGGTTTATTAAGAGCAAACTGAAGCGGTGAATAAACTATAAGCATGTATAGCAGTTCTACACTGCACTGTCTCTTGTACTACTGACAGAGGATTACGCTGTGTAACCCCTGGAACTGTCAACAAGAGATCAAGTTCTTGAGATTAGTGCTTTGAGATTGTATATTTTAAGATTACAGGTTGCTTGTGCTTGTGGTTTCCATGGTGATGTTTTGTATACGCTAATCTATATTATTTTCACTTTTCATTATTATCTTGTTGTGATTATTGTTGTTCCAGGTCTGGTGCATGTAGGAGACGAACTTCGAGAAGTAAATGGGAAGGTCATCACCCACAGACGACCAGACGAAATTAGCCAGATACTGGTAAATACGCTAGAAACATAGAAAAGAGCTGTTTATATATACACTTTTACTCACATATACTCTGTTACATTGCGATTTCGTAGTCCCAGTCCCAAGGAACTATCACATTGAAGATTGTACCAGCTGTAGCAGAAGAGGATCGACTTAAGGAGAGTAGGGTCGGCATCATTTTTATTAAATCTTTAGTTTGCTTTAAATCCAGTTTGTTTCCTACTAAGGATCAATAAAAGTATATATCTTTTAGGTTTACCTTCGAGCTCTGTTTGACTACACTCCGTTTGAGGACAAAGCCACCCCATGCCAAGAGGCAGGACTCCCTTTTAAGAGAGGGGACATTCTGCAGGTGGTGAGCCAGGAGGACACCACCTGGTGGCAGGCCAAGAAAGTTGGTGACAGTAACCTACGTGCTGCTCTTATTCCCTCAACTCAGTTTCAGGATAGGTACTGTTATATCGAACTTAAATCTAAATTTTTAAAAATACATAAATTGGTTTGGTTTTAAATTGGATGGTTTTCTTTTTCTCCCTCAGGCGTTTGAGATACAGGATGAAAATGGGTTCTTTTCCTCATCCCAACTCAATCAAAGTCCCCACATGTAAGACAATTTATAATGTACAATCACCAAACCACGCTCTGGGGCTCAGAGCACATTGTAATCTCATCTATCCAAGAAACAACAGATGAGATTATGAGAGAAGACTGTGGTTAATCTCTCAAAAGATACAGTTTCTTTTTGAGTTGGATCTAAAAATTTGATCCAGATTAGATTTAAGAAAGGTTCATTTTTCTGAAGACAATTGTTAAGGTGGGGGAAGAGGGACCCCAAAGCAGAATCAGAACACAGTCAAGTTTAAGCAGTTTATTGTACAAACGAAGGCAGGCTGAGGAAGCAGGGAGCTGGCCAACTTCTCCGGAGGCAACGGCAGACCACCAGGAGACACCTGGGAGAAAACAGGAGTAGGTAAATCCAGGGCAAACAATAAGCAAGACGGGAATAAATCCAAGAGCCTGGTCACGCTACAGAACAGGACAGAATTATCTGGCAAAGTGGTGATGAGAAGACCAGGACTAAATACTGAGGTAGATGAAGGGATTGATTGCAGGTGTGTCTCATCTGCTCCGGAAAAAGCCAGCCATGCCCCCTGCCACACTCAAGCTCTGAAACAGAAAAGGGAGGGGGAGAGAACAAAAACACAAATCCTAACAACAATAATATGAACATATTTGATATCTCCAGGAAATACTGCGGTGTCTTGATAGTTGTAGCAAAGATTGGGATGCACTCCCAAAAGTGTAAGAATTTTAATGTTATTTAAATTATGCTCCTGTTTCACAAATATTTCTGTCATTTGTCATCATGCTTGCCTCAGACGATCAGGCCGATAGAGGTAAGTCTTCAGATATGGAGTACAGAACAAGCTCATTATTCAACTCTTTGCTTTCATCCCCAGACCCCACAGCCAGTGTTTAGAGTTGTTTGACTAAAATCATAATGGATCATTTTGATGTTGCACATTGTGCAGTGAATTTATTTCCTGCACTGTGCTCTGTTTTGACAATGTCCTTGTTTGTCTCCCACAGAGGACTGTGACTGTGAGGCTGTTCTGAATGGGAAGGACTTAGGTGAGGAGGCCAGTGTTTTGCCCATGATAAGTATGGCTTCATTAACTGCTGCTGTTTGTGTGTGCCACATTTATTGAGATACTGAACCAGACTGAGTGCTATGTGAATACCATTCCCATACTTTAGTATACTTTTGTTTCAGCCTATAATTGAATTAAATAAAAGTGATTTAGTCACATGTATTATTGGATGTTATCAGTGCTTATATTCATCAGAGCAGATGCTATAAGTTACTGTAAATGTAGTGAGTCTTGTATTGTTGCTGCTGGTTCTTTTGTTGTTTATGAGCTTCATAGTGAAACATTGGTGAAGCTGTTCAGCCACTTCTTTGTCTCACATCCACGCTATTGTTTGTTTGGCGTTTTGTATGACACATTTTGTGGCTCAGTATGGAAGTCAGCTTTAGCTTTGTGGTCATGTAATGGTCCATATTGCTATTTGTTGCTTTGTAAGGTGTAGATGCATGGCTCTGTAGCTTCTCTTTCTATATATTGTAGTATATATATACTGCGTTGATCAGTTGATTCAGATGCTTAACGAATTGGTCTAATATGAGTTTAATATGAGCTGTAGTTTCTCCCAAGAGTAAGACAACTGCTGCCTTCTGTGGCCATTCTCTGTCATGGGATTTTTCTTCAGGTAATCATTTGTACTTGACATGGGAGGATAGTTTGTATTATACAGGAGCAATAAAATACCACTAGTGTAGATAAGTGACATAGTGGATAATTTTCTGTGGATGTGTGAGCACAGCCAGCCTGAGGAGAAGTCTACGCCTAAAGAAGGATCGTCAGGCTTCATCGGGAGATGCCCACACTCCAGAGGCCAATCACCTAAACTTCCTGATTTATGAGGAGGTTACACAGTATCTGCCACGCTCGGACGAGAACCCCCGCCTCATAGTGCTCATTGGTGAGATATCATAAAACTAGTACTTCATAGTGTAAGCAGCCTAATCCATAATCTGTTCATTCTTTTGTTATGGCAGGTTCACTGGGAGCGCGAACCACTGAGCTCAAACAGAAGGTCATAGCTGAAAATCCCAGGCGCTACGGCCTGGCTGTGCCACGTAAGTCTCTTATTGGTTTAGTTTACATTACCTTTTCCCGCCCCTATAATCTGACTCAAACTCACTGTGTAGATGTACAGAGACAGATGTGGCTGTGTAATCTACAGGATTAGAATTAATCTATTTTTCAAACATTGCACTCTCAGATGGCACTTTACCACTATTAATGTAAACAGCTTATAAGATTAAACAGGTTAGCTGGAATTGAATTATACTATAATATATTATTTAAGATATAGAACCTATGTATTATTAATTCTGTTTTAATCACCACTGTGGGTTAGACACCACTCGAGCCAGAAGGAGTCAGGAGAGAGAAGGAGTGGAGTACCACTTCATCAGCAGAGCAACATTCGAGGATGACATCCAGAGCGCCAAGTGAGTGTGGAAGCATCATCTTTTTCATCAATCAAATAACAGCAGCAGATGGTTTACAATGCAGGATTTAAGGAAAATAAGAGCTTTTCATTAACACTGTGTTCACCCATCTGCTTTCATACACTGGTGTTTTGTTGTATTGCAGATTTATTGAATATGGGGAGTATAAAGACAATCTCTACGGCACCAGTTTAGAGTCCATCCACAGAGTTCTGGCTCATAACAAAGTCTGTCTGGTGGATGTACAACCTGAGGTTTGTAATTCAGGCAGACTCTTTATTGAACTGTACTATGAATGGGCTCAGTTTGGCTCTTTAAAAACTTACTTTAGTTGAATCATGTGTATGCCAACATTTATTGTTTTCATGTTATAAATTATATTTAGGCATTAAAAACACTACGGACAGCTGAGTTCAAGCCGTATGTCATATTTGTCAGACCTCGTATCCTTGATAGTCAAAGGAAACTCCTCGGCTCCACTTCTTCTCTTTCTGCTGGAATAACGGTAAAAATTTTAACTATAAAATGTACCAGAACATAACTCTGGTTGCTCACTCCTCCATAATGGCTCTTTGTGTTTCTAAAGGAAGAGGACCTGATGGAGATGAAACAGTCAGCTGACCTCATTGACGAATGCTATGGTCATTGGGTGGACTATGTTCTGTTGAAGGAGGATGCTATGAGTGCCTTGATTGAGCTGCAGGTTGTGATGGAGCGGGTGCAGAGGGAGCCACAGTGGGTGCCTGTGTCCTGGCTCCAGAGCTAGCCCCTCCATGCTCCCATTGCTCAATTTGTGCCAAAATAGACCGTTACAGTGCTGATATCGGCACCTCTGATTTAAATCAGTCATGTGAGACTTTGTGTTGTAATTTAAGACTTTCTGACACCAACACACAATTCACTTTCAGTAGTGATTTATGGGATTTTTTGGCCCTCCAGGACAATTTTCACCTCCAGTTACTTGGGATATACAACAAAAACTCGCTCGCCAGTTTACTTACAATTGGTATTTTTCTATGACAGAAAAAGTTTCTTTCTTGACACTAAGATTGAATAGAAAAAAAAACATACATATTGTGTCCAAAAAGAATTCAAAATGGGTCCATAATTTGAAGCATATTTTTTTCTTTTTACATTTTGTTTTTAGCAATTATCTTATTTTTATCCATTTTTATTGCCCACGATCTTCAAAGGTGCCAACATTAAAGGGCACCGAGATGTACTAATGACAATACGCTTTATTCTACCCGCTATTTTATTTGTGTAAACAACTAGCAAGGATTGGTGTTGTGAATAAAAATAGTGCTGAAATGTATCCACCCTGAGTAGGAGCAGCTTGTGCCAGACACATGGTTCATGCATGCAGTAGATATGTACAGTGCAAGATCAATGTTCACATAACCAGCTAAAATGAAATGTGCCATATTGTACAAAGTGTTGATGGTAAATAAAATCAAAAGGAAGTGAACAGAAAAAAGTAATAATGACTTCAGTGCTTTTTACTTGGGGAAAACATTTTATTTTTGAATGACTTATGAATGACAGTTATAAATCAAACCATAAACAAAGAGGAAAAATATACATAAGTGTGTGTTTTGCTGTGTGTCCAAGTGCACTATTTCCACAACTTCTTAATGGACATGTTCTTCTCACTGTCTTTTTGCATCACCTGAAAACACATTAAGAAAATTAGTACCAGAAACACTTCAAATTATACATTATATTACAACTGAAATAATTTAACATGCCTTTGCCACAGCCATCTCAAAGTCCTCCTGGGTTACATGCACTCTTCGTTCTCTCAGGGCGTACATTCCTGCTTCTGTGCATACACCCTATAATAGAGCACCAATTAAGAGCACATTCAAAGGCAAGCATTTTACACATTTTGTACAATTTCTTTTTACTTTAACTTCAGCTCCAGATGCTCCAGGCATCAACTCTGCGATCTTCCTCAGGTTGATGCCACGAGTGAGGTTCATCTTTCTGGAGTGAATCTTCAAAATGTCAAGACGGGCCTGGTAAAAAGAGGGAGAAAATTTGTTTTTTTTTCCAATTGTCCCTTTCATAACTTTATTTAATTTTAAAACACATAATAAGTGCTTTGAGTTCCCCCTTTTTACCTCTTCATTAGGAGGAGGAAATTCAATCTTCCTGTCAATTCTTCCAGGCCTTAGCAAGGCAGAGTCCAAGATGTCAATTCGGTTGGTTGCCATAATGACCTTTAAAAGGAAAATGGGTTTTAATTTTCATTGAAGACAAATTTAAAATATGTAACAATTTGTACTTGAGAGGGAATACCTTGATATTTTTAGTGGCTTCAAATCCGTCCAGCTGATTGAGTAGCTCCAGCATTGTCCTCTGAACCTCACTGTCTCCACCTGAGCCCCCTTCAAGACGAGATGAACCAATGGAGTCAATCTCATCCATGAATATGATAGATGGAGCATGCTCTCTGGCCATGACAAACAGCTCACGCACCATACGGGCACCTACAAACAAAGAAGAAAAGGATATAAAAAAAAGCAGATAAATAATATAGAAACACACTATTAGGCATATCTTACCTTCTCCAATAAATTTCTGAACCAGCTCTGAGCCAGACACTCTGATGAAGGTGCAGTCAGTGTGATGAGCCACAGCTCTGGCCAGTAAGGTCTTCCCAGTTCCAGGAGGTCCATACAACAGCACACCCTGCACAACCAAGATAGTACATTTTTGTTCTCTTCAAACACTCTCTTAGGGATTAAGCGGAAGATATATATGACATACCTTGGGTTGAGCAATTCCCAAAGCTTCAAAAAGCTCAGGGTGCTTGACAGGAAGTTCAATCACTTCTTTGATTTCCTTGATTTGCTTATCTAGTCCTCCGATCATTTCATAGGTCGAGTCCGGTACCTTCTCCACCATCATGAGGGACACAAGAGGGTCCACCTTGTTTGGCAGTATCTTGTGCAAAGTGTAGCTGTCATTACGCAGAGCCACACGACAGTTTGGAGTTACCTATAACAAAAAATATACAATACTATCTAGTCAATGTTCAATTATTAAAACATGTTCATGTTAAAATATGATAATTAAAAAAAAAAAACTTACATCATTTATGTCGATGTTTTTGTCCACATCCACAACAAATTTGCCTTCTGGATGTACCTGGAAATGTAATATTATTATACTATATAATTTAGGATCAGACAAAACTAAATAATTTTAAAAAAGAAAATCACATCCTACCTTTACCAACACTTTCTTTTTGTCCATGACCCGCACAACTTCGCCGACATATGAGCCCTGCTCCTGCAGAAGCTGCAACTCCTCACGAAGGAGACGTACTAGACCACAAAGAACAAAACACTTTATTAAAACGGACTACTAGCATTTCAATTTTATCAACTATAAAGCAAAATATACCTTTGGCGTTGAGCTCATTTCGTTGGGCCTGTAGACGTCTCAAATTCTGGCTCTTATCGTTTACTGTCAACTGTTCAAACAAAAGAAAACAAAACATGTATTAGAACAACATATATTTAAGCTGCCAAAACAAAATAATTACCTGTAATTCTTCAATCTTTGATAAATAGTACTGTCTAAGTCCTGTTCCACCTTTATTATCGCCCATTTCCATCTGGAAAAAGGGGAAAAGAATCAAGAGTTTTACACCAAGGCTACTGCTTACATTCAAGAAAATGGTCAGACAGGAAATCAATATACTTCTTTGAAAACAAGTTTAATGACATAATTTATGTACAGTCCAGTGAGATCTATAAAACACTAACTTCATACATATAAAATCCATGAAATACAAAAGTATCACGCAACATGTCAGAACTATGTATGTAGCTAGAATGTTTTCTTTGTGATTGACGAAGCACAGGATATAGAGTATTATTGCCGTGCAAGGTGCAGTCATAGTTTTGGTTGTTGTTGTATGGAGTGTGAACGAGAATAAAGCCCGACAATCAATGTTGTTTAAAACAGCATAATGTCAACAGTGCTGTTTAGCGTTAGCTGCTCAAGCTACAATGAGACAGCAAACCAGTAGTGAACGAGGCATTCATTGAAGGGATTTAGCGTGACCAGAATATGTGAAATACTAATGGGAATCTATTAAAATACACCAGAAATCAACGTCTAGCGGGTTTCATTTTTATGTTAAATGTCACTTTCGCGTATAATTTAACACTAAAAGAGCTAAAGCAACAGAAAAAAATACCTACATGATCGACACCGTCCACCTCCATCTTGACTTTTTTAACTTCCGTTTGCAACCCAGCCAACTTCCGTTTTTTTTTTTTTTTTATTCTGGCGACTCAAAGAGCCATCTAGTGGCATACTTAGGCTTTGAAATTCATGTACTTTTTACTTTCCACATATTCTAAATGGGTTATCAGTTATTAAGAAAATCACTATATAAAATAATAAATCACTATATCATTTAGTCACAACATGTTTGAAAACATTCATTTTCCTACAAGGTCACTCATAGCCTATTTTAATTAATAATTTTAGTGCTAAAACCGTATAGCAGTGTTTGCAAGTTCCATTTTGCATATTTCCAAATGGTAAGAGCACATTGGGTTACACTTGCAGCTATTTGAGTAGCGGTAAAGTTCAGTTCAGTTTCGAGACCTGATATACCTGTTGTAACACAGCAGTTAAAAGCAAGCTTTTAGACCAGCCCAAACTTGCAAACCCTTATGGCAGCATCACTCTGTACAAGAACCTACCCTGCACTAAATTACTAATCCCTGACTATCACATTTTAAAGTAATAGAAAACAGTGAATAATGGTAAATGTTTATTGTAAAAATCCAGATATATAAAATATATGGCTCTTTGATTGTCATTATAAAACATGCAGATGAACAAAAACGTGAAGAAAGTTACACAATATGTTAACCTGGAATGTTCAGAAGATCCCATATAAGCCCTGTACAAAAGCATTCAAGTTACCCAATAAAAATATATATATTTGCTGCCATTATTAATAAGACATATCTCTTTTCTGTTAATCTTCACAGTATAAAGGCCATTGATTACTTAAATGGCCAAATACAAGAAGGAAAAAGATTAAAGCATTTTACAGGTCAATAGAAGATTTTAGATGGAAGAGAAACATTAAACAAAACAAAGAAACAATACAAGAAATCAACCATCCACAACCAGTTAAAAAGGTTAAATAGCACCAATGCCTATGGTTTAGAGATGGATCATTCACATCATATTTAACAAAATCAATGCTGCAATTTGTACAATTTAAGTACAAAACAACTAAGCAAGAATAACAATTATTGACCATAAACACTTGCACTTTGGTCCAATAAAATTTAGATTTTAAAACAAACAAAGCACCAGTTATACCAGTTTATCATATTTACAAAGATGGCTTTTAGACTCCTAACCTGCAACATCCACTTGATTCTGATCAAGCTTTTTAGCACAAGTAAGATTTAGATTCAACATCTGTGTCTTTAGGTAAGGCGGATCCCCAACACCTGCTCCAGCTCCTGACGTCTCTGCTGCACCTACAAAATATAACCAGAAGTATACACACATTTAAAGTGGATTAAAAGGCATCAAAGTGCATTGAAAGTAAGCTTTTTTTCTGACACATTCATATATGGTGGGTATAAAGTGGGTGCCTTGCCTCATGACACAGCAACTATAAGGCAGTGCCAAGTGTGGTAATTGAATCAACATTAAAAATGAAATTAAACAATTGCCTATTAGATGTTATTACTTTTGAGTAAACGTATCGGCCAACAGCTTCTGGGACCCAGGCTTCTTGATAAAACTCTGCCCTTCTCTCCTCCTCAGGATTTCCAGTCACATCAGTCATTAGCTGCGTCAGAAAGAAATAATTAAGGACACATGTAAATAAAAAAAATTAATAATCACTGATATTGCACAAACCTTAAGATCTCTGCTCTGTGATTTGAGCCAATCCTGTATGAACTCCTGTGGATTATTGCTGAAGCTTAACATGAAATCCCTCTCTGTTTTTAATTGATTTATATACTCTATCGTCTCATGGATCTGCAACAGAAGAGAATTTGTCAAAACTTCAGTTTTTCAGTTGGAAAAAAGTTTCAGCATAGATTTTCAGAGTTTGTACCTTCATCTCCAGAGCTGCAATCTCCTGTTGGTTTGTGGTGGAGGATAAGAAGCTATTCATCTGGCTCTTCAGCGGGTCATCCACTTCCACATCAATGTCATAGCACGCAGTCTTCTTCTGATCTGTCGGGTCCACACTACTCAGAGGAAACAGGAGCAAGACCAAGACTCCATCAGCATATACTTTATGTCAATATATAGAGCAACAAGCCAGTACTTCAAACACACAAGATTAATGACTATTTATACCTGATCATGTGATTGATAATGATTGGATCTGGGTGCTGCAAAAGGCTTGCAAGTTTCATAGGAATCTCTGAGAACCTCATGCGATGACAACCAAAAATCTGTTTAACAAACAAAATTTTTATTTGGATTACTCAATGCACGTTATTTCGCAAGTCAAGAGGCTGTTGAGTTTTATACATTTTGAACTGCTGTGTAGTCATCTAAATACCTGTCTGAAATAGCGGTTGCAGTTGATGTATTCCTTCTCATGGCTGTCCTGCAGTTTGTTGTTTTTGATATAAAGCCAAAGAGCCTGCATGATGCTGGCCCGAGTCTGTGTGTGCACGCCCAGCAGACGAGCCAGACGTGGGTCAAGTTTGTACTGAGGGGGCTAGGTCGAAGGAAGTTAAAGTTGAGTTGAATTTAACTGTCACTTTTCCACTGTAAACAGATAATCCTGTTAATACAAATATATATTGTATTCAGGAACCTACCTGGTGGTCAAGCATAAGGAGAAGAGTGCATTTGACATTCACATCTCCAGGTCGTTTGACCTGAAAACCATCCGTTTCCTGAGTTGTTGGCATCCTGTGCCACTGAAACAGCAAAAACATCTTTTAGTTTAAAATCTGTTTTAGTTCAAGTGTGTAAGTGTGTGCAGAAGGTTTAATGCTCATTGTCAATGATTAAGTGCTTGGATTAAAGCAATGTTTTCCATGCCCAACCTACGGCTTTTGATCGTCTCCCTTTTCAAAGAAACAAAGGACCGTTTCCAAAACTTTAGTGATTGCAGCTGAACCAGACTGCAGCAGATGAAGTGTTCTGGCCTGGCGTGTGATATACTGTGAGGGGACCACATCACATGACTGTGCAAAGCTCTCATACCTCCACCAAGTGATTGTCTGGTCCATAGAGTTCTTTATCCAACTCAATCACCAAACTCTTGAAGAAGGACGAGAACTTTCTCTTCTGTTTTCCGGTCTGAAAATACAAAACAGTGGTATAAATGACAAATATGTTAGTGCCAAAAATAATAATAATAAACATATGCAATGAAAATATATGAATATATAATGGTAGTATAAATAATCAATATATAAATAAATCAAGAAAAAATTAAAACATGAGACAAATGAAACAAAAGCTATGTATTGTTTTTTTCAGTTACTGCATTGTTTAACCATGACCACAATGGGGGAGGTGTACTTAACTGTAGACAACTCGAAAGGCCTGTAGCACCCCACCCTCTCCCAAGCCCTGGGAGTTTGCACAATATGAGCCTTCCCACTCCTCTCAAACATCCCTGTTTCTCTCCTCACCCTTCAACCCTCCTCCGCACGCTTGGACCAAAAGAGGCAGGAGACAAATTAACAGCAGGAATCCTCCTTCATGTGGCCCCAAACACCACAATGAGGAGATCTACAATTGATGGAGGGAAAGCATGTCAGCTCTTGGTATGCGACGGCCAGTGGTTTCAATTCCTCATTTGAAAAAGAGGCTTGTGCAAGGGCTTTGGCGAGCAGAGGGGAGAGCAGTAACACACATCTGGTTGCATGCTTTGAGACGGGCCAAGTGAGGTTAGAAACATGATCAGAGGCGCTGGCTTAAAGGGACTATTGGTGGATTTCAGATGACGTCAACACATCCTATAGTTCTGCAAGTTCTGTAAAGTCTATAATGTGAGTTGATTTTCTTGTTTGGATGGATGTATAATATTTCTCATGCTGAGTCAGCCAGCAAAGCACTTTCCCAGAATGCTTTGCAATTGGGAGACACATTCTCCTGCCACCATCATCACACAACATCATTACAGTTAACAGTCTGAAAACAGTCAGTTAACTTTTACCTCTTCCAGAAGTTTGCCTTCCACCCGGAGCTCCCATGAGGACACTTTCTCAGCTTCCTCACCCTCAGGCTTACTAGGGGTGTATGTATTTGAAATGTAGATCCTGAGTTTGCGCTTTTGCTGGTTATAAAAATAATTCAGCATCATTGAAAATATTTCACTTACAGAAATAAAAGTAAACTGTAATTCTTAAGACCCTTTCATAAATGTACAATGTGCTACCATGATGGGTTTCTTGATGGCCTCTTGAATCTCCATCCGTTTTCGAGCTATGGTTTGATCAAGTTTTCTTTCAAAGGCCAGCAGATCCATATACGCCTGGGACTCAGGAACAAGGTCTCTGATCTAAAACAACACCATCTCTTTTTAAGCAAAAGGTAAAATACATAACCAAGGTTATTTTGCAACTGTACTTTTTTACCCTCTGAGGGAGGACCTTGTCAGCCATCTTACGTCTTTTGGCTCTACAAATATACACACACTTTTAAAGGGGGCACACAACTAACCATCTTGTTAGTAATGGTTACATACAGTATCACATCACACAATTATGAGACATTTTACGAAGATTTCTACTACTGGTATTGCATTCAATTACAGTAGATCGCTGTATCACTTTAAAATGACCATCTCAAGCTTCTTTTTAGCCACTACTCAAAGAAGAGGACATTGTGTCCTTTAAGTGAATTAGGCACTTCACTGTAATCACGTCTAAATCACAGTACTCTGGAAATTTAAATAATCCTACACGAAAACTCAGCAAATATCGCCTTCAGTTAAAATATTTCACATTTATGAATACAGTAACACCACAAAGTCATAATATAGAGCAGACAAATGAGTGTTTTGAAAACAGGGTCATGAGATTGCCCTATTCTCGTGTTTGTGAGTGTTGCTGCATGAACAGTGACTAGAAGAAAAAATAGTGACAGCATTTTATTTTGTTTTCAGACATGTAATCAACAACAGCAAGATAAAACACACATCTCACCTACAGAATATAAAATAATTAGTAATTTCTTCTACTGATGCTGCTTAAAGTACCTTAGAATGTCGTGAAACCCATTTCATTTAACTCACACTCCTTTGTTTAGAGCTTACCCTGCACGCCTTGGGCCTCCCACAGAATCTTGTTGTGGCTGATGCTGAAGTTGTAGAAAACGTTTCCTTGAGGGGTCCATAGATGGGGGTCCCATTCCAGGACGCATGGACATGTTCCCACCTCCAAAAGAAGGACCCGGGAGTTGACCCCCCATTGACCCCATATGGCCCCTGACTCCACTGGGTGGCATCCCTGGGCGCTGAGCAAAAGAAGGAACAGTGCTATTTGACAAGTAGACTGAAATAAAAAAAATTAACTATCACTGATTAACATGACATTATTGATAAAGTATAAAATAGTTGTGACACATGCTTTAATATATTAGCCTTTGAGTTACAGAATCTACTACATGGAATACATTTCCAATAACAAAAGCATACATAATAGTTCACAATTATGTGTATTATGCACATCAAACAAGAAAAAGTTAGTGAAAGACATGACGCTACAGATGGTGTCAAACCGGGATAAAGCCATGCGTGCTAAGCGCTGACAGATGGCGCAGACGATAAAACTTTTGTTTTCAGAAAACTGAACTGACAGAAAGGACGCTGAGGGGTAACCACGTGACTGTATTTTACACAATCCATAAACTTTACTCGGGGACAAACAGTGTAAATCCAAACTTATATATTATAAAATAATCAAAGAAATGAAGACCACAACATGCGGAAGTTATATCTTTAGATACATGTATAAAATTAAGAAGTCGGCAGGAACATGTTGTAACACCCATATATTTGATATTTTGATAGTTGAAGTACCTGGGGATACTGCGGGGCGGTGTTCATGCTCCGGGGGTATCCCGCCGGGGATTGTGGCATCCTCACAACCGCTGCATGAGCCACATTCATGGGATTCATGTTTGGGTTCATCTGCGGACCCGGGAAGCCTCCTCTTGATGCCATAGTTTAACTCCACATGTGCTCCAAAAGTAATAAAAAAAAACTTTTAACTAAATTTTAAGTAACATGAATCACAAGCACGCGTGAAAACCGAGTATAAAAAATACGAGGTGACAGAAAATATCCGTTTAAAGGGAGGTCCTGTTTGACAGCAGCCGCACTGTCAACAAAAAGCTAGCTGGAGTTAGCTCGGTGCATGTCCGGGGTTGCTTCCTTCTCACTAAACGCCTCCTTTCCGAAGCAGAAGCGAGTTACCGCCTTTATTATGACATCTCTTCAAACCACCTATGGTGCAAGAATGCAAAGCGGGACGAGTTCAGTAACTCAGCTATATCTGTGATGATTATGGTATCAATTTGCCCGCTGAATGATAGTTCGTTACCTTCTCTCAGCGTATTAATCATATTTGCAGAACTAATAAAATCTTGCACCACCACCTTGGCTTCTCCAGCACTAGTGAAACTTAACACTGTCCTTTCTAAAACATAACTCCAATAAACTTACTAAATAATATCCAAACAGGATATAAACCATACCCAACCAGCAAATGACCTATATTTTCTTACATTAGGCTACTAAAATGCATGAAATATAGCCCAATTGCTTAGGCGAATATTTTTAACATCGGTTTGGTCTATGTGACAGTAGCGCCCTCTTGCGGTGATACTGTTGTTTACATGCCAGGAAAGATTAACTTAAAAGGATATTTAGCAATTTGCACTGTGCACGTAACATTGAACGAGAGCTTTTGACCGATAAATCATTTATTACGCTAAACAGATGAAATACACTCAGTCATGATAGCAGCATTTTTGACTATTGTAATATATACACATCACACCAAGAATATAGCCTATATAAGCCTTTACAATGTAAACACATGAGTAGAGAATGCTAGAAAATTAGCTGATTTATCAACAGAAGCAAATACAGCTGCTTCTAGCACTTATAATTACCCCTTCATTTAACCTACTTATCTCAAGATAATCCCCAGGTTTCACATAAGCATACCAAAAACTGCCAATATGAAAGACAACCACTTTGTCATGATTGTCCAATATTGTGACACATTTTTTTTATCTACTTGAAAACAACAGTAGGACCTACTGACACCTGATGCTTAACTTTTATATATGCATAATGTTGCAGCAACATTGCTTAAGTCCTGCTTGGCCACTGGACAAGTTTGTGCGGTAAAAAAGCATGTAGAAATATTCATATACTTTGGACTCCAGCAAATCATTTAAAAACAAAAATAATAGTGAGAATTGGTTTTGTCAAGTACTGTCAAGTATGGAAAAGGACTGGCTGCTTTTGCTCATCAGTAAACACTATAGAAGTCCCCTATAACTGAAACGTCCTTGCATCTTAAAATAAAGGCAGAAGTTTTACAGTCTTCCTGTGCGTGTAGGTGTTATTGAGGGAATGCCTCCTCTTTCATCATCATGCAAGGGCTTTCCTGATTTTCCATGCGACGTCTAGGGCCCATTAAACCTGACAGGTCATAAAATGAGAAGTCATGATTACATCCATTCATTGCACATTATAATGACAGAGAGCTTGGCATTGAAATTAATGGACTGACATTTACCCCACAAAGCAAAAAATAAATAAATTACTTACTGCTCTTATGTTTGAAAGATTTTGATCTTCTGGGTGAGTTTGGATTCTGAGAATAAAGGGAAAAAATCTCATTAGTGGATTGTGACCATTTGACCCATTATATGTTGATGAATCTTAATTTGAAATACCTTTTCAGATTTTCTTTTCTTGGCTGAAAAGAAGAGGGGAGAAAGGAGATTACAATAAGTCCCACCACACTCAGGCCTTTAAATAAAAGCACACATTACCCTTCTTTTCTGCCCCATAGGACCAGTCATTGTCATTGACATCATCATTATCCTCTTGGTCACTTTCAGACTTGTTGTTTGTGTTATTGTTGTTGTTGGTGGTGGTGGTAGTGTTACCAGTGACAATTCTGTGAAGGAGAGTGACATGGGTTTAGCCCATCACTTAAAAGTGTGAACTCTCAGGAGAAGCAGATGGCTTTAGTTACCTTTTCATTCTTTATTTATGACATATAAAGAGATAACAACGGCATGAATCACGATTAAAATCATGATCTAGGTTCTAAAAAAAAAGTGATATGATTTTTTGGCATATAGTCCATCTCCAGACAGAATCCAATTGGAATCATTATATCATCATTATATACACAGATACAGTACCACTGACCTTGTATTCAGCAAATACTGACATTACTAAATAGGCTAAAGTCAAAATGGACTACCTGCGATTGGCTATACGGCTGCTGTTGCGTCCCATTCCCAGACATTTCTCCAGGTGAGGAGCAAACCTGGAGGCAGCAATGCTCCGATTACAGTTGGGACAAACACATTCTTTGTTTTTCCACTGGTTGAACACTTGGCCAAACACATCCAGGCCTGGCTGGTCCACAATTTCTACAAACAATGACAAATGTTTAGTTGGACCAAAAATGCTGTTTCCCCTTTCGGTTGAACAAAATGCATACCAAAGTCCCGCATGCTTTCTTGGTCTGTGTCATCCAGGAAAAAATAGCCCTGTTTGACTGCCCTGTGGACCTCAAAGCACAGACCCAGACAGGCATCCTCCACCAAGTCAGACAGGATGTCCTGAGCCAGGCCCTGCAGAGGCAGAACAGAACATAGTCAGGGCTCAGATTTGGATCCTCCAATCAGGGTTTCATTTGCAGGGGCTCCAGGTAATTATGTTTTACCTCCAGCTTGCTGTTGTCCAGGCTGGACACCGAAACCTCCTCCATTTTCATTTGACAGATGTAGCAGATGAGCCGAGACTGCTGTGGTCATGCTGTAGCGCAGCAAGCATCGGTCAGAACAGGTCTGCAGCAGATAGAGCCATATTAAACATCACCACAAGATAAAACCAGTGCGAGTGCAAGTATCTGCGGATGCTGCCACTTACAAGACGCCGAGCGGTGCCGGGGAGTCCCTCATTTAGTCTATCCTGTGAAATGGACACCAAGATCATTAATTTGCTTGGTTACGTTATGAACCGTAACTCAGGAGACAAAAACAGACAGAAGCATGCACTCTCATTGATCACATAGCATAGTCGGTTACTTCAAAGTAGCTTAGCCAAACCCTATGGAAAACAAAGAGCGTGGCTATGAATAGGCTGGAGACGGTGCCAAGGTGCGCCTTGAGGCGGCATCCACTGCTAAAAGACTCAATTAGATATAGTTATAAATCAGGCCATGAAAACGCTTACCGGTGTGGGCCCGAGAAGATACACATTTGTAGTCGAATGAGACTTTGAAGAAATAGGGCTGAGTAAAGACTCGTCCCGGGGTGCTGCTGCACTGCGGCTGTGCGCCTCTCCGCTCCTCACTCAAAGTACGACTTTAGACCAAACTATACCGTCATTACATTCAGAGGCACTTTTTAATTATAACCGCAATCTCAGCCACGCTAATGTCTTATTGTGTTTATTTACCCATTTCGACAGGCGTCCATCTTTACATCAGACAGACAGTAGTAATCGATCGCTAGACGGGCTCTCGCCGCCAAGCGCTTTCTCCACAACACTGCAAACTTCAGCACCTCCGGAATCAAGTGTAGCAATTTGGCTATTTACTGCGTAACAGTACAACACATTACGCTACTTTTCAGCGCATACAATAAAACGCTAACTCCATCGGCTTATTAATTACATAACATGCACATAGGCTGGTTAGATTTCAATGTGTTTAGGCAATAAACAACGTGTTTTTTTATTTTTATTATTATTAAGAAAAATAGACCTACGTCATTATATAATATAAATATACATAAGGCCAACACACTGCATCAGCTTCGGACCCAGAGGTTTCTGCTTATTGCTTCTCTCTTAAAATAGATCAAACATGGGGGTTTCCTCTTCTTCGTCTTGTATGACAACCTGTACATGAGCATACGAGGGATTTGATGGACCTTTATATAGTTTATAAATTTAACAAATGCAGTATAATACTTTACCAACCTCATCAATGTTATCATCATCATTGTCACTGCAGCTGCTATCTTCCCAGTCTTCATCTTCTGAATCCTGTGTAAGACAAAATAAAAGCTCTACTCATCTCAGTTCATTCAACACTTTGGCACAGTGAGGAAACTTGGACCACACAAGACTTTATAAGTACATGTGGAAGACATTTGCACTGACATTTTGAAATCTCTGTCTGTGGGCCCCAATTATTGTTGATCATTTTCATTTTACTTGTGTTATGATCATTAAAAAATATTTTCAAAACTCAATCAAAAACTCATTGGCAAGGCAGCTTTTATTAAATCTATATGGTGAACAGAAAGACTTGCACTCAATAATGGGTATTTTGATTCACACAAGATACATGAGGAGAGAAATCATTTAATTATGTGTCTTCTTTTTTGTGTGCCTCTCCCACTCTCCCCTCTTTTCTATGTCTCAATCCTTCCATCTTTCAGATATAAGGGTCAAATCACAAAGTCAAATCACAATCATTTTGGTATTTCATTTTCTCTGAAGAAACAATAAGATGGCCTGTCTGCATGTCTTAGTATGATTTATACATGGATCTTCATAAACATATTGTAGTTCTGATAAAACGCAAAATATTTCTAATTCCATTTACAAAATATAAAAATTTGTGTTCATTAATATCATTAGTTTCAATACTAGTTTCAGTATCAATAGAAATGTTGTTTGACCATCTTTTTTTTTTTTCTGAGGTCATGTTTTTTCACAGCTTCATTAATGATTATACTGTTAACAAAAAATAATTTAAAAATCTACCAGTGTTTCAACAAACCCAAGACAGTCATCAGTAAGCATTTGTTGTTTTCACATGAAATGACTCTGGTGTCTCTGTGACTTACCGATGTACGGTGAAGTGGTGTTCTCAAGTGCCTTTTACTTCTGAGGTATTTTATTTTCTGTGGTTGAAATTTGTAACAAATGTTAAGAGATGTAATTATGTAAATATTTAATCAATAAAAATGGCAGATTTGCTGGAAAACAACACTTACACTTGGGTTACATTCACAATATTCCTGCTGTTGGTTTGGTTCCAATGTCTACAGAAAAAAAAAAAAAATCATTACATTGGTAACAACATGCATCACAATAAACAATGGTGTGTTTTTTTTTAAATTTAATTTTACCTTAAACCATCTCTGGAGCTGTTCTTCATACATGCTAAAGTTGTTTTCAATTATTGTTTGATATTGATCTTTCTCTTGTTGGGAAAGAGTCTTAAACTCATGGCTGGCCATAGCAAAGCGGTCCCTGGCCCTTTTTACTTGCCCCTTCATTTTGTTCATTTGGCTCTTGCAGTAAAGTGAACAAGCAGATCTGTCACAGGGAAAGCATGAACTTATCAAGGCATTTTATTTTGTCGGAGAAGAAATCTGAACATTTCAACTGTTACCTAGCTGGCATTTTTGGCTCCCCAGGGAATGTCTGTTTTCCTCTCTTTTATCGAATACAAGTAGAAAATACAAATGAGTAAATATATTGTTCAAGCTAAAAGCATGACTTATAATATCTAAATCAGTGGTCTCCAACCCCTTACAAGTAGCTGGCCAAGTGATTTCTAAATTTTACCTATTATACTGAATAACTCAGATTTGATGAATTACCATTGTAAATGTGTCATTTTGAACTTTGTGCTCTAATAAATGGATAATGGTTCAGTATTTAAAGGCATCTAACTGTACAACACTAAGGCTTGCCCTCTTACATCCACTCAATTTCCTGCGTCCGCTAAAATGAGTGGCTCTCTGGCATTTTCATTTTGTAAAGGTAGCTCACCAGACGCAAAAGGTTGGAGATCCCTGATATAAATAGTTCTTACCTTTACATTTTTAGCTTCACTCTTCATCTAAAACACACAATTTAAATTTCACTTCTAATTCATGTTCTAATTTTTAGATTCAGATTCTAGTTCTTACCTTTACATTTTTAGCCTCTCTCTTCATCTAAAACACACAATTTAAATTTCACTTCTAATTCATGTTCTAATTTTCAGATCCAGTGAGTGTACAGACCTCTAAGCAGCGCTTACTATACATTTCCTTCTCTTCCTTGGACAGTACTTTCCAACGACTTGACCAGACAGATGTTATCTCTCTGTTTGGTACCCCAGTAAGAAGAGACTTCTGTTCACGGCAGAAGAGATTGTAACCGTTCCTGCCAACAGATATACATTTACAAAAAGTAATGTCATGTTTCATGTAGTGTTTAGGTTAAGTAAAGTAATGTTTCGGATTAATAGTACAATTGCAAAGCTTCAAGGACAAACAAAAGTTAAAAAATCTGTATTTTGAAACTTACACTGGAAGCGTTGTACGCTCCTTTGCTCCTATCTAAAGGAAATCATATTACAAAGTTAATTGTTAATAAACATTTAGTGGGCTCTATATTAGTGCTCTTGGAGGAACTTACTGCAGAATCCTTTTTTCTCTTTAGGTCTTCTGAATGGACAGTCCTTTAAAAAACACAGTTAAAGATTATTATACAGGAAATAGATAATACTAATACTAATAATATTAATACTAACAATATTATAGATAAAAGTTATGTGTGATTTAATTAATACATTTTCTTTATGCTGTCCTGGTATTTTTCTTTTGCCTTCTCAACTTTCTGCAAATATTTTTCCTTTAAAAGAATAGTAACAATCAGTTAAACATGTACATACATTAAACATATATTTATGTCTAATCCTACCTTTTTTTCAGGTGGCAGTTTCTTATAACTATCATTTACCACCTTCATTAGCTCCCGGCTGTTCAAATCAGGTTTTTTTTTCTTAAATAGCTCCTTATTTTCCGCAAAAAATAAGGCATTTGCAGACACAGGTTTCTTATGAAATTCAATCTGTACGGATGAATGGCAGCCATGTCACTTAAGGTCATAACATTGTAAACTGTAATAATATTAATGGGCACTGTACCTCTGCATTGTTAACAGTATTTTGTGCATCAACAATGAGCTCAGAGAGGGTTTTCATTTTTCTGAGCTGAAAAACAACACAGCACTTATAATAAATGTTTTGGGCTTGCACTGTGGGAAGAAACTGTATGTGTTACCTTCTGCATTATCTCTCGCCACTTGGCATTGCACTCTTCAGGAGTGAAATCACTAAAAGCAACTTTTTTCCAGTCAAAGGTCTTCAGGCCGACGTTCCATATTTTGCCCTTTTCACGTTCTGTTATGGATTTACTCATTGCATCCAAAAGCGTCCTGATGTCATCTGTAGACCATTTAGCTATTTGCGCGAAACATACCATTATAGCGAGAAATCACGTGCATAATTATCTTTTTCCATTGCACAACTTACCGGAACCTGCTGTTCCCATTATTTGAAAGTAAAGCAGTCGTAGATTTAGTAACCTAATGAGTAAATGTAAGTAAAACAGGGTGCAAAGTAAACATTAAAACGAAGCAACCAACATACATGCAATGTTGTTGTGTTGGTCTTCTTCAGTTTCCGCCGTGCGTGTTTTTTACAACCAAAGGCCAATACCACCCCCTTCTGGAGTAGTTTAGAAAAGCTCAGTAGCCCACTTCAGTTCTGCCCTACAAAGACAAAAGTCTTTAACTCGCCAGAGTGTGAAACTGACTTCAAAGTTTTTGTTTTTTCCAGACAAAAGTATAATAGGTAGGGCTCCAAAAAATTTGACAACAAGTTGCTATAATGAAGAAATATTTGTATGCGAAAAATATTGAGCTCAAAATTTACCTTTGACCCTTATTTGGCAGTTACTGTACTCTACCTTTGTATCATGTGCAAAAAATAAGGAGTTGTGCAAAGGCAAAAGGGAGTAACTGACATTGGGTGTTTGTTTGAAATTATATAGAAGTTGCTGTTGCTGATCAGGATCATGCGGCGACACTTAGACAGTTAAACATTTTGAGAGACAATTTACTTTGCAGTATAGTATGTACAGTATGAATAAATACATGAAATACATTCACATTAAAGATAATTAAAGTATAATTGAAAACAAAGGTTTATTTATTTAATGTGTTAAGACCCTGTGCCAAGGCTGCAACAAAAAGGAGGTGAGAGGTTGGATTTTAAAATAAAATATATTTAGCAAATAAATCACAAACAAAACATACACTGTTACAGCCTTTTGCCTTTGTACGACTCCTTATTTTTGACACATGATACAAAGGCAGAGTACAGTAACTGCTAAATAACGGTCAAAGGTCAATTTTGAGCTCAATACTTGTCACAATATTTATTCACATGATAAAAGAGGTCTCAAATACCCCCAAAACTCATTCATGACCAAACATGATGTTACGGCATTCTGCCTTTGTAGGGCAGAGTTCATAGTAATAGTTCATATTTTGAAATTATATTATTTGCTGCCGATGGCATTTAAATTATTTAAATTAATTATTTCAGTGTTGTGTTCATTTTTTGTTTCATTTGCAATCCAGTCTGTTTCATGTTGAAACAATGGTGGTGACATAAATTATTTAAAGTTTTCATATTCACTGACAATTTGTGCATAGGTCTATAACACTTGTTGGTTTTATTTAATCTTTTACACCATTTTATTTGAGGTATATAATTACTTTTAATTATGTCCTTTGGGTATAATGTGTTGCAACATTTTGTGCATAAATAGAATTATCTTTATCTCAGTAACCATGCTGTAATAAAAGCTTTTACATTTTCCTTCCTTTTGTTTTTGGGAATATTTTGCACATAAACATTGCTACACATTATACCCAGAGAGAGCTGTATTGTCTTTAGGCTATGGAATTGAGAGAAAACTGTTCAGTCCAACAGGTAACATCTATCACAACAACTAGACACACAATAGTAACAGCTTTATGCATTTAAACTATCCACACTATTATTCTTTAAAAGCATTGAATAAAATGTAATAAAATGCATAAAGAGTATAGAGTGATTTATTGGGTCTTTGGTCTTTTTATACATACATACATTTAGTATATTTTACAAACTTCATACATTGCCATGCTATATGACTAATGCTTTTGTAGAACATTTTTAGATTGGTAATTTTTATAAATAAATGAAGCTTTTTGCCCCATATAGTAAAATAATAGAATAAAAATAATTTCAAGTTTTTAAAAGTACACTTAGTGTTCAACCGTTTTCATAAAAATATTTTGGCTGACAGGGGTTAATTTGAGCTTTACATAAATACACTTTTTTCAAATAAATACATCTCTGACAGTTTTCATGTCATCTACAATGGCATCTGAGATTCACAGTATACATCTTGTCCTGGCTCCTCCTCAAAAGTAACTTTGGCATCATCTGCATCCAACTGGAAAAACAACAACAATTAGCCCTTAATATCCGCATCACCATACTATGTTTAATAAAGGTTAACAAACCACAAACTTACACATTTCATCTCCAGCTCGGTGAATATTCGGCCCGTCATGAACATTCGTAGTGGAATGGTGAGGATGAGAATAAAGGGAAGTGCGAGAGACAGAGGGCTGGACTTCACAATCCACAGAATGGCCAGACACACCACTTGGATGGCTGTGAAGAAGTGCATTCGTCCTGTGCTCACCTGAAGTAAATATTTAGAGAGATTGTACTTTAGACTAGCATGAAAATAAATAAAAGATATTCTTAGTCAGAAAACTATTTATCTTGGGATGACTCAAATGAGAACCAGCTTAGCAAACCAATTGTTTTTGTTAAATTAAGTACTAACTGACCAAATTTTGTTATGTAGACAGACAAAACAAATGGTTGTCTTGCAACAGATGGTTTCAGATTCACACTTAAGTTTGTTGACATGATGTCTATCTGTAATATGACCAAATTATGTCTCAGTCACTGCCTGTATGTAAACATGTGGGTTATTCAGTTTTAATGGGCTCTTACTCGTAGACCTGATGATAAGAAATTTTGAAGCACAATATATTGCTACAGATCAATATTATGATAAATGATTAAAATAAAGCAGGATAATCCCATTCCCCAGTACACCATTTTTAAATATAAAGTATTTTAAAAGGGCTGAGCTACAACAAATAAATAGCAGAATGAACCAATAATTAGCCATAAAAGTTACTTCTTCAGCTCTCTGCAGCTCAAATATTTGCATATTACAACTAAAATAACAAAAATCTCCCCACTTTTGCAAAGAAAATGTATCCACAATATAATAAAATGTATTGTTTCATTCTTCATATATTGAATGATAAGCCGATATAGTAATTATATTGTCCTACTTACTCGGGTAGCATAAGGCTCATTTGGATGGTATTTCTTTGGGATGAAGAGAAGCAGAATACGGTCCCACAACTGTATCCCATTGAGAGAAGTTACTCCCATGTACAGGAAGATCCCAAACAATGCAGCCATAGGGATCAACTTTAAGATCGGCTCCATTAGAATAGACAGGCCTAAAAATAAACGTAGATTAAAAAAAGGTTTCATGTCCTTAGTAAGTATGAAAGATAAAGATAACTTACCAACCAATAATGCAACCAGGATCCCACTAACCCTCTGCTCCATCACCTTTTCAATCACAGGTTTCGGGCCTTTGCTCATGACAGTTAGAGCGTTGGCATGGGTGACCGAGCGCACTGTGGCAGCGCTAAGCCAAGGCACACCGAAAAGTGCACCGAGGCCCCCCATTCCCACCAACAGAAGCAAGTCAAAGTGGAAGCCTGAACCCTTCACCATCTTCCTCTCTGGTTTACTGATGATTAGACTAGAACAAAACAAGTAAACTGATGAAATGGAGAAGTAATTATGTTGGGTTTATGTTAGATGTAGAGCAGAAGCCACAATAACGCTATGGGAATAAACGCAATGTTGGGATTTCGTTTCACAATTTCAAGGCAGTGTCTACTTTAAAGAGACCGAGAACATGATAGAATAGATAGTGTTGGGGAGTAACAGATTACATGTACCAGCATTATGTAATCAGAGTACAAATTATGAGTAACTGTATTCGGTTACAGTTACTGTTTCAATGAGTGGTAATTGGATTATAGTTACTTTGTTGAAATAAATGGATTACATGGCGGTATGTTCTTGTTTTCACATTTTGGGCTAAACCAGGATTAAAACCAGGATTAAACCAGGTGTAAAACCAAGACTAAACTAGGACTAAAACCAGGTCTAAACCAGGTCTAAAACCAGGACTAAACCAGGTCTAAAACCAGGACTAAATTAGGACTAAAATCAGGACTAAACCAGGACTAAACCAAGACTAAACAATATGAGATCTAACAGTAGGATGGACATAATGTAAGGCAGTAGTGATCTCATATAAAAATAATTTCTCTATCAATAATATTTTTAATATGGTTAAGGAAAGACTGGACTTTTTCTTGTCTTTTAGCAGATAAAACATCTCATGATAAGATCTTCATCTTTGCTTCTCTACAGCAAACAATTACCTGTTCATGGAGACTTGGGCTCAACAGACAATTTGACGAGAACAAACAAAGAATTTTCAGGATGTGGTTGCTACATTCATGTAGTTTTCAAAAGCATGACAATATCAAGTAATCCAAAGTATTCAGATTACGTTACTCACCTTAAATAACTTGATGGATTACGTTACAAACTACATTTTGAGGTATGTAATCTGTAATCTGTAGGGGAATACATTTCAAAAGTAACCTTCCCAACACTGAGGATAGGATTAGATTATAATCATAAATCAGGTAAAAACAACTGCATTCTGTCAGTTTAACAGTACATTCTACCGGTAAATTCTGACTTGCTCCATCTATTTTAAAATGTAGGCTAAAATGTAGTTAAGAACACAATCTATTTATGATTTTAAATGTCACCTACGTTGTAATCTGAGACTCCAGAAAAATAAGAATAAAGACGAGTAATGCTGGGACACAGCATGCAAACATGACCCAAACAGGAAATGGCTTGTGCTCTCCAAACGGGTTGATCAGCCACCCCCTTTTGGCCGGGTTGGACACCATCAGACCCTTGGGAACAGTCAGTTTCTGCAGGAGAAATACATTTGTTTCATCATCCTCTTGCAAGGCCAGGAAAACACACTGATCTTTTGTATTAGAGGCTAACCTGAGTATAGGTGTCCTCAATGTTGTAGTCCGCAAGAATCATAAGGAAAATGGCAATCGGCACACCAAAGTCACCAAGCAGTCGCCTCACCTATGAAGTGTGTTTACAAATACTAGATTAATGTTAGAAGTGGAGCTCAACAGTAAATGGGGAATTCTAGTTTTAATTTTATTGATTCATTAATTTAATTCTATTAAATTATAAAGCGTAAATAACACAAGAATGAAGGAAACATGAGAAAATACTAGACTGAAATTAAAAACTTTAAGAAATACATTTTAAAGTATCTGTTTTAGGGTTATGGCTTAAACTCTATGAGAAAAATAACTGAGAACTCTACATTTGGAATCAGAAAGTTCTTCCACTATAGACCCCAATGGTAAGGATTTGGCAAACAAAAATTTACCCTCCCAGGTAGAAAGGTTCCATTTTTAAACTGGCGTAGGAAGAATGCGATAAAGAAACATCCAAACATGAGGAACATGGAGAGAAGTGCAGTGTTGGGATACGGGGACTTAATGGTGTTGATGATAATAGTTGTGTTTCCAGTGGCATTGTCAAAGATGACTGTCTCCTCCACTCTTGGGAGCCAGGGATTCTCTATAGTTGAATTTACATGGTCGTAATTTAGAATAAGTGGATGAGATCTGAAGATCTGTAAGAATCAAATCAGAAGAAATGAAAACAAAGATTAGTAGTTATAGGGTTAAATTAATTGAATTAATTAAAATTGTGAATGGTATAATGACAATGGGGCTACCCTTCCAAGTTTGGCAAAGGTCTCGTAGATGAAGATGAGGGAGATAAGGATGGAAAAGATTTCTTGGGTGAAGCGAGAGATGTAACGCACCAGGAAGCTGCCCTCAAATGCCACAATGGCCACTACAATGAAGATCAGCCACACGCCCACCCACACTCTGCCAACAATGTACTCAATTTCTTGGGTTTGGCAAAACTGGAAATAGGGAATATACTGATGTTTTACCAGTCCATTTTTTCATAAAGATCAATTAATATAGTGGTAACTTACTCCATAAAATGCCTCCTCGAAAAGCAACAAAGGGCCGGAGAAGCCAATGACCAGCACTGGCTGAGCAGCCACAAAACAGAATATGATGCCCTGGATGCTGGTGGAGATAAGGAGCTCAGGCACACCTATCATGTTGTCAACCTTATCCGCTGCATAGTAAGGATGTCATAATATTAGATTTTGTGTTAAATGTATTGTGAGAAGAAACATCAACATTTTTCACAAAAACAAACAGTCAAATCCTTTGTTCACTTTCATGCCCATTGTTAAAACGATCAAGCAAATGGTACATGGTCACATTTACCTTCAAGGCAGGTGAGTTAAGTGTCTTGCCCGAGGACACAATGACACCATTGAGCTGTGAGAGCTGGACCTGCTCAACCAATTTTGTTTTATGTAAAGAGGATTTGAACTGCCAACCTTCGGATCAGTGGATCAGTCTACTACTACTCTACTACTACTACTTAGTATGACACTACTGTCATTACCTCCAGAGTTTGGACTTTAAGTTGAATTATATATATATGTATGTGTGTGTGTGTGTGTGTGTGTGTGTGTGTGTGTGTGTGTGTGTGTATATATATATATATATATATATATATATATATATATATATATATACACACACTTACTGCCAAGATACATTACAAAGTGTCATTATGGATTCAAAATATTAAAATAAATCTGAATAAATGAAAACCTGGAGGAATATGTCATGATACAAACCTAACAGTCCTCCAAAAGTGATGGCAGGAGACAGAGCAGCAAAGTAGATGAAAATAACAGCCGCGAGGACCTGGGCGTTGAGAGCATCGGTCATGTCGCTCTTGTAGTATTGGTAACGCCTCTTTATGTCCCGAATCATCCCACCAAAGGGGCGGTTAGTGCGTGCCAGTGGGTCTTCAGGTGGAGGGATATTAACAATGGAGGCTAACAGAAGAGATGAAGTGATTAGTGAACATGGTGACATTCAATTTAAATGCAAGTTATGTAACATTTCTGATGGAGGGTTTTCAATCAGATATGTTTTTATTGCTCAAAATGACAATATATATGCATTCTTATGGAGAGCGTGGTCACCTCTCCACAGATCTGACCCAAGAATTGGCCTTTTGGTGGTCACTTACTACTCCATGGAGATAGATAACTTTAATGGCATGATGTGGAAAATTTCAAGCAAGACAATAACTTCTTCAAGCAGACAAGACGGCAGCAAAGTTACAAAGTGCACCTAGTACATTTTTTTCTGGCTTGATTTAACCACTTTTTCTGACTTTCATATACACCATATATTTTATATATCATATATGCACAAAGTACAAAGTAACTTGATGTGATTTCAGAATACATACGTTTACGAGGCTTGATGTCCAGGCAGACTTCTTCCTTCGGCGGGCATCGTTCCTCCAGTAGTTTTTTCTGAAAGTTGATGATGGAGCTAAGTGCAGCCTCATTCTGGATTTCAGTTGGAGGTATGACGATGCTGCAGTCCATGAAACCAGTCACCGCATCTGTCAGCTCCCGGGGCGTTTTGGCCTGTAATGCTGCCAGATTAAACACCTAAAATTTGAGAAATATATGATTACCACATTAATTATTAATTACACATTAATTACCACCACTCTGTAGATAACTTTGTAGTATGTTTCTTAATTGTGTAATTTTCCTAATTTATATTGTTCATTCAAATTGCAGTTAGTATTCTTATATCATATAATCTTTATCCTGATCCTACTTAGTCATTGCAAACACACTGTTATAACTATCTGTGTAACAGTTATTCGTTAGTGGAAACTAGAATGGCATGTGAGATCAAATATTAAAATATAGATATTAAAAAGTATAAATGTTGTCAGTATCTCCCACTGTGGTGTTTGGCTCACTTTATCTGCCAGTAAAGCTGCCATAGCACGTCCAGTCTCATGGTAGTCGATGTCACTATTACTGGGTCCAATCAGAATGAAGATGAAGCGCACAGGTCCGGGGGTGTCAAAGGACGACTCCAGCTCCACCGCTTCTTTAAGACGCACAAACGCAACTGTGGGTTTCTCCAGGAAGTCCAGTGCCCCTGTGGAAAAGAGGAGGCCACTTCAAAAATTATACTTTTATTTTAGAATTTTTGTATTATGTATTTTAATAGATCCTCACCTACTAAAACTATGGATGCCTCAACACTGTCAGAATCTTGTTTCTAAAAAAATGCAAATAAGTGATTATTCATTTCTGGTTTCTTAAAATGTATAAGAATATTACACAAGATGCAATAAGGCATTACAACATTTCTGATTAAAGGAGTAGTGTGTAACTTTTCCGATGGACAGTCCACCTCGTTTGTCGCTATGGAGATGGTATTGCTTTGCCTAGAATGTACCAATGTATGACACTAAACGTGTGTATCTTATGTTGTATCTGCATGGAGAAAAGGAGGTTATTTTTGAGCAATAAAATATGTGTAATTACATAAACATTAGATGGATACATTTTATACCATATTGTGGAACATTCAAGGCAAACCCATAATATCACCATGGAGGCAAGTGGGTGTGTTCCACTAGAAAAGTTGCATAGTACCCGTTTAAATTATAATGTACTTTTTTGTCTACTTTTTTAGAAATCATGGTTAATTACTCTTACCCTCTCCTTCACTGCAAACTTCTGGAGGTCTGTCCCCCCGGTCAAAGCCTGGTTCTCTTGGTCACTGGGCGGACTACAAACAGATGTCATTGGTACGTGCACCAAAAGACACAGGGCCCGCAATGACAGTAACACTCAATAACAATGCCCTGCATGGGTGATTGAGGACTGTGGGCATGGAATATCTTTAGTAAACAGTAAATATAAGGACAATTACATTTGAAACTATGGGTATACAAATATGACATGGTGTATTTATACTAGCCTCTCAAAATACGGGTAGCTAGGAAGTTTTTACAAAAGTTTACATTTTCTACAGTAAGCACCATGAAACAAAAATATGACCTGTCAAAATATAAATGTACCATAGAAGTGATTATCTTTCTTTGGTCAGCAGATTTAAATTCAATAATAATAATAATAATAATAATAATAGTGATTCTTATTGGCATTTTTCATTTGCTATGTATGTATTAAAATCAGTTCATGCACTTTGTACTTTTTAACCTATTTCATGTAAGGTTTATGCAAGGTCAGTATAAGACCCTATGGTTACAGAAAGGAAGTTAGTTATTAACAGATTACATTATAGTGCTTACATGATTGCCATTTAGGTTGCAAGTTTTCTTAAATTGTGAATGATCTTATGAATGCTAAAATATTTTGAGACATGCTTTCTTTGTATGATTACATGTACATGGTTTCTTCTAGGTACTAACCCGCTTAAATAAAAAACCTTTGTTGGCAGTTTTGTGGTCAAATAATGATCCCTTAATTACATGTTGAGCCCTCACAACAGTTACAGGTGCACCATTCAAATTTCTCTTTGCAGAATCATAACAAACCTCTAAACTCCTAAACTCCTAAATGTAGGTCATTTTGTTTGAGTCACTGTTGGGTGTGTCGAGGGACATTTACCTGTGGTTTTGTAGCAGGGCCTTGAGCACTCCTTCACGATCACCTGGTCTTATCTCCTTTTTGTTCAACAACTCTTTGACCATTTTCTCCGCAATGGTGGCCATACTCTGCTCCTCACAGTTGAAAATGATAACCCCTGGAAACAATACACAGTTTATGACTGGATCAGCAATGGGCCAGAATAATTTGAAAGGTTCTTTAAATTAAGCTTACCTGTGTTCATAGTACGTCTTATCTGTATGAGGCTCTTGAAGGTGAGAAAGGAGACATGTGAAGAGGCCCAGACACCAGCCTGGGGATCAAAGCTCTCCTCGTAGCCCCCCCATCGCCCTGTCTCCTGCCAGTAGCCCTCCTTCTGGTCCTTCATTGGCTCCTTTAGCTTCACCTGAAAGACCAAATAGAGAAGACTCATTATACCCAATGAATATGTAAATTAGGCCTGGACATACGTCCTGGCATGTTCATGAGACCAAGAGCGAAACTGGACGCCAGGCTGAAAGAATAGGTGCACCTCCCACAGGTATCTTTGATGGTTACGGTCAAGCCTGTGGCAATGAGTGAGTGGTGGTTTCAATAGTCACTTTTCATTTGGGATAGTGTATCATTGGAGCCTCAGAGCAAACACGAATAACTATATTTGTGGACCTTAACTAGGAAATCATTTGTTTCAGAGGGCCCAAAGGTCATGCTGAAAAGAAATAACAGGTCAAATGGCTGAGATAAGACTGCTAAAATAGTACATAAAAATTCTTTAAATTTAAATTTATAAAAAAGTAAAAAGTTTCGTTCTTGAGCACAGCACACAGGCCTATAGCAAAACATTAACAACACTGGCGAGATAAATAAGTTGCACCATTGGTATGATAAAGTTAATTAACTAAGATAATTAATGGCAAAGCTTACGTTGAGGTTGTAGATGGTACTTACATAGCTCGTGTTCCAACTAACAAAAATGGCTATTAACCAACTCTGACAATAAAAAAAAGTTAATTAGATCCAACTGTCATCTCCACTGCATCGTTACTGTATTTAGGACTAGGAGCCTCAGTACGTTAGTACAGCAGTCAGGAAGCATGAGACAGAGTGACAAAGGCGATTAAAGTCTCGTTGTGGAGGATCCCTCGAAGAGCAGCCGCGTGTTTGGAGTGTCAATACTCGGTGAGCCCGCGTGTGCCCGCGTGTGCCCGCGCTGGAGCATCTGGAGCCAGGCGAAGGTGAGGACACTTCTGTGTGTCACATGGGCGCCTGTGCTCAGGGCAGCGCTGCTTTAAATGGCCCTGGGTCCCGAGACGATTTTCACCATGTTCACAACAAAGACCCATTCACAAATGTTTCTGTTGGAGTAATGCAATCACACGTAGACCTAGTTTACATTTACAAAGAGGGAACAAAGCAGGGAAGTCTTTTGAAACCTATTCATTAATCTAATGTCATTAAAATGAAAAGAAATTGAAAGCCATCTATTAAAGTAGGTTAAATCTGTTAATATAGGCCTGATGCACTTGACTACAACATGAGTGCATAGCCATATGTCTCCAGTGTTTCTAAAGAAAATCTAAACACAAAACTTTTCCAAACTAACTGACTGAAATGATCACTGGCTATTATTTTATATTCTCATGTAGGCCTACAATAAGATACATAGATATAAGTTATAAGTGCTTAGGATAGTAAGGATAGTAGGCTAGCAACTTATTTTAGCTAATCTACTCAGTTCATTGAAAGAATTAGGTTACAAATGTAGTAGGGTCCGGTCAAGCGGTAACGGAGGGAAACAGGGGCAGATTTTTTACATTCAAATAGCTCTTATTCAGAAACTAGAGGGACTATTGAAATAATTAAGGTATTAGAAGGTAGGAAAGAGTTTCCACTCCAACAGGGTAAAGTTAACCCTGCGATATTCTTTCAAGTTGTTGACAAAAAAATTAAAAACTCATGTCAGTAACGGAGGGAATGAAATATGCAGCACTTTCTGGGCAATAAATACAAACAGTATGTGGTGATTTACTGACTACATGCACCTGTCATGTTCTAATTCATGTTTGGTTGACCAAATGTCAAATTCATCATGTTTCTAACATTACTTAAAATGAACGGACATACAAAACAAACATAACTTATGTAAAATATCTCCACTTTGTCTGTGTCTGTCTTTGAAGACAGTCGTGGAGTTGTCTATAACAACATGTACAGTTATTTCCAAAACATAGGTGACCAAAGAAAGGAGACAGATAAGACACTGGATGAGATATGTTATTGTTTCACTGAGCATGTCTGTGGTGGGTGCAAATGAAGCATTGATCAAGTGCTGGAGATTTGGGGTATTGCAAGTCACAATGTATCCAGCCACTATGGACCTTTGAATATATATTAACAAATTACCTTCAGGATAACAAAGTATCTATCTAATGTATCTAATCTAATCTAAATGAAGCAGAAAATCAGGTGCAGTGAAGCATCTTTACATTTTACAATTCAACTAAACATCTACAATAATAAAATAAAATGTCTTGCACTCTTTAAGTGTTTCAAAGACTCTCAAAGTGCTACACAGTGCTACATTATTCATTCATTCCATACCCAAGCTAGTATTTAGCCACATCAGCCTTCGGTTACAAGGCTGACAATCTGCACCATCACTTCCAGCCACCACCCATCACTCACTCATGTGTACAGGTACACACACACGCACACACACACACGCACACACACACATACCACATTTATACTAGGCAAGGTGAATGAAGTGTCCTGTGATCTTCGGGTTGGTGAAAGACTGCTCTAGCCACTGTCATCCCTAATTAGTAAGCTGAAAATAAAATAAATAATTAAATACAATCAAATACATTCCCTTGTGGACAGAGCTGTCTCTAGACACTGTCGGGGCCCTGGGCAAGAAGGGCAGGAAATTGGAAAGTGTTGATTTTAAAAAATGTTTATTTTGTATTTTGGCATTCCATAGTTAAGAAGAAACATTGTTTTTTCCTACAGTTTTTAGGTTTGTCTAGCCCATTTTGGCAACTCTGTCTGTGGATTACTCAAGTGTGTGTAGGTTTAAAATAGAGAATGACCAGAGCAAAAGTCACCCATTCACTTTAGCTCCTATTCTCTTGTTCACGAGTTGCATAATGATGTAAGTGAATTACATTCCTCTGTTATAATGCCATTCATTAATGCTAGGCACAATAGCACTTGCAATTTTACTATGCAAATTAAGATGACTCTTACTGGAAAATGTGTACACATAAATAGTTCAAATTAATGGTAGTCTTTTTATTGGAGCCTTGAGTCATTGTGCAGATATGGATCAGTTACATTTTTAAAACAACCATGATTGACCATAGTGCTTCATAGATTTAGCATCAAATACTCTAAAAAAAAAAAAATAAAAAAAAATCATGATAATAATAATAATTTTACCCAAACTGTCCAGTCCAAATGGTAGTACAGAAATATTCTTTTAAGTAGTGCTCATTTACATATTCTCTGTAACTGGGACAGGTACAAAGAGTAAACTTATGATCTGGTGAGCCTGGATTACAGAATCACTAATCAATTGTGTAACTTGATAGTAGTAAATGTGATAATGATGCATTCTTTCATGTACATACTGCAGTCACTCTCATATTAGATTCACAGAGTAATATCTATACTGCAAAGTGGTGACATTTATATTCTCCACCTGCAGTCTTAAGATACCTGTCCATTTAAAAAGTTTTAAAATATGTTTTGTTTTTTTTCTCAGTGAACATAAATAAATCTTTCAGATCGTTGTATTTTCCCATAAAGTAGATTCTTACCTGTGTCAGAGTCCTGCAGCAGTAACAAGTGACTGGCCCAGAGTGGCAGAAAGCGTGACTTTATAAACAGCGGCCTTTTAAAGACCCACACTGCATGGGGATAGGAAGGGCTAAAATATGCGTGCACAGTCTCCAGACCTATTACCTCTGCCCCATGCACACCACAAGCCCCAGTGTTCTCACCCAAAATATTGATAGTAAATACAGCGCCTTGGTATGTGCAGGAAACCTGTCTCAGTCAGTATCCAACCTGCATCTTATCTGAGCATTAATGTCTATGTTTCACAGGACAACAGTGGCTTGGCTTTCAGGGCTGCTAATGCTAACCTTCAGAACATTTACCAAATGAGACTTGTAAAAGAGTGATGCTATACACTTAAGAGTATTCCAATAAAACAAGATGTGATTTATTAACACATTGTGCTGACTAATATGTAGATAGGGAGATCAAGATTTAAAACTAAAGTTTATTTATAAAAGAGAAAAAAACAAATAAAAGAAATATTATACAACAGGTGCACTATATAACTTTTCTGGGGTCTGTCACCTGCTTGTCTCCATGGACTTCATGGCTTTGCCCATGGCTTGTTCCAGAGGATGGCATTATTATCTATTTAGACAAGAAGATTATGCCACCAGGCCAAATTATAGGACTCACAGTAAAAACACACATTTTTCATCACTTTTACTATCCTTTGTATCATGATCTTCGCTGTCAGTTGTTGTCTAATGTGTCTTACTCTTGGTTTGGTATGTCTGATGAGGAGAAACTGAAGTATCTGTTTAAATGTAATGTTTTCAAGTTGGCTCAGTTTGTGTTGAAAGCCTGGGACCTCCGTAAAAGGACACTTTATGTTTGATGTGTGATCTGTCTGCTTATTGTTTTATGTGTCTTATAAGCCCATGCGGGCTGGGCACCAATTAAATTGTACATGACACTAAATAAGTACAATAAACTAAACTAAACTAAAACTAAAATCACCTATACATGAACTTTAATATATAAAATGGACATTTTTTCTACCACATCCTGTAAAATATTCCAGATAAAGCATGGTACCTGAAAAGTGACACGCAAGTGTTATTTAGGTGTCATCATAAACTGTTCAGTAGAGGAAGTTCTTGAGACTGGGTGTACTGTTTACTCTCATCAAAAGTGACCTCTACTTCGAGCTCATATTGTATAATTGAATAGTGATAGTAATAACCTTCAGCCTGCATCACTCAACAGTAATTCATCCGTGTCCAGACAAAAGGGAACAACAGTGACAACGTCTGTTTACCAAAACAGTGTACTCATTTGTAGTTTCACCTTTTACTTGTTATTTTATTTATTCAATTATTTATTGTTATTATTTCATCGTATCAACTGGACTGCAGATGAAGCATATACAATACCAGTAAATCAATCTGGGAAACATTGTATAATTCTCACAAAGCGTTACAGTATTTGTAGTAGTGGTGGTTTTAGTTGTATTTGTAAAGAGTCAGTAGTTACAGTTAGAAGTACAGACCCAGAGAAAGGCAGGAATAAAAGGAGACCACTTCACATAGATAAATTTTACACTGCTGCGGGTTGGATGGACTGCAATAACAAATCCACCAGAGGGCAGCACCATTATTAATTAAAGTTGCAGGTGGCATCAAAGCTGGCTGCTGTGACTGTATTTCTGCAGTGCTACTGGTGAGAAGCAAATGACATATAAACTTTTATTTTGTCTTCAGCATGTAATTGTAAGTTACACATCTATATTGCCAAGTATTATATTTTAAGTCACAATATATCTGTTTTTTTCTTTGAATTATATTTATGCCAAAATAACCCTAAAAGGAAAAAAAAGAAAAACAACAACAACAACAAACAAACAGTAGCCACATTTTAAAGCATTGAAGACTTGTTCCATATAGTCATATACAGTTATAATATTCAGTGTTTAGCCCCTTATGTCTAAACTCTTATTATTATTGTTGTTATTATATATGCTGTGATGTGTGAGCTACTGTGTCCAAATAATTTCCCTTGTGGATCAAAAAAGTTTGTCTAAGTCTAAGTCTAAGTGATACTTTTGTTAAAGGTGCACTATGTAACTTTTTGGTTGAGGGTCATCACCTGTTTGTTTCTATGGATATGCCATTGCTCTGCTTAGAATGACATTACACAATATGACATTAAATAGATTTACCTCATATTTATTAAATTACAGGCAGTTTTAAAGGCCAAAAATACCTAGAAATACAGGCATTTTGACTGTGAGCAGGGTTGCGTCTCCACAGATCTGACCTTGTAACTTGATCTGATTTGGTTTCCATGACAATAGAAAGGCTTAATACCATACTGTGAAATGTTCCAGACAATGCAATAATATCTCCATGGAAAAAAGCATTTGAAGTACCCTCCACCAAAAAAGTTACACAGTGCACCTTTAACAACATTATCATGGTTACTTTATTGGTGCTTTAACTTTCTACTGTATATGACTGCAAATAGTCTCATAATCTTGTCATGCTTTCATAGTGGCTCATTCACTGTGAGACATGTCAGATAATGAATAGAAGTGGAGACGTACGGTAAAAAGCCAGAACAGTGGATGGACAGATTGGATCAATACAGTGCAGATGAGAGTGTCCCATGGGTTTTCTACCATCTGGCCCAACAGACAAAGTGCAAATTGAACCCCCAACTGAAATGGTCAAATTCTTCACTATAAGTTTACTAAAGTAATGTGTGTTTTGCTTGTTTTGAAGTTGTGTAGACCTATAGAAACCTCCGCAGTGCTCTCAACCAGGAACATAATCCATCCTCCTCAGCCGCTTATTGTTGAGTGCTTGAGAGTGATCTTCGGACTTCCAAGGCGAGTCATTTGAGCCCCTCCATCTATTACCGAACATTAGAAGGAGAGCTAGACAGGAGCCTGCATCAGATAGCACTGTTTCTGCTGTCTAGATACATGTAAAAGCTTTGAATACCTGCTCATTATATAGCTTTAATCATTTCTAATTTTTTTTTTCTTTAGGGGAGACCTCCTGGAACCAAATCCCTTATTCCAGGAACTTGAGATGGGACAGTGGATGTCTTGTGGACCACCCATCCTCTGTCCACTGGCGGGTGACAGATGGCGACTGGGTGCGTCTATGTTGTGTGTCCTATTTGTTCGTCCAAGAGTCTAGTGAATATTTTAAGTATACATGTGCTGCGTGTGTGGCCACGTGATTCACTGGAAATAAGCAAAGATGAGAGTTCGACATCAAAATTTATCATCACATGCCAAAAAATAAGCAATTATAATAGTAATCTTTAATGCTTAACATATCAACAAATGATGATCAGAGGGTGGTAAGAATATTATGTTTTATAATACAATTTAGAGCATGGATTTGTGTCCCAAATTATGTTATTTCATTGCCTGGACGAATCCAGACTCATCGCGGTACCAGCGACTGATATGGAGCTGTATTACAAATACAGAGAAATATCCTTCTGGATTTCCAGGCAAGTTTTTTCAAGACAGGGCCAAAGTTTCTTGCTGCAGAAGTTCAGTAAAAGAAAGTCAGACAAAATGTTTTTACTTTTGTCAAATACAGACTTAATGGCACAACTGATACACAAACCTGGTTAGGATCAGAATTTTAAACTCATTGTGTGCATATGTGTGGCTTGAATCCTTCAGATACATAGGTCTGACATGATTGAAACTGTAAAGCTATATCATAGTGGTAAGTACCATGTTTAATATTTTATGTTTATGTATGATTATATGGGCCATTACAATTAGGTGGGCTTTGTAAGATCACATCAATCATGCAACTGCGTTCTTCAAATGGAAAAAATGTAAAAGGCATTGAGTCTATTTGTATACATCATGTGCCTTCAGTGGGTAATATGGAGTTAAATAAGGAAGCCCTGACCCATCACGCAGCAGCTGCATGGAAAAGTAACATTTATTTGAGCTAATTTAATTCTCCATGGCTGACTCTCCCACTGTCTCTCTCATTGGCTTTGTGCATTATTTATAAAGCCTTACCAGCTTCCTGTCCTGCACTCCTCGTACCACGCTGCCCTCAGCCCTACAAGCGCTTTATAAATCACTGTTCCATGGGCTGCAATGTAAAGAGACTGGTTAACACAGCACTTTGGCTCTGGCACCAACACAAACTGGGCCTTCTCCTTTATGAGAAAATCTGCTCATGCCATTGTAACCTCAAATACCCCAAATCATCAATTAATAAGTGTCCATCTGCCCTATACTGCACTATAACCTGTCTTAAACTTGAAACATTTGTGTGGCAAGTTTGTTAGGTTACTGGACCTATTTTGTCCCTCATTCTGATGAATCCCAATTTTTTATTTGCTTTTATTTTAAGAATGCCATACAGACTTTTAATAATGCCATTTAAAACCAAAATAGTCTAATTTCTTCCTCCAAGGTCTGAACCACATTTTAAGGATAGAGGTTAGCTGTGAACCTCTCAATTAAAAAAGCTGATCATTAACAGTTAAGATTAGTTTTGGATTAATTGCACAGACCTAAACTACACTGATAATGCTAACAAATAAACTAACAAATAAAGCAATGCTAAAACACTAAAATAAATGCTAAAATACATCTTTGAGGAAATAATCACAAATGTTTCCAGCGCAGTTATCTGGACAAATGCATTTACACTTATCTTGGTTTGATCCTGGGTTTGAGCCCAGTTTAGTCCTGATGTAGACTTGGTTTAGTCTGTATTTATTTTATTCAAAATTTTGATATGTTGAATGTGAAGTATGAACACATCTTAAGTCACCACTTCTCCAAGCAGCTTTAACCTGTAGTGAAAGCAATAATATTACTCAATATTACTTTGTTAATGAAGTGTTCATTCTCAGTGCAATCATAATTATGAGAAAAGTGAATCTCAAGATCATCACTTTTGCTGCAGGGAAAATCTGTTTATGAAAGACCCAAGTTCAAACCTGAGAATCTATGATGCAATGCATCTAAAGACAACAGTGTTACTGTGTTTACTAGTCTAATTTATGGAGAGTGGGACATGTAATATCTTGATCTGTCAATAACGGGTTTTAATGTGAAAGTTTGGTTTGAGGTTTTACTGGCTGTTAATCTGTAAAACCTAATATGAAATTACATGCATTGACATTTCCCAGGGTTAGCATACATGTGAGACAGTGTGAATCTTGGGTATCTGGATTAAAGGTGGGTTCAGTTCAGAGGGTTGAAAGTGCTCTATCATGTAGAGCACTTGGTCCATAAATGGTTTTGGTGCAGAATGCAGTAAAACGAGGTCAGCACAATGCAGAACTGAGAAATGCTTTCTGCCTAAGTACTTACACCTAAAATTATATCTGTAAGAAGCTTGTGGTGTACTATCTGAGAAAAGTAGAGGACACTTATTTTAATCTGTGCAATTAATTTTATTTATTGTAAAATTTCCCAAAATAAAATAATGCTCCTAAAGAGGAATACCCCAGAATTACCTAAAATACTACTCTTACACTGAGCTTACTGAGCAGTTTAGGTGTCTGTAGTGTCTGTTATTACGGTTTTTAAGTAGTCTATAGGCTAAGTCTACATTTCCCTGAAAGAATATTTCAATTGTTTTTAGACTGTGAATCAAAAGTTCAGGCTGGAAGTTTGTGCAAGTCAGTAACATCATCCCGGAGTCTGATTGCGTTTAAGACACGAGTGTGTGCGTGTGTGCACTGTGCGTGCGTGCGGTGGGCGTGGACACGTCATGGCTCCTTTGCTAAAGCACGGCTCCTGTCACCAGAGCCCAGCGTGAGGCAGATCTGTGCGGGACATCCGATGGACCGGAGTTCTCCAGGACTAGACTTTTTGTGATCCAGTTCTGCCATTAAAACGCCTTATGAGGACAGATAGTCAATTTTCCTCAAAATAAACAAACAAGCCGCAGAAATGAGAGCCGGGTGGAATTCTCTCCGGTAAAAGTTCGCTGCATCCTTTTTTATCATTAATTTGGACGGAGACCTTTGGGAAGATGCCAAGGACACACAGGATGAAGCCCGTATTCCTCGTAGTCTTACTCGGACTGGTGAGTTTACTGTTTTATAAGTCACATAAAGTTTTTAGAGAAGCCTTACGTTGTGCGTCAACACCTGATTGGTCCAGATTTTACAACTCTCTAAAAACGTGCTGACGCAGATTCCTCTGTAATTCAACATAAACTATTTCACGTTTATACCATACATTTGCACTTTAAAATGACACGTTAAAAAGGGAGTTGTGGTTGTGTCCATGCGTAATGCTGCATATTGAAGTTGCACCTGTCCCGCATGACCCAAACGACAATGCAGAAAGCCCAGCGGATGTACTGCAGCCTTTGAGACGGATACTCTATCGCTTCTGTCGCTGCATCTGTAGTTCCACCCTTCTCAGTTACATGGTCCTTTACAGACAGGACAGGAGGACAAAACCCCCCGCGCAGTCAGCTCCTTTGTGGAATCAGTGCATCCATAAACCACGTGGGACAGATTTGGCAGATATAAGTAATTTACTGTATTCTCGCTTTGGCTATTTTGAATCATTGAATTCAAGTTCAAATGATACATTTGAGCTCAGATAGTTTTATTGTGTGATTTTGTTTGTAATTCTGTCCAGGACCCTACATATTCATAAACAATTATTTAGCTTGTCTTTTCCTGGAGTCAAAGCACCTTTTCTACGACCTAAAAAGTACTTAAACAGCGGCGATGGCTAAACAGATTTTTACATAATTATTTACATTCACATTGCTTCGAACTGTGTACGTTTGTGCTCTTTTAATCTAAACTAAAAATTCCTACAGAATTTTATTTGGTTTACATTTTTGCATAATAGTGATGTGACCAGAATATCGCTTATTTATTATATTTATACACTTATATTTTGTTATTGTACCATTACTTTTAATATCAAGTGTCTCTGTATTATTCCACAGCTTGGATAAACGGACATGTGGATGTCTGAGGGGACAACTGAAAAAGTTATTATTATTATCTTTTTTTTTTTTTTTTTTTTTTTTTTTTTTTTTTTGTCTTTAACCCAGAAAACCATGATTTGCTTCTAGTTTTGGCCTTAACTGTCCCAGATACATGACAGATGCTTTCTCTGATGGCTATGCATCCTCTGCTGGCTCAGCACATGCAATATTGATAGAAGCCCCTTCCTCCTCCCACCTCACGCTTTCACCTCATGCTCACATCACCATTCCAGTCTCCAGTCCCCATTTTCTGGTTCAAGATGATTCAGCGCTGTCTGAGAACTCATTAACCACCATAATGTCAATGCTACCAGTGTTTTCCAGTCTACGATATGGATTTAAATTAGGCCAGGCTCTATGGAAGAGTTGGTATAGTAGCAGCAGATCTTAAATGGCATAACAAGTGCTGACAGCTGAGAGCAAAGGTTAAGTGCCTCCAACTGAACATTGACTGGGGGCATTAGTAAAATTGGTCTGGAGTTATAACACAGCCAGATGGATTTGTTGTGTGTTAGCGCAGTCTTGTCTGTTTGACTTGAGGGATAAAAGTACAGGCCCGAAACACATTGAAACGCATTTATAAGAGGAGCAAAAGTCATGCCGCAACACGCAAAATCTTGTGCATCTTTGCATTACAAAAACTGCACGTTAATTTCACCAGAACATGCTGTAATTATAATTCAGTTGTATCCACCCAATTTAAAAGCCATTAGAATGTATCAAATCTTCTTTAAGCTATGTTTCGCCCACACACCTTATAAGAAGCAGGGTCAAAGAGAAGTTAAAGGGACTATTCAAAATGTCAGTCACAAGTTTGGGAACAGGTTTGTTGAGCCGTGAGTGAATGCTGTGTTGTTTATGCGTTTGTGCAAATGCATGGGCGTAGACACTATAATCTAGGGACAGTTCCAGCAGGAACGAAGATGGCTATATGCAGTGGGAGTTCATTCATTTTCAAAGACCTGATTGTGTAAGCATTCAGACACAGCTATAGGTTAAAAGGAACAAGCAGTAAACTCCTTACAGACATTTAGTGGTCTACTGTAAAAATAGTCAGTATTTTTAAAGAGATGTTTTCTGTCTGGGCCTGCATAGAGTTTTTATTGTATCTATTATTTTCTTTTGAATGTTAACCTTCAACAATTTTACTTGAATTATTTTATAGGGAAAGACAGATAAAAAGAAAATCTATTCAGATATCTAGAAGTAGCATATAGTATACTAGCAAGTATCAAGACTGATGAAACTCATGCACTGTCATTATTATTGCATTTGTAGTATTAGTATTAGTATTAGTATTAGTATTAGTATTTGTATTAGTAGTAGTAGTAGTAGTAGTAGTAGTATTAGTAGTAGTAGTACTAGTAGTTGTAGTAGTTGCTGTAATAGTGTAATACAACCTGAGTGTCAAATCAGTACATTTACACCTTAGGCTCATTACTTCTACATGTAGAAACACCACTCATTGTATCCTTCCAATAAAACATATATTTCTTGTTACTTGTCATGTTTTTAAAAGCCCAAATACCAGAATGTTCATACTTCTTTCAAGTTAAAACTTTCCCCAAGAGGCCCCTGACAGAAATCTTTGAAACTCCAATGACATCCCTGAAAAGCAGAGGCTCCAATGTGAATGAGCCATGAAGGGCAGGAGTCTGCATGCACTCACCTGTGTAATACACACACAAGCACATCCAAGTCAATATTCAGGGAGTATTAGGGTAGTAAGGCAATAAAAATCAAGTTCATTCATTATGTTTCTATATTTGATGCATCTTCAAAGTTAAATAAAAAATAATAAATAATAAAATAACAATTTTCATCTATAAATAATAGAAATATGTGACTATGTCATGTCAGCATTGAGGAACAATTTTCTAAATGTTTCCCAAGTAAAGCTATTACCGAGTATTATTGTGTAATTCTCATATAACTGCACATAGACACAAATGGGAGAGAAGAGAGACACAGAGCAGCTGACTCCCCCAGGGGGGACACGCCTCCCTCTTGTCAACAGCATTCCGCACACACCTGAGGCCCAACGCCTGATGATTTATGTCCAAAACACACCTTCAAACGTGACACGTGCCACGGGTTTATTTGCATTTGCATATGCACTTAGTAAGAGCTAATAATACACAATAATACTTGATGAGCCACACAGCAGTACTCTATTCTTACAGATGTTGGATTGTTATTTTGATATTATTGAGGTATGTTCATGTAAAATGTAAAACATGAAGTAAACCAAATACTCTGTGTTTTTCTAACAATATGAAGTTTCACATACTAAGCTTAAATACATTTTCAATCTAAATGAAATACAGCGCTGACCTCTTGTTACCCACTGCCTCGAACATCATTTTCTTAGATCCAAATATTTTTTATGTGATACAGCAACAATAGATAGTTAATAGGAAATGCAAATGTTCCATTTATACAGAGTGGAGCTTTGTTTACTTGCATCTTGACATACAGGATGGTATTTGAGGTAATCATAGGTGCGTGTGATACCTCCTCCCTTGACTCTTGAATGTATTTGATGTGTGTTTGTTGATTAAGTTTGGCCCATAACCTTATTGTTATTTAATTTAAGTCTTATAATGTTGACATTTGTCTTTGCCAAAACTTCAATCAAAGTAAAAACATGAGTCAGTGATTCGCACAAGGAATTAAAAGAGTGGCAGGCAAAGTGAGAGGTCAAATAAGGATTTTGCAGTAATAAAGTCATATTTTTTTCAGTCATATCTGACATATTTTTTTCTTAATAAAAATAAAATCTCTCAGCATTTATTTTTAGTGAATAACAATACAATTTTTACTAAAACTAGACAATCTTTTAAAATACTCTACAAATTGAATTACATTTTGTAGAATTTGAAAAGGGCAGTAGCCAAAATAAAGATTAGATTTCACAACCAAACTGAGCATACATACAGTTGAAGGATATGGAGTAGCACATATCAGCCTTAGCTTTTTCTGCTTCATAAATCATCTTCTAATGTTTGACCCTGGCCATGGGAATGAATAAGTTGTGCAGTTTTAAGATAAAACCCAAAGTGGCCCACACATTTTTCAAAGTAGTGCTACACAATTTCTCGAAATCAAATCGAAACGGCAGTTTGAATGGACTCAATTAGCAAATTTTTTAAAGTACCAAAATTTCCTACATGAACAACAAAGTATCTTGTCTTACTCTGCATAAAAACTGCTAACTGTGTACTTTAGCTCAGTTTTAGACTTATCGTTCAATCAAAACAGGAACAATGCATTTTGTGGTTCAATATTTATTTATTTTGATGTATTATTTCTTTTTATTTGTTTTATTTTTATTTTTATATAGTTTATTTGCAATAATGGTGAGGGTTTTTTTTATGTTTGTTGTTGTGTGAAAAGATTTGCACTGTACAGGGTTAAATACGTATCTCCTATGACTAATTATTGAATCATTCTGCTATTTGTTGCCGCTCAGACCTTTTGAATGATACGGTCTATTTAAAAATGTTTTAGCGGGATTATGTTGCATTATTGTCAATGTGTCAGTGACTTAAAGTTGTTTCAATATTATCATTTATTGCAGTATATCTCTGTAACAATATATCATGCTTAAAGTACTGTGAAAGACGTATGACCAGATAATGTAACAGATTTCTTATTCTGTGTCATTTTGCAGGTTGGAGCTCTGGCCAATAAGGGCTCGCGATGCTTGTCTGGCCAGTATACGGCCAGTGGAGAATGCTGTAAGCAGTGTCAGCCCGGAGAAGGCGTCGTTAAAGAATGTGGGGTCACTCAGACGGTGTGCGCGCCTTGCATCGACAGTGAGTGACAGAGACAGTTACACACATATGCCAGAACCTCGGCTCCACTCAATTTATGATCCTTGCAAATAAGGATTTCAGTGTTTAGTTGTATGATTATTGTGAGAAAAAACATCACAATTTAAAGGTTATTTGTGATTATTTACATCATGATCTATTAATGTTTTTTTTTGTTGCCAAATGTTTATTTTGGTAACAAACAAGTAAAAGGTCCAGGACTAAAAATTATGAAAGATCAGTGCCCATCTGTACATACTATATTAAACAGACTAATTTCTTTCTCTTTCTTACTGTTATCTAACAGGGGTGTGCAAAAATACTGAAATATCAATATATTGTATTGTTTAATGCGATGATACAGTATCGATATCAGGGACTGCTGTATCGATATATAGCCAAGAGTATTTTTTGATATGTTTTACTTAATTATTTTGTTACAGCGCTACAGTTTTGTTGCTTGTTTAGAGGAAGGGAATTCATTTATGCGACATATTTGATATTTTCACTGTTTTGATGATTAAAATGTTTGTGTTTCATATGAACTTTGCACAAGAAGTGGTTTAACAAAGACTTTTCATATCACAGGCAGGATTTAGCCTTTATTCTTTACTGAACTGTATCGCATCGATTTGAAATATATCATATCGGACCGAAAGTGCACTGTATCGAGGTATGTATTGTATCATGGCCTATGTATCGAGGTATGTATCGTATCAGCAACTTCTTAATGATACCCAGCCCTATTATCTAATATATACTTCAAGTGTGTGAGTTTTTGTTTTTTTTTCAGAACTGACTGAATTGGCTTTTGTTTTCTGGTAAAATGTCACACTTTAAAATTTTTAGTAATAACTGATCAGTAATCACGATCAATTAACCAAATGAGCTTGATGTCGTCTCACTAAATAGTCAAACTAAAGTGGTGCAATTAATTTCTGAAGTTCAGCTGTGGTGATCTCACACACATCACATGTTAATGGGCACAAGAAGCGTCTTGTCTAGCGTTTGATCTCAGTTGACTTTTGATTGAGTGATTTCACTTTGATGCCCTGACACTACATTTCAAAGCATAGATGTGAAGTCAGTCAAGAAGAATACAGCCACAATTTGACCCAGAACTGTCTTTGTAGTGTGCTGTCTCTTCTTTTCCATGGATTTGATTTACTAATGAGGAGAAGAATGTGAATGCATACAGTGTTATTGTCTGCACAATGTTCTGTCAATAGAAAGACAACAAGTGAGTGCTTTTAATACTAAATAACTTAAAATATCTGTAGCTTGACTTTATTTATTGTTTATAGTGATTTTTTCTATAATATCCCTTTTGTGTTGTTTTGTTTTTCCAAGTACCAGAATTCACAATATATAAATTTAGATTAAAAGTTGTTTTAAACATGTAATCTGCACAGTGCCTTTTTTTTCTCATAAATTGTTATTATAAATCGGCCTATATAGCGCATTGCTGCCACTATACATTTTTTATTGCTTTGGCTTACAGCTGTCATTGAATGAGTAGTGACGTATAATGTTTCTGTTACAGGTGAGAAAAGCATGTTTCATGTCAGGTTTGGACTTCAGCTGCTGGTTGGTAGTAAACTAGCTTACTTGTGAGCACATAGCATTGTTGCCCCCTGTACGGCCTTTTACCATGTAGGGAGAGGTGCAGAGTCACGCTGTAAGATTTTATGAGAACCAGGGATGGTGGAGGATTGAGGTGCGAGACCTTTTCCAAATGTTGTAGTAAGAAGTACCAAAATATTTAGTGCAGTTCTTTCACAGTGATTAAGGCTAGCTGACCAGATTTACTGCGCTAGAGCTGAGAAGTATATTTAGCCGTAGTGGTGGATGCATCTCCATTTGAGAGTGGGGGTTAAAGGTCAATACTGCAGAATCCAGCATTGGCCCAGCCGCTTCTGTGCAGTTCCCAGAGTTTTCCTATATCCACAGTGCATTCCCTGGCTCCACAAACCAGGAAGTCGTAGTAAACATTTTTAGTGTCAATGTGGGATGGACCAGTATGGCTGCGAAAGATGGAGCGAAATTCAGATTTAAGGTCGTGAGAGAAGTCACAAAAACAAGGAGGTGAAGATGATTTATTAATAGTTTGTGGGATTTCTTTTTGGAAGGATACATGTTTTTAGAAAGGCCCCTAAGCTGTAAAAAATATATGTTAAAGATATATTGTTTCCATCTATATAAACATAACCTACACTTGATTCTTAGAAGGATAGATTTTACTTGTTATTTCTGGAAATTTTAATTTGGAGTTTTGCAGTTTATGGACATTATATTAGGTCTAATTTAGTTTTAGAAGGTTCAATTAGCATTCATTAAGATAAAAGTCAAAAATAACAAGGCATCCAGTGGAAAAGTTTAAAAGTTTAGTTACACTGTGATCAAAGGAGGCCGTACATACATGGAGAGATTCTTGTCTGCACTGTCCATACTCTTAAGATCTTACAGAGACCCTTTGTACTGTGAGAAGACAGAAGCTCATTGGTTTAAGATGAATCTTGCTGTTCTGTTTATTGTGACCTTGGTTCACATGGAATCTTAGCTCGCCAAATCTATGACATCTTAAAACAAAAGTTTACATTTTACACATCACATAATGTTTTTCTAAATAGGGCCAAAGGCGGTGCTACCATTTGGCAAAAGTAGGTGGTTGCTTATCGCCCCCAAACTTGAAGGGGCCCCCAACCAATATCCCTCAGTGCTACTAATGACCAAGGCCTCAGATCAATTAGATTTTCTCTCAATATGACATTAAATGAAAGTAGTTTGCTTTTAAACAATAATCATAAGAAAAATAATAATGTAATGGATGTAAACAAAAATGTAATTGTACTAGCAAAAAAATAAAACTACTTTCAGCTTTGGTTATCTAGTAGGATACTTAACTAATAAGACAAGTTTTGCAATCCACCATAATAGAGATCCACATGTCTCAAGAACAATGGGGGAAAACAGACAATAAATATAGGGAAAAAAACAAAACAACAACAAAAAACAAAACAACAGTGCACTATAGTGAGGACCCCAAACTCAAGTTCGCCTAGGGACCCCAAATTGTTAATTCTGCCACTGACTAGGGCATTTAGTACATTTACAAAGGACATGAATAATACAGTATATTACATGACATTACACATTTTTCTATCACACTACTTAATATTTCGCAATAACTTGATTTAATCCTAGGACTTAACTAGATTTATGTTGATTTAGTTCTGATAAAACTGCTAATTTATTTTACGGCCTTTCTTTTTTCATCGGATTTAAACTCATGGTAGTTGGAAATCCAAATAGTTTCTTACTCACAGTTAAATTTCAAGGTCTCTAAGAAGTTCATTGCTCAATTATGTCATCTTTTGGAGTTGATCTTGTCCAGAGCAGCAGTAAAAGTGATGTGTGAGACCAGACAGCTATAAAGTCATGGAAAACTAAATGCAAAATAGAAAGCCCTCCATCAGATAGCATTACAACTGGGATATTTAAAGAACACCTCAAATGTATTGATCGTGTCTGTAATGTAGGCCGATAAGGCTTAAGTGTCTACAAGCTATTTGATAACACAGTGGTTGAACAACATGTCAGTTAAGTTTTTGCTTTATTTTTTTATATTCAGGAATTGCATTGGGTAAAGTAACTCTTCGTGCTGATCCCAAGAGTGGTCATATTGTGGTCTAACATTCTTAAAAATACATCAGGCAATTTCTCTAATATATTTCAAAAAAGAAATATATCTAGGGTTAAAGATGATTTGGATTCAGTTTATATTTGATTTCCTTGTATAATGATGAGGACTGGGCTACTGAATAAAGATGGAGATTCAGTTATTTCTGTGTTTTTGGTGGTTGGGAGCAGACTTCAGACTTTGGAAGCGCATATTACTATATTCTTGTGTAAATGCACTGATTAAATGTATATGTTCAGACAATTTATATTGATTTGTGTTAGATACGCCAAAATAAAATTGAATCAGAAATGGAGATTAATCAGTATGAGTGAACAAAAAAACATTATTTGTTTCTTTTTCATATTACACAATGGCTGTAATTATGATGTTTCTGATTGGTTTTGTAGTAATTGGTATTCATGAAATTTTAACAAATTTCAATATTTATATAGATTTCCTGTAGTAGATAAACCTTTGGCACTTTATGGGATTAGTTAGAAAAATGCGATGTGCTCTAGTGTAGTGGAGGAGATGTGCTGGGTGTTTAACTGCCTGTTGTTCACTGAGCATGTGGGTAATGGATGAATGAACACATGAAGCAGACCAAGTCCAGCTGCCTCCACTGGGACAAACCCCAACTCCTCCTCAGCTTCATAAACATGTCAGGCCGAGAAATCATTTAGGAGCACGGAAAACCTCTTATTTTCTACAATTAGGAGCAGCTCAAGCAGACAGCTCCGGCGATCCTTCTATGGGCCATAAAAACAAATGTGCAGATTGAATGTTGGACAGTGGAAAGAGCACTGTTTTGATTTGAAATGCTGAGCCAGGACTAGCCGTCTGTATTTCCTCTCTCCATCCCTCTTGGACCCCCCTCCTCCCTTTCTCCCTCTTTCTCCATGCTCCAGGCCAGCGTTATTAATGTATTGACTTGCATTATTGATGCGTGGCATTATGATAATGGGCCTGAGAGCACCAGCGGGACATGGGGGTGGGTCTGTTTTTAAAGGGGGGTGTTATAGAAGATAATGGGGGACAGTAACAGGATGGTATTCTGTGTCTCATGATGATTCAGTGCTTCCTCTATCTCTGTCGTTGCTTTTCTCTTTATCAGATCTGCTTCTTTGATTTTAATCTTACTTTCATCAGAGCATTCTCGGTGTTGGTAGGTCTAGGCCACTTACCCAAAATTTGATACATTACACGTCACTGAACCTCAGAAAGTTGGGGGATGAGTTGTTTGCTATACCACACACACAGTTTGGTTTACTTTTATTTTGTGTTCACAATTATAAGCACAAATAGACTGGGCTCCCATTATTGTGGATGTTTGTCATGGAAAAACAAATAACCAAATTCCCACCTAGTTTAGATGTGTTTTTGCTTTTTTTAACCCTATAAAAGTCTAGACATGAATAGATGAGTGTGTAGATAACATTGCCATGCTGACAGCATGTTCTGCACCTCCGTGACGCACACACATGCAGCAGAAGTGGCTGGTACAAATGGATTTGTTGCATAATTTAGTGTGTTTCCCAGTTCTCTATCCAGTCGAAATACAATTCCATAAAACATAGAGTATTGATTGTGTTCATTGCTGTGGATATATTTGTCCTAGGATGTCTTTTAGGTACACAAGCTGCTTTGAAAGACACGGTGTAAGATTTAGACTACTGTTTCATTTCAGGCAAGTTTGATCTAAGTTTGACCTGCCTCAGTCAATGCTATACTAAGATTAGAAAGACAAATTATGTCCTATACTTAGTGTTACATTTTGAATCAAAACTTAAGAAAAGAGCCATTATGATAATGAAAAATATGTTTATTTCCCTCTCTGTTTTTCTGTTTTTAAGGTGAAACCTTCTCAGAGAACTTCAGTCACACAGAGAAGTGTCAGCGCTGTACCCAGTGCACAGGTCTGATGAGGATGGAATCGCCGTGCATTGACGCAAATGATGCCATCTGCGTCTGTAACTATGGTTACTACCTGAACAGCCTGACAAAGCGCTGCGAGCCCTGCACCTTGTGTCCTGAGGGCCAGGGCATGTTAATCAGCTGTGAGCAGGACCGTGACACTGTGTGTGAGGAGTGCACCATGGACACATACTCAGACAAGGAGAGCTTCCGAGAGCCCTGTATGCCCTGCACCACCTGTGAGGACAGCGAGGAAATTCAGGAGTGTACCCCCGTCAGTGACGCCGTCTGTTTGGGTAAGAACTGTCTAAGTGTTTGTTATGTATACAGCAGTGTAGTAGTTCTATTTATGTAATAAAATAGCTCCCTGTTTCAGTGGAAGGTCATGTATGCACCTCATGTGGCAATTATTCACAAGCAACCCAAATATCTTAAGGCCTCTTTAGGCAAGATGTAGTTTGATGCTTGATGCTTTTGTGTGACAAAATGTTCCTTACATTATGACCATAACATAAGTTAAAACAATAACCCAAACCAAAACATCTTTTAGTGGAAGTTACTGTCTAATACTTTTCTCTGTCTACCAAGTCAGTACATTAACAATGTTTTCATTCATTGAATCAAACAGAAAAGGCAAGGCGCTCCATTCATTTTATGTTAATCTGTTCATCTACTACATTAATAGTCGACTGTTTGTTCCAAGTGCTGAATTTATAACCTCAGTGTGCAGTTGGGATTCACATGGCCATTCTCGCTATTGAAAGGGGAAATTCCTTCAATGGAACAGATCATTCAGTTGTTTATAGATTCATGTTTTAGCGCTGTATGACCCTATAAAAACCGTGGCAGGCTTTTAACAAACTATACTTGCTAACATGAATTATGAAATACTCTGTCAGGGTCACGTTGTGGATCAGTTATATGTTTCACTGTATTGACAACACTGGGCATCTGCATTGTCCAGAGCATATCGCCCCATCTGAATTTGACACTATACACATTGTTGGACTTAAATGTCAAAAATCAGCATGTTACAATGGACTTATCCCATCCAGCTCATCCGGAGACCGTATTCTTTCTATGGGAAGGGTTTAGGAGAAGGCCATTCTTCTGTGTTTCCTTTATATTTGGGCTCCCTGTGGGTATCAAACCCCCAAATCACAAATTCCTCTCGACTGCAGTCACTGTGACCCAATGGCTCACAGATTAAATCAACGCTTTTTGTGAGGAGACAAGAAAAGAGGCCTTGATAAGCAATGGAGTTGGTCAGAGCAGCAGTTTTGGAGGATGTTGTTATCTCAGAATGGAAGGCTGGACTTAAAGGGGGTCTTTTGTGCAGCTCCCATGATGCACTTGGTCTGTGTGGGCTTATAGAGCAGCCCATGGGGTTACTTAAAGGAGTCTGTCCGTCAGCGGAATAGGGTTTGAATCTTAATGCAGTGTAGCCTTATTTGAACCTTGTCCCAGTACTCATATTAAAACATAACATAAAATTTCAAATCATGGAAAGAAGACTGGATTAAACTTTTTCAACCACAAAATCAGCAGAGAATACATCAGAAACTGTAAATACTGTAGGAGCTAGATCTTTATTTTTGTCCATGTTTTATCATTACTATGATTATTGACTTTTTAACCTTTATTTCTTGGTGGTTAGACCATTTGATCACTATCTCTGAGGTTCGATTCCAGCACAGAGTTTTGTTTGTACTTGCATATTTCAGCCCCCTTGTTTTTGTGTGAATTTAGTATGCGAATGATTGTTTGTTCGGTCAGACTGGCGTGCTTTCATACATCTACAGTGAAATGACCCAGGAAAAGTACAGTATAAAATTAATTATTCATGATTCTATATTATCAGGAATAAATCACAACATTTTAGAATAGTTATTTTCACTTTAGTTATAAGATTTTACATTTAAAGCATCAAAAATCTGACAAGAACACTGGACACTATATGATTTTGTTCTGCCCATTCGCTCTGTAGCAGCAGCAGTGTCACTCATTCAGGATCTTATTTAGCTTGAATTGAGTCTTGGCCTTAAAAGGGGTTATCTCACCGATGATTCATCTTCAGATCGAGATAGGGAGAACCAGAAGTCAAAAACCTCCACCATTTTCCTGCCACTCTGCCCCACAGCGCTTTGCATTATGGTCTTCATCTTTGTACGTTATTCCTCCCTCTAACCCAATCATGAGGCTCTTGATTTCTAATGCAACAAGTGTTATCAGTGTCTACAAATCAGCCACGCTACCAGACGCCCATAACCATTAGCGCACTGGAGCCAGCCAAAGCAGGCCAGCCCGAAGGCTAACTCAAGGAAATTCAGCCCCCAAAAACAGCGAGGTGTGTTGGGAGGGAGGGGGAGCAGGAGCAAGGCCAGTGCCTCAGAACAAGACAAGTCCAAACACGAGAAATTAGAAATACTTGAGTCAGAGCTTAGAAGGACAAGAACATTACCTTGACTGCACTGTAAGTTTATCTGTACAGACTTGTAAGTTATGTGTTTGCAGTTTTTTGGTTAGCTGGTGTTGGCAGTTAACATTAGTGCTGATTAGAGATGTAACAATAATGGAAATATTGTATTGTTAAAAGTGTCACAATAATACCATGGGCCATCACAATATATCGAATTATAAGTCTCTTTGCTTAAATTCATTGTTATGGTGCAGGAGTAGCTAAACACTAAATAAATAACTGTTATAATCACTTTTAAATCTAAATTCTTTAGATTATGACAGAACCAAAGGCTTGTCAAGGTATTAAAAAAATTGCATATTCACAATTTGGTTAGCTGCCATAAAATATCATGAAAATATCATATAGAGACATTTGGATATCCTTGTTGATTGAACCAACTTATGTGAAATTATAACTTTTTTTAGTGTATAGCTCAAGATCATTATCGGATATTATGACTATATTTATGAGGGCCAAAGATGCTATTTCTCCCACAAATTAATGTAATAATGGTCTGATTACATTTTAGGCTGACCATCTCATAGTTTGTACAATAGATAATGTTATTTATAGCTAAAATAATACAAATAAAAATAATTCTTAGAGATTATAATTTGAGGTGTGATAAAATTGAAAATGAAAAAAATAAAATAAAATAGAAACATCATGGTACTGAATTTGGTAATACAGTATTGATATCACAGGCTGCTGTATGGATATATATTGTCATAAATATTTTTGGGAACATTTCACATAAATAAATTGTCAAGTGTAATCAATCCCTCATTCAACCAGGAGAGGTTCATAGTTAAAAAAAAACAAAAACAAAAACATGTCCATGTCCAGATGACTGCCTTCAAACCTTTTCTATCATTCACTAAGGAAGGAAACTTGTTTATGTATTATTTTAACAATAAGTCTACTTCATAATATATTATAAGCAATATTAAGATAGAAAAGAAGGTCTTTGCTTTCCTGTATCTAGTTTAATTTGGTTATATTTGTCTTTTGAAAGGTCCCCCGAGGTCCTTACCACCCTGCTCTTGGATAAGGCTAACATGTCATGTGAAAAGCTTCTCCTACACCACCAAACCAGGATTAGTGGTTTATTTTGGAACATATTAGGAGGAGCTGAAATCTTTTTGATTCTTTCTGAGGCTAAAACATGGACCCCTGGAGCTGAGGCCAGATACTTATCTTAAAGAAGTGTGATATGACTTCTACTCTTTTGTGGGCCGCTATGCAAGGCCAGGGGTCAAAGGGCAACTCGGGCTCATATGGAAAAGGGGGTCTTTGGTGAAAGATCAGGGTGTATAAGTTTACCCCAGGGAGGTGCACTGAGCAGCAGAGTAATCCTCACAAATCTTCTCAGGGGGCGTAGGATGTTTTTGCTATTGTGACATGTTTTTAAGTCTCATTTCACCTGTCATCACTGTCTAAATATTTCAGAATTCCTTTGAAAAAAATATTTTTACAAAGTTATATTGATTTTTGTACTTTGTAAATAGGCTATAGCTAATAATAATAATTTGTCATTTTAATTTAGGGAAAATGTAAATGTTTTTTCATAACTTCATTTTTCTTACATTACATCAGATAATATATGTTCAAGTTTGGACAAACTTCTACGTATAACTACTTTGATTGTTTGAGAGTAATGGTTTTGGATTGTGTTACGAACTGGGAGTGGCTAGTCATGAGTTAATTTCATATCTTCTAGTTTTCTAAGTCAAAGCTTTTGTCAAGTTGTTCAGTGACATGCATGTGGCTTGAACAATGTAGTTTTCATGATGCATAAACTATCGATACAGAAAAGATTATAGGATTGTGTAATAATGTTTATCGTGGGTACATTTTCTTTGTACTGGTTTTACTGCAGCTCCTGGTTTTGTACATTTACAATCATTTTTCATAATTATACTTTATGGTTTATCGTCTATATTTCCCTCAGCACTAGTAAATTGCACTTTACAATTTGTAGTCGTGAGAGGCCTACATAGGAATGAATCTTTTGTTACTTTATATTTTATATTTTTATTCTAATACTATATTGCTTTAACCATGCAATTACTATAAGCTGAATTAGTAATTCACTCACAGTTTTATGCTGTTGTACCGTCGTATGGATGGACACTTCCCCTGTTCCCCATCAGATCAATGCAACCTATTGACCATCAAACATCAGCAGTCGGCATATGGCAGATGAAGGTCATGGGTGTGGTGAAGAGGGAGCTGCCAAGGGGAGGGGGGGCATTATGGCCAAGTCCATTTGGTTATTGAATGATAGGTGAGTCGCATTGGCGATAGAGATGCGCGGATAGCGATTACAGCCGCGGACTCCGCGGCTAAACCGCGGGTCGGGCGGATGACGTGACGAAAAATAATATTTTAATTAAATTCGGGCGGGTGGCGGTTTCACTACTCAAATAAAAAAACTCTGAACTCGGAGCAATTGGGAGGAGACCGAGCGGATGGCGGGCGGGTGCGGTTTTGAAAACTGGTCAAAAACTGTGGTTGCAAATGGACAGCGGGCGGATGATGAGTTTTGCGATGCGGTTACGGACGAAAAAGTAGCCCATCCGCGCACCTCTAATTGGGGAGGGGCCATTTCCTTCCTGAGTTTGGTTGGCCTTAATGATTGACAGTCTGCCCTCGAAATCGCAAAACAAAATCTGCTAACAAGATCCATGCACGGCACTCACGGCCTGTCCAACCGAATCACTGTAGTGGATTTGGAGAAAATCAAAATGGAAGAAGAAGGCATGAATGGGGGATGGTCTTTTGAATGGTCCATATGTCGTAAGGGTCAAAGCTGGCTGTTCAATTAGTCAAATATCAGTTGTGATTAAAGTTATTTAATTAATCTTGGACAAAAATGGTGTAATAAAAATAAAATAATTTAACTCTTTTATGAATGAGCACTTGTTCTTTCCCACAAAGCCTGGAGCAAAGCCACTTGCCTAATGTACAGTGGTTGTTAAAACTACATCACAGTATTTCTAATACAGTAAGTTAAAATAAGTTGTTTCCCTTAACAGTTTAACATGAATAGTGGTTTAAAGTAATCATGCATTTGGTTACAATCCAAATAATCATGATTTTTACATAAGCAGCCCTGGTATGACAGAAGCAGAAAAATTACGGAAAATATAATCAAGTGCCAAAATTCCTTCAAAATTCCTGATATGACGAGCTCCCGCATTATAACTGTGAAGCGTCCCTAAATGCTCAAACAATTCACTTTCTCAATTGTAGACAGTCTGCCATTGATAAACTGACCACTGTCTCCCCCATTCAGAGTCTACGCACATCTGACCTTTCATTCTAACCTTTCTGAAATCATCTGCACACACTGTGGGCTTTGTGAGGAAGGGAGAGTGACAGGCTGGAGTCGTACTTTTCCTCAAACTGGAAATGGCCCGGAGTGGCGCGCTGTCTGACTGGAATGTGGCCCTCAACATTCTCGGGGACATTTTTGAGAGATGATCGTGTGGAGAGGAGAGAGAGAGTCTTCCGGGTTCAAGGGTGAGGACAACACTCATGTTTGTGCTCGTGTGGGTTCTCTTAGGGCAGTGGGTTCTCTCTGGGAGGCATAGTTGGGTCAGTAATAGTTTTGAGTCCAAGATTAGTCCTGGTTTATTTATTTTATGCTGAATATATTTTTGCAAGTTTTTTTTTTTTACCCTTTGCACACGCAGATTTTTGAAAGTTTCGTTTTTAGCCTCTGCCGCTGTCAAACTACCACGAGTCTGCACACGGCGTGAAGAGAAAAAAAGTGAGAAAAAGAGAAAACACAACTCCCAGTCCCAATAAGGATCAGGCTCCCATCGTTCACTTCAAAGAGCCGGCTCTAAGAGCCGCTTCGTTCAGGAACGACCCGTCACTGCTAGCGAGTAAATAAACAATCGCTATTAGCCTTTAGCCGTAAATGCGCGTGCGCCGCAATAATTAATTATATGCGCAAATTTCATCATTCACACCTCTATTCACAGCTCATTTACATATCAATGCAGGTCCAATAACAAATATATGGCCAATATAGTCACTTTACAATAGACCAATAGAAAACAGCCTGTTTATGTGTGGGAGCTACAGCAGCTATTCGCTAACCAAAAACTAGCTTCAAAGTCAACATATTTCCAACACTCAGCGCTCACACAGGCTCCTCCTCACATCACAAGTCTGCACTAATAAATGTCCTTTTAATAGAGACTCAAACCGATTGTCCGTAAAAAGAATATAATCCCAGTGTTTGGCTCTGTGTCTGCGGATGTAAACAAACGATAATATCGGCCAACCGATATATCGATTGGGCTCTAATGTTAATATATTTTTGCAGTCCATCAGAATGGTGCAAAAATGTGCCCAATAAAAATCTTAGTTAAAGTTCAAGAATGGCACAAAAGTAAATCAGTTTTGACTTGTTTTCCTTGTATTTGTCATCGTTTTCTTAAAATTTGCTTTTTAGTTTACTTATTTTTTTTACTATAGAGATGAACCATTGATTTTTCCAGATACCTTTCAATACCTATCAACTAAGGCTGTACTGATCCGATGCTGGTATCCGGTGTCAGTGCCGATATTGCAAAATTTGGTGGATTGGATATCGGTTTCCAAATATCAGTTCAGCATCTTGAGCATGTACATTGATGTAATAATGGGCGTTTAAACTTTTATTTATACAAATTTGTTTTGAGGTTACTTGGGGGATAAATAACAGCTATATAACACATTCGGATCAGTTCTGTCATAATTTATTTTTATTTGAAGGAAATAAAGGCAAATTTTAGTCTCTACACTAGTATCGGTTGATATCAGCAAATACTTAAAGCTGTAGTATCAGAAATAATAAACTAACCTAAGATAATTTTAGTGAGTTAATTGTAGAATCTTCATGATGATAATAGTTATGTAGGGATGTGGAGCGAGACAGATGAATCGTCCTGTAGAGCAGAGGGAGGAACAGCTGCTGAGAATGAGTCCTAGTCGATAAAGGCGATGGAGTTTCTTGTAGGCCTTCTCCAGTTTCTCTGCTTGACCTCTACCACAGCCGATCGCTTTCTGCTGCAGCGCTGCCACACACACACACACACACACACAATGTCATAGAGCTGCTCCACCAAAATATCATAATCCCATTTGTTATTGGTGTATATAATCAGACTGAAGATACATATTGTCTACCTATCCCACCCATTCCTCTTATTGGTCAAGAATTTAAGCAATCACAGTTTAGATTTATAAACTCTGAACAGGAATGCATGTTTTAGTTAAAGGAAATATATAGCTACCAAATGTACATGCATACATTATAGGGTGCCTTCATACATGTTTGTGTTTGATCACGTTTGAGACCAGTTTGAGTCCAATGAGCAATGGCCCACTGGACTCACTTGGGTAGCTGATACTGACAATTTTGCTGGATGGATCGGATTGGTGTATAAGATAATTTACTAGCCAATGTTGGCCCAAAACATCTCATAATATTATTAAACTTGTATTTTTCAAAACTGTTCTGTAGTTATTTACCATATGATGTTTATGTTTGAAGGAAATAAATTATATTTTCTTTCTCTGCTCTGGTATCAATTGATATTGACATCGGCAGATACTTAAAACCAAAGGATCAACACTGGTGTTGGAACTGAAAAAGTTGGATCGCTGCAACTTTATTTAGAACCAATTTAGATGATTGTGAAAGTGTGAAGCACCAATAATAATAATATTCATCTTGAAGTTATGGAGTGACTATTGTTTTACCATACCAGTACTTCTTTTATTTATTAGTGGGAATAGTGTTTATTTGCTCCATGGATCTTCGTACTACAATCATAATCCATTGATCTCATCAGATCACTTGTTCATTTAGAATATGATTTAATTAAGCATTTTCTGTATGTTTTTTCTTCTTCTTTTTTTTTTCAAATTGTTACTTAAAATCTGATTCAGTGCACCTAAGCCAAGGGAGTGCCCATGAGTTACTGCAGGAACATGTATCTGAAATGATCCCAGGTTTACCTGTATCAACAACACTATTAAAGTCCCTTGTGTTGGGTTTATTGGCTTATTGCTTCAGTAATGACATGTCAGGAAAAATAACTGTGTTTTCGTCTGAAGGTTGTCATCTAGTTTGAGAGGAGCTCCATTATTACAGCTCTCATGAGGAAGCCACAATAACACCTGTTTTGTTTGACAGTCAGTTGGAATGAGGGGCTGGACTCAGGTGTGGTGCCTGCAGATTACCACACACATAAACACTCGCAAACCAATATACACCACAGTGAAGGCAGAAGGTGCTTTGTAATCCCAAATCATGGTTTAAACAGTTTTACCATTTTAACCAATATAAGAACAGTGGCTTTAAAAATATGTAATAGTCATTTTTTCTAGCAATTTCCACTCTATTTAGAAAACACACACTCATGCATTCTGGTTGTTCGATCTAGAGACATGATTAAACTTTGTGAACAATGCCATTTGCCACTCTTTGTATTTGCAGTAACATTAACTGAACCGACCAACATTATCAGTCTGAATATTTTAAGTCATGTGTGTATTAAGGAAATCTCTATGTGAATTTATTGTGAATTCAGTTGTGGTCTTGATTGTAAATACAGTAGATACAGTAGACTGTCCATTTCACTGTCCTAGGCCACACCCAAATCCAACAGTTGCCTCCAGATAACTAGAAAAGTAAAAGCAAAACAATTTACACCACTACTACAGCAAGAAGTACTGAGCAACCTACCTATAGGAATAACTTGGATTAGAAAGAATCACACATCCAAAAATTGCAGTTTTTACACTTGCATAGGGCAAATACACATGTGGTGTGGCCAGGCCCTTTTTTTTTTTAAATTTGTTTTATGTGATCAAATCTGTATTAACTTAATTAATCAACATTTATTCACACCAAGTTAAAGCAGATTACATTCATGTTCAAAATGATCAGTTATTGTGGTAACACTATACACTATTTATAGCTTTAATAAACTATGAGGAAAGATTTCATATTGAAGAAATAGCCTTTAAGGAATGAGTCAGGCTTAATAACTACTTAATTAAGGGTTAGGAATTAAGATAGGATGAGAGAACCTTTATTTGGCCCACAATGGGGAAATTTCAGTGTTGCAATGCAACAGTTTATAAACAGCAAGAGAATAGAAATAGAAAAATGCAGGAACATGTATATAGAAATAGTGGAAAATTAAACACTACACTGGGCAAGTATAATAAAATATAACAGTCTGTTAATTATGAATTAAGTCTTTAAGGCTTTTTAAATGTTACTGCTGTTTTTGCATCAGCTACATCAAAACACATAACTCAAAGGACATTTAAAGGTTATATGGAACACAATGAGGTGCAAACTCTTTTCTCATGTAACATATCAAACCAGACTAGCCTCAGAGTGAAGTGGATAGATCCCCCTCTCAGGCTTCAGAGAAACTTTACACCACTATCATCCAAACAAAGTATTTTTAGTGCTGCTTGAGGACAAAAATCAATATCTTTAAGCTCACGAATAATGGACATCATACTGCCTGTTATGAAGAATCTCCATTGAATTCCTTTACCTAGAAGCCCCAAGTGGACCCATGTTAATAGGTTCATTGTAAATCTTCTGGCCTGTTTAGTGTGAAATGGATGTGTCTCACTTAGTCCGCTCTCATGGTATTTAGGGCCCTGAGAAGCTGACATCGTGATTTCCTGTTGATGATGTGAGTAACAGTAAGTAAGTGACAGGCCAGAATAGGTTTTCACGTTGGTGGTGAGGCGGTGAGCATGTCCGCTTGAGCATTAATGGTCGGGTGTGGGATGGTGGGGGAGTAGGTGGGGGTTGGGAGGGGTGAGTGGGCAGGACGAGATGGACAAAGTTGCTTTTAGTCTCGGTAATGGCTCCCTGAGGGTAAGGGAAATGACCAAGTGGTGTGCCATCTCTCTATGTGCATTAGGCACTGGTTTATGTTTGCTGTATTAGAGGATGTGCTGATTTCATTGGAGGTACAACATCTCTTGTAGGGTTTAGGCAACAAACTGCTAGTTGGCTGCATTCACACTTGTTCTGGGTTTGCTCCTGTTTTTGTTACCTAGTTTTGTCCTACTTTAGACTTAGATTGGTCCTGTTCTAGCCCTGGTCTTGTCCAGGTTTATTTTTGTTTATAGTCTGAGTTTTGATGTGGTGTGCTTGCCTAAATTTCATTTGTTGATTTTTTTCCAGGCAGATAACTGGCACTAATATTCTAGTTGGATTGGTTACAGTGATATTTTTTCTGCTGTGCTTGAACTTTATATTTCAACACTGAAATATCAAACACTGAAATAAAGGTTCTTATCTTACTGTGGCGAGCGGGGCATCCGGGAGGGGTGTGAGGAGCACCCCAAAGTAAGATAATCAACATAAAACCAACAACGCCACTGGGCGTAGCCCAGAACTAAAACTAAATTTACTAAACTAAAAGGCTCACAGGTTCGTTAATTGACAGACAGAGACAAGTGACTTACAAAACATGAAATTATTTATTATTGCCATAATTCATTTGTTAGATTAACTTTAAGAGTAGACTATTCACTGTTCACATAACTGCCGATAACAGTCACCAAAAGCAGCGGTACGGTGATTTTGTCCTTAAAATTAAAAAAACACAGTAAAACAAAGCAGCAGCTCGTTCACAGGGCCACCGCTCCATCAGATGACGTGCCGAAGACCACCCTGGACCCTAAAATGAACATTATATTTTATCTTTCACTTGGTGGTAGCCCCATACATGAACCTAAACCAGTGACCAGCCAACGTACCACAAAACACACGCTTCTACATCCACGAGGCTTGACGCCGAGCGGCCGGGGCATCTGACAGCAACACCGACCCAACCGTGGACAGCGGCTAACAGTGGCGCTTGTGGCGATCAACAGCAAATACATGCAGGAGCTTTACTCACGAGCCATAACTTCGATCGGGCGCGTCGAGACTCTAGGAGCGGTGGCACTACAATAAAGCCACACATTAAATTATAAAATTGTAATTGTAATTAGAGAACAGCGGTTGTTTACCTGTGCGCGACAAGGCGGAGCCCTATCCCGGAAGTGCGCCGAGGTCAGAGAACGAGACGCTACGGGGAGTGCCCTTTTATAAGCCCAGGCGCCACCTGGTGGCAGAAGGCAGCAGGCGCGCACTGCTACATTACTATAACCTCAGCCTAAAAATGTTCTCATCCAACAATCCTGTATTGCTAATAAGTTAGTTGTTTGATTCCTTAGCCTAAAACACATACATGAACAGCTAGGTGTCCTGACCAAGTCTAGCCCAAGATTTAAAAATGGTTTCTCAGGCACTGTAGTTTGGTTGCCCTCTCAATCTTGACAGATTCTCATCTCAAATAGGCTTTTGTGACTTTACGATACATTTTGATAGATTCATGCATGTTGTATTGTTCTGCATTCACAAGCTTGAGTGCTCTGAAATTGTATGTTTTCACCTACTCCCTTAAAAATGTCATGTCATACATTGGGTTATCGAATTTACCGATTTTTCAACAGTAAAAACAGGTGAGTGCTTGCGTCTGTGAAATTTCACCATACAGAGGTGTGGTTTATCAATTCTCCAGTTTTGAACAGGACCTGTTTCTACTAAGCCCTATTAAAACAGCATTGCTGTTTCTGATGGACATGCATCTGGTATATTCTTTGACCAATATTTAATTCACTATTCACCATTCATTCACACACCAAATCTTTTTCCTTTAATTAACATGTCTATCAAGGCTGACTCTGCTCTTTGTCCTTTCCAGCCACCCCTACCCTGTCCCCCCCTCCATTTGTCACCTCCCCCATGAGCACTGAGGGAGAAGATGATGGGGATTTCTTTGTAGACCCACCCCTGCCATTGCCCACTGACAGCACCACAACCACCACAGGAGGGGACTCCCGACAGCCCATTTACCAGGGCCTGAATGACAAGCTTATCCCTGTCTACTGCTCCATCCTGGCATCTGTAGTCGGGGGTCTGGTGGCCTTTATCATATTTAAAAGGTAGGGATCTGAATTCCATATTTGGCATGTGCACTCACCTTTTGCAGCAATTGCAGCAGCATGAGTGTTATGTATAATAGTCTACATTGACAAGGGTTGTCAAAAGTATTGTAAATAAGATACTAATCATTTATCAGAACACGTATAAGCTCACATAGACTAGGTGGACCACTGACGCAGACAGATATAAGGCATGTTAAAGAAAGGACTATAATTTATTATCACTGTGGTATCGTAATCAGTATTGAGTATTGAGTCTATTCTTTAGTATAGAAATAGTTTTAAATTTTAGTATCAAGAAAACACTAATGTTGACCCCATTTAATAAAGTGTTTCTCAAATTATTTTTGGCATCAAGTTCCTGTCTTGCCTAATAATTTCATACCTGTTATTTTTCAATTTTATCTTCAGTTTATAATATTATACGGATTGGGATTGGTCATATATCAAATGTTATTTCTTTTGCCCATTTTGATCCCCCTGTATAGTAGAGCCCGACCGATATGGATTTTGCTGTGGCCGATATGAAACCGATATAATGGGAGTTGGCGCTGCCGATAGCCGATATATTTAGTGATGTAAAAATTCACTGTAAATGTTGAATTGTTTAAAAAACTTAGGTTTGGCTCTGGTGGATTTTAAATTGGGTTTATTTAGGCAACATTTATTGTTATTCTGCCTCTTTACATCATATTTACAGACAGTAGGTTGGCTTAATGGCATTTTTGCATCACATTCTAGACACTAGTGATGGGTATTCCAGTTCTTTTTAGAGAACCGGCTCTTTTGGCTCGGCTCACTAAAACCTGCTGGTTCTTTTGGCTCCCAAGTGGCTCTTCAGATTGTTTTGTTGCAAGCAGGACTAAAGCACGTCTAAAGCAGGACTGAATCAGGACTGAACCAGGTCTAAACCAGGACTGAAAAAGGACTAAACCGGGACTTATTTATTTTATGCTAAACTACAGTCAAATATGCTCGTTTTTTTAATTTTTATTTTCTTTAATCCTACGTACACGCAAATTTCTCAAAGTTTCGTTTTGAGCCGCTGCCGCTGTCAAACCACGAATCACGCGGCGTGAAGAGAAAAAAAGTGAGAGAAAGAGAAAACACGGCTCCCAATAAGGATCAGGCTCCCGTTGTTCCCTTTAAAGAGCCGGTTCTAAGAGTCATTTCGTTCGCGACGGACCCATAACTAGTAAAGAAAGTAGCGCTATTAGCCTTTAGCCGTAAATACGTGCGCGCCGCGGTAATTAATTATATGCGCAAATGTCATAATTCACACGTCTGTTCACAGCTCATTTACATATCAGTGCAGGTCCAGTAACAAATATACGACCAATATAGTCACTTTAGAACAGACCAATAGAAAACAGTCTGTTTATCTGCGTGAGCTACAGCAGCTAACCCATAACAAATGACAAAAACTAGCTTCAGAGTCGACATATTTCCAACACTCACCGCTCATACAGGCTCCTCCTCACATCACAAATCTGCACTAATAAATGTCCTTTTAATCCAGACTCAAACCGATTGTCCGTAAAAAGAATATAATCTCAGTGTTTGGATCTGTATCTGCGAGTGTAAACAAACACACGTGAGTGACGCGACTCTGTGGTGTGTTCAGGGACAGTACGGACACACACAGACAAATGACTCCGTAGATAAATACTGATGTGGAGCCACATATTAGGACATTTATCTGTCTGTAAATTGGATTAAATTAACAGAATGTAGAGAGTCTAAGCTTTATAACGAGGTATAACATGCCCACGTGAAATATCGGCCCCTATCAGCAAGCATATCGGCCGATAGCCGATATGCCTAAAGTTGCCGATAATATCGGCCAACCGATATATCGGTCGGGCTCTACTGTATAGTCCCAGTTGTGTATATGGCTTTTCTGAAATTTATTACTGGGAACATTGCAGTTAATTATTGCAATTTACATCTGTGGTCTGATCATACTGTGGGAATATACTGCAAATAACTCATCTGCATAACTATTTCATTGTTTGTGTTCAACTGTTTTCTATTTAATGCTTTTTCGCACAACTAATGGTAATGTTACTATCTTTCCCTACCATTATAATTGCTACGTTGAACTTGTGTATTGGTCCCAATAAAACTTGATTGGTGGTTTGCAGTGACATGATCTGAATAACATATTTTTTATTTGGTTTAAGGTGGAATAACTGCAAGCAAAACAAACAGGGAGCCAACAACTGTACAGCCAATCCAAATCAGACGCCATCGCCTGAGGGAGAGAAACTGCACAGTGACAGTGGCATCTCAGTGGACAGCCAGAGTCTACAGGAACAGCAGGGGCAGACACAGACACACACAGGTACCAGAAAAAAACAGTACACTCATCTGGTCTATACAGCTTTTTGAGTGCAACACGAATAATGACAAATGCCTTTAACCCAGACTTGTTGCTGCCATTAAATAAAGATACAATCATTAAATAACTAGATATTGTATTTCCATTATTCCTTAGTTAGTACTCGGGTTGTTCATAAACATACCAGCATCTTCAGAAAGTGGCATTATTTGCTTATTGTGAATAAACCAGCTGTTAACCTGGTGAAAAATGTCCCTGGCAACAGGTTTGTATTGTACAAAATCCAACTGTTGGTTTATTTTTAATCAACACTGGATTTAGCCAGTGGAAAAGAATTTTACCTCAGGATTTAGCTCTCTAGGATTTTCAACAACTTTTCAATGTAATGAAGTAGCAAATCAGCAAACAAGGATTGCAACATCCTTTAGTGTTACAACATGCAGTGCAGTTTGGCAGTGTCTGCTCTCGACAAACCTGTTTACATTTTACTTTTAAGTACTTCAAAATCACATGTTTGTTTAACTAATTGAAGCTCCACATACAGAGTAAGTTAAAGAAAACGTTAGCAATAGTTCAGTGTGTAAAATACTAACAAAATCAATTATTTCTAATTAAAATTTTCCTTTTGGAGTTGCCAAAAATATATGTTTGTGAATTTAAACCTGATGCCCTTATAGAATGCTTTGAAAATGAGTGATAACTAGATTACCAAACTCTTATCTTACTTAGCAAATAATAATAACAATTAGAGCCCGACCGATATGGATTTTGTTGTGGCCGATATGAAACCGATATAATGGGAGCTGGAGCTGCCGATAGCCGTTATAATCGCCGATATATTTAGTGATGAAAAAATTCACTGTAAATCTTGAATTGTTTAAAAAACTTAGGTTTGGCTGTAGTGGATTTTAAATTGGGTTTATTTAAGCAACATTTATTGTTCTTCTGCCTCTTTGTGTCATATTTACAGACAGTAGATAACATTCTAGCTACTAGTGATGGGTAGCAGGACTAAAACAGGTCTAAACCAGGACTGAAAAAGGACTAAACCAGGACTAAAACAGATCTAAACCATGTGTAAAACAGGACTAAACCAGAACTGAACCAGGACTGAGAGTCAGGACTTGGTCTTTACCTCTCCCTGTCTCTCGAGCCCAAGATTAGTCTTGGTTTATTCATTTTATTTTATTGTTTTTACAATTGAAGGAGCCCATTGTTTGTTTATTACTAACCAATACTGAGCTTACATAATGAAATGAAGGTATTCCATAAAACTGTACATGGTGTTAAATATAATGTTATTTTATTGGCATAGATTGTAGCACTTATATGTGTCATGTTTTCTGTGTTACATCATATGTGCCTGGGGACTTTTCAGGTTTCTGCTGATGTTGCACAGTTAAGCTTTTAGATCATTTTGTAATAAATCTTATGCATATTTTTTTTCTAATTTTAATAGGACTTAAAACCTGGAATTTGCATTTTTAAAAGTGTCTTTTTTATTTTCAAAAAGGGAGTTGTAGTTTCCAGCTAAGCAATTACTGTTGGTATGTATAGTAATTAGTAAACCAACATATTATTGTATTACAGTAATGTATTAGTATTTATACAGTTAGTTTTTGATCTGGAACACTCTGCCACAATTGAAATTGGATCATTTAAAAGATTAGTCAGTTGACACCACCTATATCTTCATTATATAATTATATAATTACTGTAAAATATTCTCTCAAATTCAAAGAAATTATGAATTAAAAAAAACATGTTTTGCTTATTTTGCCAAATGTAATCCTATAGATTATTAGAGTAGCTTGTACAGTATCTAACTGAAGTGTCATTGCACTTGAGTGACATGTTTATGCAAATGAGGGTGTATGTCTGAAAATAAAAGCCCAGGTAATGAAGCTCGTACTGACAATGACTGTCTACTTGTATAGATCTATGGATATAATGAATGTTCTTTATGTACTAATAATGTAAACTGTACTATAGTTCATGTGAATTACAAAGTTCTTACGTCAAACTAGCCATAAACCAATAATAAAGCTCTTAAACCTAATTCTGCTTTTGAGTGGTGCTCAGTGGGAATATTTACAGACAGTAGATAACATTCTAGCTACTAGTGATGGGTAGCAGGACTAAAGCAGGTCTAAACCAGGACTGAAAAAGGACTAAACCAGGACTAAAAACAGATCTAAAAAAACAGGACTAAAACAGAACTGAACCAGGACTAAACCAGACTGAAAACCAGACTCAGGACTGAGAACTGAGAGTCTGAGAGTCAGGACTTGGTCTTTACCTCTCCCTGTCTCTCGAGCCCAAGATTAGTCTTGGTTTATTCATTTTATACTGAACTACAGCCAAATATGCAAGTTTTTTCTATCCTATGCACATGCAGATTTCTGAAAGTTTCGTTTTGAGCCGCTGCCGCTGTCAAAACTACACACACAGACAAATGACTTCGCAGCATAAATACTGATGCAGATGCAGACATTTATCTGTCTGTAAATCGGATTAAATGAACATAATGTAGAGAGTCTAAGATTTATAACGAGGTATAACATGCCCATGTGAAATATCGGCCCATATCAGTAAGCATATCGGCCGATAGCCGATATATCTCCAGGCGACCATATCAGCCGATAATATCGGCCAACCGATATATCGGTCGGGCTCTAATAACAATAATAATGTGATATGTGATGCATACATCACATAAAAGGGACCAAAGGCTTAATTTTTATTGTAAAAATCACAAGGCCAGATGAACCAGTGACTGCCATGTAAGGATAAAGTCATAAAAAGTTGAAAGTAGAAATAAAATGTGTCTTTCCTTCATATGTAGTTCTTACAATGGATGAGGAGCCCTGTCTGCTGCTGCCTCTTCACACCAGAGAGAAGGTAGAGCAGCTGCTGTTCAGAGGAAGTGCTGGAGAAAACTGCAACATGGATGACAGCGACTGGTCCAACTTGGCCGGTCTCCTGGGATACGAGGAGGAGCGCATTGCCACCTTCAGGCAGGAGGACCATCCCGTCAGGGCGCTGCTTTCTGATTGGGCCAGCAAGGACAGCGCCAGTATCAATGCTCTGTGCACTGCTCTGCGCAAAATTAACAGAGAGGATATTGCTCAGAGTTTAGTCCTAGGTTCGAATCCAACAAAGCCCACTGCCACATCTGTAGTCTGAACACTTCAAGCCTATATTATATACTAAGGCCTTACTCATAGCTCCTATAAGCTCAACTTTTATCTAAAGCCTCGGAAAGCCAGCACCTATCAATCATCAAATTTACAAACCACAATCTACACCAAAAATATTTTAAACATTTAGATGATAAAGCCATTAAATTCCTGTACGTAATTCAATATTTTTATATTTATATATATTTACTCATATAATTGTTTCATGTGTTGACCCTGGATCTGCACCTCTTATTCAAGAAGATTTAAAAGTGATCCAACTGTGACTTTTCCAAAAATGGGGCCGCGGTGGATGTGAGCTTTCAACTTCTTATCTCTGTCTTTCAACCTTTCTGTCAGTGTTCACTTCATTTATAGTTTGTTTGTTTTTTATCAAATGCTCATAATGTCAAAAATCTACCAAAGAGAAGCAGCATGTAACATTTTGTGAAACCTTTGACAAATGACCTGCTAACATTACCAGACAAGACACGCACACCAAATATCTACAAAAAGAGAGACATGGACTTGTTCAAACTCATTCTCAATTTCAACCATTTCAGAGGACATTGATCAGATTTACAAAGTGTTGCACAAACTTGTGACTTGGACAAATGCTGATCAACACTACAAGCCTGCTTGAATCTCCTGTAGAGGATGTAAGAGGAAACAATTCCACATTCAATGTACATTTTTTGTAAATACCAATACCATGCAGTATAGTAACTCCATGCATGCACTATGCAAACATACCACACACGTTTTGCTTCATTTAACTAATGCGCTGTTCTAGGGACCAGATACTGTTATGTCAACATTAGAGCTCACTTTAAGAATGTGTGTACACTATGAACTGGTATGTGTTAGAAAATGAGAGAGGAGCAAAATGCAGAGCCTGAAAGTTTTGTTTTTCTCAGGGTCTCTTATAGATTTACAATCAAATGTAAGCACATTATAGTTAAACCCAATTCATTATTCATACCCTGCTCAAGCTTAATGCATTTCCACATCACAACAAAGGCATTTGCTGTAGCCGTAGATTGCAAAGACAAAACCGTAAGACACTGTAATAATTTACATGTGAAAATCCTTTAACAATTCTTTTGGATGAAAGTAGTGTAGTGATGTTCAAATGTATTCCTGTTGTACAACTGTGGCAGTGGTCTAAGGCTATAGGCTTCACACTCCCCAGACACTTCCTTCAGATCTATCTGTAGTGTAGTGGGCAACAACCTTTATTGCATGCTTTGGGCTGATGGGCCAAACTGGCGTGCCTGGAGGAAACCCGGGAGACATGAGGAGAACATGCAAGCTCGAGTCAGAAAGGTCCCACATCATAAATACTAGAGTTTTTTTGTGGAGAGAATGGCAAATAGAGTTCTCCACAAACCTAAAAGTGAATGAATCAATACTTATTTTTTTGTTTTTGTTTTAGGCTTTCATCCAGATTCAGGGTCTGAATAATTTTACTTCCTACATCCATCTTGCAACTGCTTAAAATCATCACCTGTACAGACCATGTGATACTCTTTGCTTCTGACAATCTTTGAAACAGATGAAACAGAGTGAATTAGGGCGTACGCAAAGGGGGGTGTAATGTTTCCTTATTGTTTGCAACAATGACCTCTGGATGAAAGGCAAGTCAATGGAGACACAAGTCAAAGGATGTGGGATGGACTCGGAGCAAATAGATAAGAGAAAGTAGAGTGGGTTATGTTCAGGTAAAAACAGGAAATTGTATAAATCAAACTGTTTAAGTGTTAGCTGTGGTTATGGCTCTTGAGTTGTGCTGCATGTTGTTTCACACATTCTTCTTACATACAATCACTGGCCACTTTATTTGAATTGTTAAGAAAAGGCTTTTGTTTTGAAATGTTACTTAAAAAATGGGTGGTGATCAGATGACATGCATTACTGAGAGCAAAAATAACATTTGATACTATAGTAAAAAAAAATATCACAATGCCAAGACAATGGAGTAGCTGTATAGACTCCTACTTGAATCAGTGCTATAAATGTCACAAAAGAGGCATGAGAAGGAAAGTGTGCCTAAAACGTGACCAGTGATTGTAAATGTTTTCATTTGAATTTTGTTTTTACAATTGAAGGAGCCCATTGTTTGTTTATTACTAACCAATACTGAGCTTACATAATGAAATGAAGGTATTCCATAAAACTGTACATGGTGTTAAATATAATGTTATTTTATTGGCATAGATTGTAGCACTTATATGTGTCATGTTTTCTGTGTTACATCATATGTGCCTGGGGACTTTTCAGGTTTCTGCTGATGTTGCACAGTTAAGCTTTTAGATCATTTTGTAATAAATCTTATGCATATTTTTTTTCTAATTTTAATAGGACTTAAAACCTGGAATTTGCATTTTTAAAAGTGTCTTTTTTTATTTTCAAAAAGGGAGTTGTAGTTTCCAGCTAAGCAATTACTGTTGGTATGTATAGTAATTAGTAAACCAACATATTATTGTATTACAGTAATGTATTAGTATTTATACAGTTAGTTTTTGATCTGGAACACTCTGCCACAATTGAAATTGGATCATTTAAAAGATTAGTCAGTTGACACCACCTATATCTTCATTATATAATTATATAATTACTGTAAAATATTCTCTCAAATTCAAAGAAATTATGAATAAAAAAAAAACATGTTTTGCTTATTTTGCCAAATGTAATCCTATAGATTATTAGAGTAGCTTGTACAGTATCTAACTGAAGTGTCATTGCACTTGAGTGACATGTTTATGCAAATGAGGGTGTATGTCTGAAAATAAAAGCCCAGGTAATGAAGCTCGTACTGACAATGACTGTCTACTTGTATAGATCTATGGATATAATGAATGTTCTTTATGTACTAATAATGTAAACTGTACTATAGTTCATGTGAATTACAAAGTTCTTACGTCAAACTAGCCATAAACCAATAATAAAGCTCTTAAACCTAATTCTGCTTTTGAGTGGTGCTCAGTGGGAATCTCTGACAATATGTTACATATTCATTTGGGAAAAGCTCTACAGATTATCTGGGACCAATTCATGGTTGCAGTGGAGCAGGGTTTTTTGAATTTCTTTCACCCCGCACTTCCTCTAGCTACTCAGGGGAACTCTTATGTCTTAGGTCTGCCCTGTTGTGGAGTATGCCTAGAGCACCTCCTTAGGGCATTCAAGAGGCCAATCAAAACTATACTATACTACAAGTAATGCTATACTAATGTTATTCTGATCATGTATATTTTTCCCCATCTTCTCATTGTTCCCAACCCTCTGGCCTCAGTTCACATGTTATGCCCCCTGGTCGCTAAAAATGTGTTCATTTTCTATAAGAACCACACAAATCCTTCTGACATGTAATCCTGGGCCAAATGAGACAGACTTATTACCAGTGGGTTCAAAAGCCCTTAAGGAGGAAGTGGAGAGGACTACTTTCTGAGCATGAATTATGGCTTTATGTGGTCATTATACTAAAGGGCAACAGGCTCTTGCCACAGTCAATATGAACAGGCTGTCAGCACAATTTGACTTAGTGTGCTGAGTGATAAGCTAAGGTAATTAGGCATGAAATGACAGGGGTTCCCACTGGTATCATGGTATTGTATGTGAATGAATGGGTTTTCACTCATGTAGTGATTCTAGCATATAAATAATATTGTGGCAGTAAGATCCATAGACTTACTGTTTAGTAGGCTATTTATACTTTATTGATTTCATTGCTGCAGGCTGACAATTAATACAAGAACCTTACATTTTGCATTGATGGAAAATTATTAAACTAGAATTTACTCAAAGTCAAAAAAGTTGATTGATAAACTAAATTTCCTATAAACTTTAAGTATACCTTAAAGGGCCCACATTACACTAGTTTCTGCTCTATGTTATCTTATCAAAAAAAATACCTGGAGTTGTGTTTTGTTTTGTTTAACTCACTAAACCTGCCTATTTAGGCTGAGTTCTCTCAAACTGAACTACTGAAGACTATTCCACCTTGTGATGTCTTGTGGTAATAAAGGAAGTGCTCCACTGTGTTCATACACCTTCATTTGAAATCATTTGGATAGCTTCAGCCTTGGAATTGCCAAGCTTAGAACAGAACAAAAGGTAAAAGCTGTTAACACTACCTCTTGGTGACATATGGTGGAACAGAGCATTTTGAGGTTGAAGATGCAGACATCTAATGCAGGATTACTCAAATTGAGAATGAAAAGAAACACAATGCCAAGTACATTTTTGAGGAGGTAACAACATTCTAACATGACTTAATGTTCACAAGACTACATTTCATGTAATATAGGACCCTTAAGCTTAATTCTTTAAGAGCATGCTGATTACACAGATGATTGCCTTTCACTTCCCGTTACTGTAATACATTTAAACCTGAGAGTCTGTTAGCCTTTCCCAAATTAGAAATGGCACTAGCAGGTCCTGACCCATAACCCAGGCTGTGTTTGTTTTCTAGCTGAACCAAGGTTTTGAATGGGAAACACATTTGGAGCTAACAGTGGCTAACCTCCAGTGAGTTATTAGTGAGGAATGCCTGATGTGTAAAGGGAACCATGTGTGCATCATGACATGTGCTGCTGAGAGTGGCTTGGCTGAGTGTTAAAGTGCAGATGACCACGAGATTAGAGAATCAGTCAAAATTATACAAGTGTTTATATGTTTAATATTATATAAAATAACTGTGGTGGTTCATTGGTAGAGGTAAAATACAGTAGCCTATGATTGATAACTATCGATAAATATAACCACTGGAGAGCACACAGTGCATGGCTGCATTTATATCACCTTTGTGCTGTATTTGGTTTGATAACACAAGAAAGAAGGAAATTAGATTACTCACACTAGATTTAGCTGTTCATAAACCACTTGCTACTACTGATATGCCTTTAAATCTGGTCACTACCATGTGGAAGTGTGTGGCATTAAGCGAAAAAGTGCTTCACACACCAATATATTTTTTTTTATTTTTTGTTGTATATGTCGTCTCTGGACAAAAACAGACCAATAAAAATACTGCATGTATTGTCACACAAACTGTCATTTTGGTTGTCAGCTGATTACTGTGTGATGACTTAAGGATTAAACACTTTGTGTTGCATTTTTGTATGAAAAGCACTCTATAAATAAAAATGGATTTGATACAGACTGTAAAATTGGCAAAGCAATTGACCTTTCATATATTTCTGCAAAACTGAAATTGCATTTTTATGGTAAAATGATAATAATAATGATTAGGAAAAATATTTTGTTAGATTTTCACTATATTAAATTACTCTCTTCAAAAATCACAGCACAGTATTTACTTTGAAATCAGTAGTGGTGTGAGGTAAAACAGAAGTCAAATCCCAATTGGACAAGTCTCTCTCAGATGAGGAAAGCGGGAACCTTCTGCTCTGAAAAGACCTTTCACCAGAGTCATCAAAGCAGAATGAAGTTATATCCACAGGTCCACCATCAAGTCTCTAAAATGAAACCAATCTCTCCCAAAATTTGTATTTATTTAAGATGTGCTCTGGGAAAACAGTAGAGGTTACTGTAGGGCCATTTAAATCCATAACATTTGACTATTAAATTATATGACAAAGCAAAAGTAAAGAACATCAAAAATCTTTCTTAAAATCGCATTTCACTAGCAGGGACCACGCCAACAATGAGATTGTACGAAGAAGAAATGTATTGATAAATGTTTGAGGTGGGGCAGAGATGGCTGGGTTGAGACTCAGGGTGGGGGCTCCATCTCAATCTTCAATTGGCCCACCCGGAACAGGATTGCCAAAAAATTTTGAAAGAGCACAAGATGGAATGGGCTTGGTAGAGATCATTGAGGTCATGATGAACGTAGGTGAGATAGGTGCTGGATGCCCAGCAATCGAGGACCTGAATTTTCCAGTCAGGTACACTTGCATTGGCAGCAGACGTGGTGGCACCAATGTGGAAACAGTGGCTGGAGAAGGAATGGGGAGATATGCAAAAATGACTGCAATACTGGACCAGAACCTGGAAGCCATCTTGCTTGTTTCCGTGAGGAAGAGCAGCTCGTTATCGGAGGAATCGAAGGCACAAGTGGAAGCGAGATATTTTATGAAAGGTTTGTAAGGATAAGTTAAGGCATAAGAGGTGGATAAGGAAAGTGTTTCCCAACTGGTCCATTTAACTCCAGTGGAGAATGAAGATAAGCAAATCCGGAGAATGTATGGCGAGATCAGAAAGCTGGGGGGACGGACGGGTAGAAAACGCTTCATGACGGAGTGAATTCTGAATATGGGAGAAAGCTGAAGGGTCAGGTCCAAGGGCGGAGAGAGTTATCTGTAACGAAGAGTGCAAATGCAAAAGTAGAGAATATAAGTAGAAGTAGAAGTAAGATGCAAGTGTAGCAGAGCTATGGTATCGTTCCTCTGTCACCTTAATGGGTGTGGTTTTTCTTTGTGTGGGTTTTTCTTTTGTTTGGTGTGGGCCAAAAAATATATAATTGGCAGCTGGGGGGGCGGTGCCTATGGTATAAAAACCCTGTAGACTTTTTCCTTCTCTCTCTCACACCTGGTTGTCATCTGTTTAGGAGGTCCTGGGCAGTAGAAGAAATGTCAGCCACTCCTTGGGTGAAACTGGGGCACAGTGGGGACAAAGCGCCACACCAGCTGTGCCACCTGTCATTGCCTGCCATGGAGTAACGTTAGCTGACCGAATGCCCGGACCTCTGGACTAGCTCTAAGTTTTAACTTTTAAATGAAGTCCATGGATTTCTCCCACTCCTGTGACCTGTTTTTTTGTCACTTAATTTTTATTAAGTATTTTATATAATAACATCCTATAACAAAACAAAACAGGTACAGTCGGCAAGGAATTTAACACATGTTTAGATGGGGAGAAAATACATATATATAACTATATATATACACACACACACTTACATAAAAGGAGGGGATATATATGCTCCTGTGACCTGTTTCCCCCTTTTAAACTAAAACTCTGCAGATTATTGTAATAAAATCCTTAAAACTGAACTTGGCTGTCCATAGTTCTCTGGTGATCCAACATACCTGTTGTGTGGGGAGGTCAAGCCCTTAGGGGGTGTTACACAAGCATTTAGAAGGTTCAGACTTAAGTAGCCCTTTAATCCACATGGAAACGTGGCAGTGAGAGATGGCCAGTCTTAGCTTTGAAGCTATTCCACCCAGTCAGATTATAAAAAGCAAGCTTAGGGCGAGGCTGTTGAGGATGGTGTGTTGGGAGGTGGAGACAAGAGGAGCGACAGCGGGATAGCATAAATGGAGGAACTAGAATGGGTTAGTCATCCAAGTGCGGAGCCAAGCTTTTGAATCTCTAAAAATCGAAATGAGGAGCAGTGATGGAGTTTAAGTAACCTGGAGTATGAGCTGCGCGGATGACAAACTAATTCTGAGTGGACAAGTAAGCTCGGAGGAACTGGCAATCGCGGGAGGAGCAAGATCTTCCCTTGCTGAAGATGTGGACCATGGCATTGCTGTCGGAATGGACAAGGATGGATAAGGATGCACCTACTAGACCACTCATGCCCCCAAAGAATGGCCCCAAAGAATGGGGTAGAGTTTGAACAAACCAGAAGAGCTGTCAGTTGGCCTGAGAAGCTCTGGGGGCCACATGGAAATGAACCATTTTCCCTGGTAAAACCTTCCAAGACCAAGTGAAGGGTTACACAGGTGAAAAGCTGAATGTCTTTGGGAAGAGACATAAATTGGTCTTAGAAGAAAGAGATGCCACTCCAGGAGTCCAGGAAATGCTTCCATAGGCACATGTTGGGCCTGTAAGCTTCATTCAGTGGTATAATATCATGAAGGAATTCAATGGATGTGGCTTTCATGAGGAGCGTAGTTAAGGTGACCGACAAGCGCGAGGAGCTGTCTCTTGTTGCATGAGGTTAAATTGAAGTTTGAGAGGAGCAGGGAGGTTTGCTGGACCTTCTCAGGAGGGAGAGACACTTGAGACTGAGTTGAGTATGATGCCGAGAAACTTGATAGTAGTACAAGGGCCAAGGGTCTTTTCCTCAAACAAAGGAACTCCAAGATTGGCCAGGAAGACTTTGATGAATGACGATAGGCTGGAACAACGGGGCGGGAGATGCAGGAGTCATGAGCAGGAAGTCGTCCAGGAGGTGTAGGACGTATGGAAATTTTAAGTTATTGATAAGAATCTAACACAAGGCTTAGGACAAGGAGTCAAAGATTTTAGGGCTGCTGCAGCATCTGGATGGGCAGGACCGCGCTGGTAATGTCCGCTTTAGAGAGACACGCTCTGCAGCCTGTGAGACAAATGAGAGAGATGGCATGATTGATAGTGGCATACTGCATGGAAACCTCTGGGGCAGGAATGAGACTGTTGATGTTGGGAACAGCTGTGCTGTAAGGAGAAGATATTTTGACAAGACGTTTCTTCCGATGGGGCTGATGCAGGCTGATGGGGGTAATGCGGAAAGTCTCAAAAGGAGAACGTTTGAAAGGGCCAATCATGAACCCTTCGTTTGCTTTCTTCGCCAAAAGGTTGTCCACAGCAGTGGGATTTGTGAGTGCAGACTGGAGCTTACTACATGAGTGTGAAATGTCTGGCAGAACTTCAGTGGCACGGTGAAAAACGTTGCTGACACAATTGACCAGGAAATTAACAAACTTGTGTTCGGGGTGATTGCGGGGTGATAGAGCATTTATCTTGATGGGGGTGGTAGAGGTGTAGGGAGTGCTCTTTTCGTCGACGATGGTGACTGGATTGTGTCAGCAAGAGATTCTGTTGTGGGTGCTGCTGAAGAAGAAGCAGACATGGAGAAACCTGCAATTGGAGACACTGCAACTCTGATCGTTAAAATTATGGCAGATTATCCATCCTCCTTGATACAGAATGGTGCACCCGCAGTAATCTCTGCCCCACCTGACCGACTGAAGCACAACGTGAGGTTGAGGACCAGTGCCAGATAGTCGGCTCTCGGCTTTAAGGTTGGGAAAAGCGGAGCAGCTAACGTTGCGATATAAGGAAAAAGCGAAAGCAAATTCAGTAGGGGTGAGATCCTTGGAAGGAGTGGTGTGTGGCATTGGTTAGTATAGACTGCGGATGGCTCGCGATAGAGGGGGCTGGCTCAATTGAGCGAGATCGACGTAATTACCGGTAATAATCTGATGTTAGAGAGATGAAGGAACGGGACACAGACGAGTAATGGAGGTGACTGGCTGAAGGTAGAGTGTGTGTAAGAGACAGTAGAAAAAACATTTGGGTGTTGGGGAAGGGGAGAGGGGGTTGAGAGCGAAGGGGGCTGGGAGCCCGGAATGACAGGCATTGGACTGAAGCTAAATGGCTATGGTATATCTTGGATTTGTTAGTGCGGGCGCAAAGTCGAGTACTGGGACGGGAGCTCAGGTGATTTCCGAGGAGGCTGCCGTGTCTGCGGTCGAGACGATGGTCGTGGCTTGTGCGAGCTGCGGCCGGGCGAGCGGCAAACAGGAAGAGGCGAACGAGGGGGAGGAGAGCGAGGATGTCCCTGTCAACGGAGGAGATTATGGCGGGTGTACGGCCAGGAGAGAGAGCTCTGCGGTGGAGGCGTGGGGGAGATGGCGGCTTGCGGCCCTCCGGGAACTCTCTTCGTAGTACTGGGGAGTAGGATCGGGAGTGTAAGGAGACAACGGACTGCGACGCTTCGAACAGGTCAGATTCCGAATTGGACGTGTTAATGATCGGCTCGTGATCCGTGTCTCGAGCTCTGTCGAGTTGGCCGAGACAAACTGGGATGATGGGAAAGGCTGCTACACATAGACTTCTGGGAAATTAGCCATGACGCTCTCCTCGGGGTCACATTGACCCACTCTCTTGGGACGGGTCGATCAGACCCAAAAAAATATTTTCTCGCTTGGCGAAAATTTACATGAAAATAAATTCCTTCCCGCTCGGGAAAAAATTCTTCGGGTCAGTGTGACCCCGCAGAGAACGTGAGGGTGTGGTCGAAGTGAGCTGTGGTTCGCTGGTGAGGAGGAGAGGGCGGTTGAGGCATAGTCCTGCTCCTGAATCTCAGTTAATCATATTAACTCCACTTTTTTATGGAACAGGCCCTGAGAGGCAAGAGAGAAAAAAGAGGCAGGTAATTTGGGCTCTATTTTCTAAATGTTTTTTCACCAACTCAAAAAAAATAAAAATAAAAAAATAGGACATGGGAGGTGGATCCCTGTCCACCTGGAGTTTTAATGTTATTCATTTTTAATGTAATTCACTTCATATAGTATAGCAGTACATAAATCAACTCTTTTTCTATAAAAAAATCATGCTTAATCCCATATGAAATCGTAATGCCTGTAACTTCTGCTTTCTGCCGATTTGAGGTACAGTGAAGAACTTTGGTCATAGCAGCTGTTTCCCTCTAGATACAAAGGTCATCTTGGGCTTAAATTGAAGCTTATATACTAGGGAAGTTTTTCATGTACATTTGAGGCAGTGATATATGCAATAAAATGCTTAAAAATGATCACTTTTGATGACAATTTGTCAGGCGGACAGACATTTTTTTGTCTTTTGGTGTATGTTGGGGGTGATATTTGACAGTAGAAAGGCAGCAAGCCCCCAAATATTTTTCTGCTAGTTACCCCCATGTGTCAGGATACACCATGTCAAATTTTAGGGTTATTTGACCATGTATGCAGTTACAGTACCTTAATATTTACAGTTACATATTCGCAAATAGCTTTTCTTAAAAACTGTGTTTTATGGGCCCTGAGACCAAAGGAGGCTGAGATGGGGTTGGTCCCTATCAACTCATGCAAAAAATATCCTGAGGGGTGTACCTGGCTCCCGGTCTATGAGCATGTGCAGTGTTGATCTTGATCGATAAATAATGTCTGTGATGTGATGATGTATTTTTGTCAGTAAAGTCCCGTCTGTGAATTCGTATTCATACTGATGAAAGCGTAATCGTAAATTTTAATTTCGCAATTGTAAGTCTTGACATCGTAACTTTTCAATTCATATTCTGATGGATAAAATACACACAATATATTTTATGTACGACTGGACTCATTTGAGAGTTTACAAATATTTATTTTATGGTCAACTACAACAAAATATGCACAGATTTCCCAAATACGCATGAATTTCTATTCTATGCGCACAAATATTTCTGAAAGCTTTCTTACTCCATAGTTCCCTTTGCCAACAACATGGTATTAATATAACTATTCCCATGGATACAGGTGATACTACCTTGCACTGAGAGACATATCCTGCCCAAAGTAATAGTATATGTTTTTTGTTAGTTTTTTTTATTCCAGATTTGTCAGAATACATGCAAAAGTAGTAATGACTTTCAGCACTGGAATGCACACAGATGACCCCATGGCTCCTGCTCAAGCTACAACACCAATGCAAACCAGCTTTAACTTCTTTCAGCCACTTGACCCTGATACCCTGAGCTACACCATTCAAGAGTGTTCTGTAACTGGTAATGTTTAAGGAAAGGTCAAAGGTCACAAACATCTTCTCTCTTTACGACCAGGAGAGAAACACATCCCAACTGCTCCTCTCAATGATAAACGACTGACTGTAACCAGTGGCTACAGCTTTTCATGTGGGGATACACGTGGAGCCTTTAGTCACGGTAGACAGTAACCGCACTTCAAACAATGCACCGGCTTTGAACGCACCACTGTAGGATGTTTTAGGTAGGATGCAGACAAGAGTGATGGGAGCGAGGTCAAAGGTTAGGTTAGATTTGGCAGTGTAACATACTGTAAGCCCTTGTTTTCATGCTGATTTTCTGGTACATTATTTTCAAAGCTGAAGTACATTTGGAGTACAAGTGTTGGGCACTCTGGAATATGTAATAAGTAATATTACCTTATAGGCTGTCCAGTGAAGTAACTAAATACATGTACCAAAATATATATATTCAGAGAAGTGTTTTGTCTTGCATTTTTTGTATGAAAAGCACTTTATAAATAAAGTTTGAGTGATTGATTGAGAACTAATTTTGAGTGACTGATTGTACTGTTACTATTAGGTTGTTTTGAGAATACATTTCCTAAAATCAAAGACGTTCTAGTCCTTGATCATGCAGCTCTTGTGTGTGTAGGATTTTTCTTTATATAAACAGTGACAAATTAATGCAGTACCAACAGTATAATAAACATTACGCTGTTTTAATCTTCTGTTTGCATTTTTACACTATAATGCAAAGTACAGTTCTCTTATTGGGCCATACATTAGAAAATACATTTTAACATTTTATTCTGTAACTACTGATACTAATACATTTAAAAAGTATTCTTCCCAACACTGCTTCACTTTCTATACTTTTAACTGGTTAAATTGGTAAATTGGGCTTTGTCATTGAACCCTAGACCAGAAGCAAACTGTGTCACAGTGTGTCAGTTTCTGATGTATGCAGACTGTATCAGGGCTTTGGTCAATGTCTGTTTTTAAAAACCAAAACAACTTCTAAATCCTGCCTAAATAGATAAGCTTAATTGACTGACATGTGCATTGTCCAACTGGTCAAAACAAAATGTAGACAATGAAACTTTAAAGTGTTGAACTATGTGCTGAAGAGATGTTTGTGTTTTGACAGGATTGGCCTATAGGCAGATAGTTACATCATGAGCTGGCCACTGCATAGTATGTACAGTAACTCAGAAATAAGACAGTCAATATTGGGGCTGGGTATCATTAAGATTTTGCTGATATGATGCATACCTTGATACATAGGCCACGATATAATGTGTATCTCAATACACTACACTTTTGATTCAATAGTATTCTGTGCAAATCGATTTGATACGGCTGTGTAAAATAGAAAGCCTTTGTCCCCTTACTTAGTGATCAACCCCATTTTCACAAAAAAAAAAAAAAAAAAGGAAAAGTAATGGAAAGTCCCCTCTGGTGTCTGTCTGGTGGCACTTATGTCTAAGTCATAGAAGTGATAGTTGTGACATTTGTCTCACCTTTTACCTAGTTTTGTTTACCCCTTGCCTAGTTGCAAGTTCATGTCCATATCTGTGACCCACTCTGACCCCAGATGTGCCCACAAGAATGTCTGTGCCCTGGGTAGCAGTTCACACTCCTGCAGACTGCTCATGTACCACATGAAGCTTCAAGTCAAAAAATAGACTAAGAAGAAACTGTATGGTGTTGTGATGTTTATTTAATTCTCACCATTTACATAGTAATAGGAGAATTTCCACAATATTATTAATTCATAGCTTATACAGCTCCACATTTACTTACTACATCACTACTAAAATATGACTGTGATTCTAATAGTTTTTGTTGAACCACTACCCATGCAAAGTGAATATGAAATACATAAATTTTGAATCATTAAAACTGTGACTAAGTCACAGAATATGTAATATATTGCATTAACAAGTTTCCTTTCTCTAAACAAGCAACAAGTTTGTAGCCTCACCACAAAATAATTTGATAAAATATACCTAAAATATTGTTGGCGATATATCGATACACCAGCCCATATCAATATAGATACATCATATTTCGATATTTTAGCACATCCCTAGTGAAAATAGTACAAATACATATGAGACATTATGAATAACTTGCAGGTGTACTACATAACTTTTGTGTAGGATCCTGCATTTTTTTATTTTAAATATATATTATGTTTTAGTAATATGAACACGTATGATTAAATAAATGCAAAATAAATGAGTATTGTGCCATATTGTGGAACATTCTAATCAAAACATCTCAGACAAGGTGGTGGACTAAGTGCACTTTGAATTGCTTATAAAGGGAAAAATGACACTGGAACTTAACAATATTTCTTAATTTTTTATAGTGACAAAACTAGTGAGCAGCTTGTAGCTAACTTTGTCAGTCTTTGTGTTAATGTAAGCAGTGATGCCTTCTGGGTACTCCTCTCCGTCAGTGTGGGCCGTGACCTTTCAGAGAGGTCACCGTGTCTGCCCACCACATAAAACAGATATTCTCCTTTTCTCTTCTTCCTATTGCCCATTTCTACAGAGGCAGCAGGCGCATCAAGTGTCACCCGGCAACAATATCCTCTGTCGGGGATTGGAGACACATCAAAGTGGGACAGAGAAAGGAGTGTGATCCACACCCGCCTCATGGTCATACACTGAAGTGAAGTGAGTGAACGTAGGTCTCCTGGGAGCTGAAATCAGAGTAGGTCCACCATACTTTTGGAGGAACCATCAGAGGTTCATTTTTTAAACTCTGTTCAACCAATTTTGTCATAATCATCATATATATATATATAGGCCGGGACGTCTGAGCCGGCATCTCTTCATTGTCTCTCATCATTATATGAGGTCGGCAGTAGCACAAAGGGTTTTGCCCAAGGACCCTCACTGTTTAGCTCATCATTCGAACCCAAGTCACCCATGTGAAAGTCTCTCTCTCTCTCTCTCTCTCTCTCTCTCTCTATATATATATATATATATATATATATATATACATTTTTTTTTTTTTTTTTTTCTCAAGTGGCCAAAAATAATTGCCCACTCCTGATTTAAAGTAAATTATTTTATTCTAAAGTTTTATTAATCTCCAGATTAATATATTTTTAATTTTTATTAAAATTATAGCCAAACAACATTGCTGTGGAGACAAGCAGGAAGAGGCCCTCCTCCAGACCAAATTTTGTGAAGATTCAAGCCCATTCATAAGGGCACATGTTTTCCACTAAAAAGTAACAAAGTGGGAGTTAAAAGAAAAAATATCTAAAAATTGCATACATAATAAGGAATCTAAAAATATCCCATCATTTCTCATCAGTCTGTCCACCACATCACCAAGAACTTTTCCACCTCGCCCCCCTTCTGAAGCAACAGTCAAATCGAGTTAGAACCGATCTGCTGCCCAATTTATCTCAAATCCTCACTGATGCAGATCTAATTTCAGCCTCTTATTACCACAAACAGGAAGGAGAAGCCAGTCGATAAACAGCCCATTGGTCCTCCTAAGAGCAGGACGGAGGTGGTGATGGCAGTAGTGACACAGTGGAAAGACATGAGTGGTCATTTTACAAACAATAGATTTTAGCGATTACATGGCAACACAAATGAGGAATGAAATGTGTCACAAAAAGTATTTATGTTGCCTATGTTCTGAAATAAATTGAGAATTTTTAAACTAGGTACATAGAACCTTCTAAATTCCCTACTGATACCCTATAATGTATTTAAAGTTAAAGAAAACATATTGTGATTTTTTTCAAGCATTTGATATTAAACTATAACATAGGTTATTATTTAACACTTTGTTCAATGAATGCCAAAATTACTTAATCACAGAAACAGGTCCAATAACTTCTTGGCCCTGCCTCTTCATAGTCGAGCATAGTAGAATTTCACAATAGCAAGCAGCAGATTTTCTAAATAAGTTTTTATTGTTGAAAAATGAGCTATATACAAAAGTACAGAGAAGTAGGCAACAATAAGAGGTAGATGAAAACAGGATTTTTTTGAGCACTGAAACCTTAAATGTAGGCCAATGGAGAATTACTCAAACATACAGGAATTCGTCAAAATACATCTTTTAGTAGGACAATGAAGAGAAACCCTTTAGGCCAGGGGTGGACAATTATTTTTTCCATGGGGCCACATGAGAAACAGAAAATATTGTGGAGGGCTGGGCTAAAATGCTTAACTCAGTTCTGCGTAATATTAAAAAAAAAAACCAAAAAAAAAAACCAAACAAACAGTAAATAGCATTGTTTTGAAAACTGGTAAGACTAGTAAGAGTTTATGTTATAACTATGCAATGAAAAAAAATGTCATTAAAAAACAAAAGTCATAAAAAAATTACATTAAAAAACTAAACTAACTAACTAAAATAAAAGCATCCATCCATCCATCCTTGTTTGTCCGCTTATTTGGGGCCGGGTCGCGGGGGCAGCAGCTTAAGCAGGGACTCCCAGACTTCCTTCACCCCAGACACGTCCTCCAGCTCCTCCGGGGGGACCCCGAGGCGTTCCCAGGCCAGCAGAGAGACATAGTCCCTCCAGCGTGTCCTAGGTCTTCCCCGGGGCCTCCTCCCAGTGGGACATGCCCAGAACACCTCCCGAGGGAGGCGCCCAGGAGGCATCCGGAACAGATGCCCGAGCCACCTCAACTGGCTCCTCTCGACGTGGAGGAGCAGCGGCTCTACTCCGAGCTCCTCCCGTGTGACTGAGCTCCTCACCCTATCTCTAAGGGAGCGCCCAGCCACCCTGCGGAGGAAACTCATTTCGAGCGCTTGTATCCGCGATCTCATCCTTTCGGTCACTACCCAGAGCTCATGACCATAGGTGAGAGTAGGAACGAAGACTGACCGGTAAATCGAGAGCTTCACCTTTCGACTCAGCTCCCTCTTCATCACAACGGTCTGATACAGCGACCGCATCACTGCAGGCGCTGCACCTGTCAATCTCACGTTCCGTCCTCCCCTCACTCGTGAACAAGACCCCGAGATACTTTAACTCCTCCACTTGAGGCAGGGACTCTCCACCCACCAAGCCACCTTTTTCCGGTCGAGAACCATGGCCTCGGACATAGAAGAGCTGATTCTCATCCCAGCTGCTTCACACTCGGCTGCAAACCGCCCCAGTGCACATTGCAGGTCCTGGTTCGTTGAAGCCATCAGGACAACATCGTCTGCAAACAGCAGAGATGAAATCCTGTGGTCCCCAAACCAGACCCCCTCCGGCCCCTGACTGTGCCTAGAAATTCTGTCCATAAATACAATGAACAGAACCGGTGACAAAGGGCAGCCCTGGTGGAGTCCAACATGCACCAGGAACAGGTCTGACTTACTGCCGGCAATGCGAACACAGCTCCTGCTCCGGTCGTACAGGGACAGCCCTTAGTAAAGGGCCCTGGACCCCATACTCCCAGAGCACCCCCCACAGGACACCACGAGGGACACGGTCGAATGCCTTCTCCAAGTCCACAAAACACATGTGGACTGGTTGGGCAAACTCCCATGAACCCTCGAGCACCCGATGGAGAGTGTAGAGCTGGTCCAGTGTTCCACGGCCAGGACGAAAACCACACTGCTCCTCTTGGATCCGAGGTTCGACTATCGGCCGGATTCTCCTCTCCTTACCGGGAAGGCTGAGAAGTGTGATTCCCCTGTAATTGGAACACACCCTCCGGTCCCCCTTCTTATACAGAGGGACCACCACCCCGGTTTGCCAGTCCAGAGGTACTGTCCCCGACCGCCACGTGATGCTGAAGAGGCGTGTCAGCCAAGACAGCCCCACAACATCCAGAGACTTAAGGTACTCAGGACGGATTTCATCCACCCCTGGAACCTTTCCACCAAGGAGCTTGGTGGCAAGGCAACCACCTCAGTGACTTCAGCCAAGGTGATGGATGAGTCCGCCCTCGAGTCCCCAGCCTCAGCTTCCTCCTCGGAAGACGTGACGGTGGGATTGAGGAGATCCTCAAAGTATTCCTTCCACCGCCGGACAACGTCCCCAGTTGAGGTCAACAGCTCTCCCCCCGCACAGTAAACAGTGTTGGTGAAGAACTGCTTCCCCCTCCTGAGGCGCCGGATGGTTTGCCAGAATCTCTTTGAGGCTGTCCGATAGTCCTCCTCCATGGCCTCCCCGAACTCCTCCCAGCTCCGAGTTTTTGCCTCCGCAACCGCACGGGCTGCAGCACGCTTGGCCTGCCGGTACCCATCAGCTGCCTCAGGAGTCCCACGAGCCAACAAGGCCCGATAGGACTCCTTCTTCAGCTTGACGGCATCCCTTACTTCCGGTGTCCACCACCGGGTTCGGGAATTGCCGCCGCGACAGGCACCACAGACCTTACAGCCACAGCCACGAGCGGCCGCATTAACAATAGGGGCTGAGAACAGAGCCCACTCGGACTCCATATCTCCAGCCTCCCCCGGAATCCGGGAGAAGTCCTCCTGGAGGTGCGAGTTGAAGGTCCCTCTGACAGAGGGCTCCGCCAGACGTTCCCAACAGACCCCCACTACATTCTTGGGCCTGCCAGGTCTTTCTGGCTTCCTCCTCCGCCAGCGAACCCAACTCACAACCAGGTGGTGATCAGTTGACAGCTCAGCCCCTCTCTTCACCCGAGTGTCCAAGACACGCAGCCAGAGATCAGATGACACGACTACAAAGTTGATCATCGACCTCCGGCCTAGGGTGTCCTGGTGCCACGTGCACTTATGGACACCCTTGTGCTCGAACATGGTGTGTGTTATGGACAAACTGTGACTAGCACAGAAGTCCAATAACAAAACATCCGCTCAGGTTCAGATCAGGGAGGCCGTTCCTCCCAATCACCCCTCTCCAAGTGTCACTGTCGTTGCCCACGTGGGCGTTGAAGTCCCCCAGTAGAACAACGGAGTCCCCGGTTGGTGCACTGTCTAGTACCCCTCCCAAGGACTCCAAGAAGGCCGGGTACTCTGCACTGCTGTTCGGCCCGTAGGCCGACACCACAGTGAGAGACCTGTCCCCGACCCGAGGGCGCAAGGACGCGACCCTCTCATTCACCGGGGTGAACTCTAACACACAGCAGCTGGGGCAATGAGCAGGCCCACACCAGCCCGCCACCACGCTCAACGCGGCCACCGCGCTCACCGCGGCCACCACGGCCACCGCGGCCAACGCGGCCAACGCGGCCAACGCGGCCAACGCCAGAGAAATGGAGAGTCCAACCCCTCTCAAGGAGTTGGGTTCCAGTGCCCAAACTGTGCGTGGAGGTGAGGCCGACTATATCTAGTTGGTAACGCTCAACCTCCCGCACCAGCTCAGGCTCCTTCCCCCCCAGCGAGGTGACATTCCATGTCCCCAGAGCTAGTCTCCATGTCCGGAGATCCGGTCGCCGAGGCCCCCGCCGTCGACTGCTGCCCAGACCCCTATGCACTGGCCCCATATGGATCCTCCCGCGGGTGGTGGGCCCACGTGAGGACGGCCCCACGTCGCTCCTTCGGGCTGAGCCCGGCCGGGCCCCATGGGGGAAGGCCCGACCACCAGGCGCTCGCTGGCGAGCACCCACCCAAGGCCTGGCTCCAGGGTGAGGCCCCGGTGACACCAAACCTTGTGACGTAACTGGCCTCTGTGTGTAACTCATCATATGGGACTTCTGAACCGTTCTTCGTCTGACCCGTCCCCCCGGACCTGTTTGCCTTGGGTGACCCTACCAGGGGCATGAAGCCCCCAACAACATAGCTCCTGGGATCATTCGGGCACTCAAACCCCTCCACCACGATAAGGTGACGGTTCAAGGAGGGGTAAAATAAAAGCAATGTAGCTTTAGTCCATGCATAAGATAAAATTATAAAATATGTTTATTTTGTAATTCCAAATTATCTTAAACGGGCCAGTCAGAGTCAACCAAAGGGCCTGGGAATTGTACAACGCCCAGGTCTGCTTTAGGCTATGGCATGGTTAGTCTCACAAGTATCACACATCTCACACAGTATGAGAAGTGCTTTTCACAGACATATGTCACAAAGACACTTTGTAGAGCGTTATTCATTCACTCCATACCTGATGATGGTAAGCTACTATTGTAGTAGCAGCTACCCTGGGGCAGACTGTCAAAAGTCCCCCTGACCACCACAATCACACACACCACCTTCATATTAGGCAATGTGGGTGAAGTGTCTTGCCTAAGAACACAACAACAGTTTTTGTGACTGGCGCCCCACTGTGGCACCTGTTTTTTCCCAGTGGTCTCCCATTCAAGTACTAACCAGGCCCAGCCCTGCTTATGAGATCTGACAGGATCAGGCTTTGACAAGCCGGTATGGCAATCTATCTACATCTTCAATGGATAGGCCTAACTGAATGGTTTTTAGGGAAAACTGCAGATGCAATAAGCCATTTGAAGGTATGGAGAGGACAGAGATTTTCTTAAAGGAGGATTGACACTCAGAAATATTAACAAAGGTGCCATGAATATTTAGGTAAATTAGCAAGTAGACCTTGGCTGCTTTTAGCAGATTTATTTTCTTGTCTTTACCTTGCAGCATATGCCCAGGAACGGAATCCAATCAAATCATTTAATACCCAGTTCAGTTCTAGGGCTCTTTGCTGGCCAGACTGCCTTGTAGATCTGGTCATTCCATCTGCTTAAATTTCTGCAAGTTCTATAATGCAGGATACTGCGTATGCCTATGCCTGGCAAAACCAGAAATATAGTTCTGTGTATTTTTCATACAGAGGGATATAGATTTAAGTACTGGAGCCAGACTGTGTGGGCTGGATTGCAGGCCAGTTCTATGGAAATGACTACTGTTAAAACCACAGTAGAAATCATTAACATAATAAACTAAACTTAGATACAAACTAATTAAACTGCATTTCACAGTTTCGCCACTAAACGGCAGTGAATCAAAACACTTGATGCCACTCTCCACAGCTATAGACTGTAGACGATCAGAGCAGAGCAGAAGCGCAGATGAAAATCGACAGTTACAAATTAATTAAGTTGATATTAGATGGAAATAGATAAAGAGACTGGTTAAGACAGAGTAAATATAATTTTGCCGATGTAACATTTTAAGAATAACGCTGGAATTGAAAATAAAAGTCTGTAGGAGCCATTTTTCTTTCATTTAGGCTGGGGTTAATTTGGGTCACTGTTTGTCTGGGCACAGGGTGACTAATATTTGGCTTGGCCACAAGGGGGCAGGGTGGAGTCAAGCCCTATATAAATGCACAGGTGCCAGTGCACTGGGTGTATAGGTGACAGGAGGTCACACGGTTTTTACCGCTCTCTTTACGGCCGGTGGTCTAGCTTTCACTACTCAACTCAGTAATATTATCGAACATCTTTTTATCCATTCTACTCCCTACTCCTTTCTGCTCTACAATCCAATGTGCCAATCGGGTAGTGTGTTAGGCCTGGATCCCCTGCACCCAGAAACGACAAAAGGTTAGGACTAAAATTGTTGCTACAAAGTCTGTTAACATGGAAATGTCAGTGAGTCACATATATTTTTATTAGCATGTTAAAGGTGACCTGTTATTGACTTTTATGAATTTTTAACCATGTTACTTCATTCGTTTAGGCAAAGCTGTATTTCGATTGATTCATGCATGTTTGAGTAATACTGTGTGTAATGCTCTGAGGCTGGAGTGCTCAGAAAACCACATACACCCAAATCTGTTCAGTCCAAGTCAAATAGGATTCAAAAATGTTTTGTGGGGAAAAGTCCTTTAAATTACTGTAAATTTAATTGTTTTTCATACATTCTGCTCAGTTTTGTTTATTGCACTAACGTAACCTGGAGTCCATTCCACTAATATGTTATATCCTATAAAATATGAAAAAACAAAAAGTTTATTTTAAAGCATAGACCGTTTGACAATTTTTTTTACATAGCTCATGGATTTGAATTTACACTACTATACTGCATAGTAAATAATGGTATATGAATGTAGTAAGGACACAATTTATGAATATTTGTTTTTAAAATTGAAAATTGTGAATTATCAATATAAGAAAAAAAATTTGTTCCATATCGTCCTACCCTACATATTTACAAGACATGATTTGTGATCAAATATTATGATTTATGATAAAATATCATTTACTTTGAAGCCTATTTTTGGCATTTGATGTACTTGACTTACAGTATAATTGTACTCTCTAAGATATAGCTACTCTGAAATAAACAAATCTAACCTCATCAGTTGAGAAAGATCTGATGCCAAACTTAACCTATTTAGATATTTTAGATAATATTCAGAAAAGAGATTAACGGTGAAGAATGACATTTTGTGCTCTCATGTCGACTGTGGCATTCATTTGGAAAACGAAATGACAAAGATGAATTTCAAGTCAGACAGAAGGGAAACTGTCTCAATCCAACAAGAGGGAGGGAAATCTAAACTTCTGTACCTCAAACAGGGACTGTGTCACTAAAAAAAATACACTAAAAATGTGTATATGAAAAAGAAAACACGGCTCTCATTGCTGTGAATGTGTATTGCTTATTTATTATGATTGTTCTAACTAGAAATTAACTCTACAGACTACAAAAAGCAATCCTGCAGCAAAGATAATATATGAATTAAATTGGTGAGAGTAATGAATGAATTCATCACAAATCTTGTCATCTTGTATATTACACTAAAACATAACTATCAATATTATCGTTATTATAATAGGAGCTGTGCGTTCTGATATGAAGACAGAATTCAGCCCTTTCGATATGCTGCCCTCTAGTGTTAAAAGACTAAAATTACAATTACCAAATAAGTATTTTTCTATTCATTATTTTATATTTTTAGATTCAGATGATATATCCTCTGTAGATGGCAACATAAGATTCCAATCATTAAGTCTGCAAAATAATAAAACCTCGTTACCATACATGAATACAACATATAAGAATAAAAAACACATTACCTGCCCTTTGGGGACTAGAGGTCCAAGTGACAGAATTACACTGTCATGATAAGATACATCTCTCCTGCCTCTGGTTTTAACATGGCAATGCTGTAGATTTTAATAATAATTTGTATTAATAATACAAACAGTTTTAAACAACTTAAGTAATTAAATTAGCATTTCTATTGATAAAAGAGGCAACACACATACAGAAAAATATAAAATGTATACATATGATTTTATACATACCACAACACAGTCATTGACATCCAAAAGACACAGGTGGATTTGGCAGTGCAGGTATAAAGAAGCAAAGTTGTTGAAGGAAAAAATCTCAAAGGAGAATCGTGCTACTGTGGAGTTTCCATTTTGAATAATCTTCACTGAGCTTTCTGCAGGACACCTAAAACATATATGAGATTTTAACAAAAACATAAATTTTTTTAGCTTTATACAAAAAGTGCTCCTATACCCTTGCAGAATTAGATCCTGGCGCAGTGGGTAATATGCTTCGTTAATTGGTGTGGCCCAACAGTTGTCCATAACGGCTGATATTTCACGCTCATCAATACCCTCTGTTTGCACTTCAATGAACAATTGCTCATTCTGATGCATTTCTACATTTGTGTTGCCACTCAGTGGATTCTGAAAACCTGCATCCTGATACGGAATTAGCCTCACCCTATAATGGCCCTGACCTGATGGAAGGAATTTCTTTATGGCACTATAAAAATAAAAAAAACAATACAAATTATAAACACTTTTAAAAGATCCCAGTGATCTGTCCACAACATTCTGTAAACACACTAGAAAGATTACTGTTACCTTTCTACTGGATTGATAGCTATATCCATTGACACAGCAGAAGTCAGAGGAAAAACACAAGAGAAAAACAGTTGGATGTTCAAGCTGTCATCCCCAAGAATGGCATTTTCATATATAAAATGGGTTCCATTGCTCTGAAAGAACAAAAGTCGATTATTCATTATTATTTACATTTGGTATGGATTTTCAATGTGAAATTAATGAACAGTTCACCTTCAGAATGGTGCCACACAACTGGTCATCATTATTAAAGTGGAATACCAGGCGTCCACTTTGAAGAGACCCTTTGCAAGAGTCATCTTTGAGATGCAGTGCACTAGGATGAAACCCGGCCTCTAAGAGCAGGCAGCGGGAAAGGGAGACAGTGCCAGAACTACTGACACAAGTGATGGATGCATCTATTGAAAAAATGTTTTCTTCTCAATAATGCAAAAAAGTCAACCAACTATAGAATTTGACATGCTTTTTTCAGAAAACTAAAATCTGTTATTGTTCTTACCAAAATTTTCAGTGTTCTGAAGGACATTCTCATTACAGAAACATCCATGAATACCTTCCTTTGCTCCACACCATTCATTGTCAGTACATTGCAACTCTCCGCAAGGATCTACCATAATAATAAACACCTCAGACAAATGATAAGCAACAAAACAACACTTTGAGAAACAATGCTTGTCCTGGTTTTATGGATGCTGAAACTTATTCCCTATACCTATTGCTCCGTAACAGCCCAGGTGTCCATCTCTGAGGCTGCACTCTTCTTGGTGGGAACAACTTGAGGCTGTACAGCTTAAGTTGTTGTTAGCCATGCATTCACAATACTGAGTGCAGCCCTCTTTCCAGAAGGATTCACCAGCCTTGAACATTTGTTGAATTACAATCAGAATATCTTATTAACCAAAAAAAACTGTAGTACATAGTTTAAATATATTCATTTTCATTTCAAGATAAAATATGAAAATATAAAATACATATCAAGATAAAAATGCAAACTGGGCTTGCACAACATTGCACATACTTACATAATAGTAGAAGCCATTATGTTGGCATCCGCAATTTTCCTCTGGGACACATTTGGTCCCACTTCTGACAAAGCCATCATCACAAAAGCAACCCTCCGAACAAACATGCTCACATATTACATCAATGCTGCTGGCACAAGTGCGACCACAGTCACTGCCACAAAGCTCATAGTGACTATGGGCTGGGCATACCATATCTGCAAACAAAAAATCTGATTTGAATTGAGTTTGTCAAGATGAAAACACAAAGACTGGTTCACATACGGCAAGAGGTGTTCTGTCTCCAAGGATAAATGAGAACATCAGAAGACTGGCAGGAACTGACATAAACCTGAATGGAGGAGCACAACAGCTCTGCACCTCCAATACACACATCAAACACACAGTCATTGAAAAAGGCAGCCGGATCCACCAGCAAATGGCATAGTCTGAAAGGACCCTCAGCTGCACGGATGATGTCACATTGGGCTTTAGCAGCACGATCGTCAGGACACTGTGAGCAAGATGAACCGCAGTCATCATTACAGCTACTGTTGCCTGGTACCTTCCAAGATGTCCCAAAAACAGATGGGGACATGACACTGAGTCCTGATGGAGTCTGAAAGTCATCCATTGGATTTCCATTGAAGTTTCCACACAGTCCACATGTTTTTCCACTGTCCAAATATAATACATAATTTTAAGGTGCATAAAGAATGAACACAGCATAAATCTAAAAAAGATTATACCTGTAATAAAAGGGTACAGTGATGGACACTTTATATCCACCATATGAGACATGCAAGCCATAGTCAGTCTCGACAATTGTGTCTTGTCCTCTTGCAAAAACTGACACAGCGCTTCCATAGAGTTGAAGAGGAAGGTTGTTCCAAATACCATTTACCTTTGAAAACAAACAGTGTGTGTGTTTTTTTTTCTTGTTTTTTTTTTAATCTCATGAAATGGAAATGTATTATACACAGCTGTGACAATAATGATCTTTTAAAATGGAAAATAAAAGGCCAAAGTCAACACAAATAATTATGCAATGGAGAGGTGACCCACCTTGACAACACCATTGTGTTTTCTTGATAGGAGGATGTCAACACCCCAGACATTCACATAGACTTCAGCCGTGACTGAAACTGTCAAACCTCTCCATGCCTCATTTTGTACTTCGACAGAAAAGTTATTCAGTCCAGTAGTGTGATTACAGAGTGTGGCCAAAACATAACGACAAGTCCCCTGAAAGTCGTAGAGTCTTCCGTCAAAGGAGACATAATGAGGGTCACCTGAACCAGAACAGGTGCCATGGTTGTCTTTAAGTTTGCAGCCTCTTTCTCCGTCAAACACCTTGCACTCTTCATGTGATCCACAAACATGTGAATGGCAAGTCATGTTACCGGAAATGCAATTACAGATTCTGCTGCAGTCTTGACCAAGTATTACGGTTTGTCCAGAATGGTAGTAGAGTCCCTCAAAGTTACAGCCACACTCATGGAGAGGCACGCAGTCTGCACCGCTCAAAACATAGCCTTCATTACAAGCGCAGCTCTCAAGGGGAGCGAGTGCACAGTCATTATGAGACTCAGGGTTGACACAAGTAGCTGGACATCCTGTGCTCTGAGGCTCAAAGTGGCTGTTTTCTGGACATATGATTTCTACAACAAAAAGATGAAATCAACTGGATAATCCCTGTTTATTATTTAAGACAATTAAAACAGGTAGAGGTTGATATACCACAGAAGCCGGGGCTTCTCCATGTTTGTAGTTGTACACCTTTTTCTTGACACTGACTGGCGTAGACATTTAGGGCTAGACAGAGAATGTCTTGTTGCCCTCCCTCCGAACACAGATCATACACACAATTGTACACAAAAGACTCTGGTGAAAGCACCTCATGACAAGCTGCAAAAGGTCCAGATCTGTCTCGAAGGATGCCACAGTTGTCAGGATTATTGAATAAAGCCCTCTCATCTTCAGAACAATGACTACAGTCTTGACCTTCACAGGGCATGCATTCAGACTCATCAGCATTTGGCACCAACCAGCTATGACTAAGGTCAAGAGGGCTCACAATATCTCCTTCTGGTGGTTGAATGTCATCATCTGGGTCATTGTTAAAGTTCCCACAAAGGCCACATGTTGCTCCCTGGTAACTGGATGGAACTTTGATGTTCACAAGATGATGAGCATCATAGGAGACCTCCAAACCAAAGTCAGTACTGACACCAATTGAAAAACCTGATGTATAAACATGAACCGCGCCATTGGTTAAGGAGAAGGGGGTCGTTGCAAATATACCATTGACCTGTAAAACAACAGCATTAATATATAAGAACCTGATTCTGTTACGTACTCTTGAAATTATAACTGCAAACCTTGGCTTCACCACGATGTCCTTTGACAAGCTCAATGGTTTCATTATACACAAAGACTTTGACCAGTCGTGTCCAAGTGGCAGAGCTGCCCCGATGCTCATTGGAGCCTTCTACTCTGTAGCTGGGCAGATCTGAATCACACTGCTGGGACAGGACATACGTGCAGGGGCCCTGGAAGTCGTACCGCTTCCCGTCAAACGTTGTGTAATGAGGATCACCACTGATGATGCAAGTAGCCTTCTGGATGGACTGGCAGGTAAAGTGAAAATCATTAAGAGAGCCACAGACTTGGGAAATATCACAGGATTCGTTGTGACATGACAGGCCAGATGTGGTGCAGGTGCACTTTACTGTACAGGCACTGTCAGTCCAGACAGACACACCCAGCTGGATGGGCACACCTGTAAAATATGTATATTACTCCCTTGATTAATTGTGTTGCAGCTTAGAGTCAATGATACAGTTCTTATCTCAGTTCTAAACACAAACAAACAACATTTACAGATTTGTTATAAAAATGAAAATAGAGAGGGTCACCTGAGATGGAGCATGTGTGAGGGTAGCAAACTCTTTCTCCATCAAACACCTTGCACTCTTCATGTGATCCACAAACATGTGAATGGCAAGTCATGTTACCGGAAATGCAATTACAGATTCTGCTGCAGTCTTGACCAAGTATTACGGTTTGTCCAGAATGGTAGTAGAGTCCCTCAAAGTTACAGCCACACTCATGGAGAGGCACGCAGTCTGCACCGCTCAAAACATAGCCTTCATTACAAGCGCAGCTCTCAAGGGGAGCGAGTGCACAGTCATTATGAGACTCAGGGTTGACACAAGTAGCTGGACATCCTGTGCTCTGAGGCTCAAAGTGGCTGTTTTCTGGACATATGATTTCTACAACAAAAAGATGAAATCAACTGGATAATCCCTGTTTATTATTTAAGACAATTAAAACAGGTAGAGGTTGATATACCACAGAAGCCGGGGCTTCTCCATGTTTGTAGTTGTACACCTTTTTCTTGACACTGACTGGCGTAGACATTTAGGGCTAGACAGAGAATGTCTTGTTGCCCTCCCTCCGAACACAGATCATACACACAATTGTACACAAAAGACTCTGGTGAAAGCACCTCATGACAAGCTGCAAAAGGTCCAGATCTGTCTCGAAGGATGCCACAGTTGTCAGGATTATTGAATAAAGCCCTCTCATCTTCAGAACAATGACTACTACAGTCTTGACCTTCACAGGGCATGCATTCAGACTCATCAGCATTTGGCACCAACCAGCTATGACTAAGGTCAAGAGGGCTCACAATATCTCCTTCTGGTGGTTGAATGTCATCATCTGGGTCATTGTTAAAGTTCCCACAAAGGCCACATGTTGCTCCCTGGTAACTGGATGGAACTTTGATGTTCACAAGATGATGAGCATCATAGGAGACCTCCAAACCAAAGTCAGTACTGACACCAATTGAAAAACCTGATGTATAAACATGAACCGCGCCATTGGTTAAGGAGAAGGGGGTCGTTGCAAATATACCATTGACCTGTAAAACAACAGCATTAATATATAAGAACCTGATTCTGTTGCGTACTCTTGAAATTATAACTGCAAACCTTGGCTTCACCACGATGTCCTTTGACAAGCTCAATGGTTTCATTATACACAAAGACTTTGACCAGTCGTGTCCAAGTGGCAGAGCTGCCCCGATGCTCATTGGAGCCTTCTACTCTGTAGCTGGGCAGATCTGAATCACACTGCTGGGACAGGACATACGTGCAGGGGCCCTGGAAGTCGTACCGCTTCCCGTCAAACGTTGTGTAATGAGGATCACCACTGATGATGCAGGTAGCCTTCTGGATGGACTGGCAGGTAAAGTGAAAATCATTAAGAGAGCCACAGACTTGGGAAATATCACAGGATTCGTTGTGACATGACAAGCCAGATGTGGTGCAGGTGCACTTTACTGTACAGGCACTGTCAGTCCAGACGGACACACCCAGCTGGATGGGCACACCTGTAAAATATGTATATTACTCCCTTGATTAATTGTGTTGCAGCTTAGAGTCAATGATACAGTTCTTATCTCAGTTCTAAACACAAACAAACAACATTTACAGATTTGTTATAAAAATGAAAATAGAGAGGGTCACCTGAGATGGAGCATGTGTGAGGGTAGCAAACTCTTTCTCCATCAAACACCTTGCACTCTTCATGTGATCCACAAACATGTGAATGGCAAGTCATGTTACCGGAAATGCAGTTACAGATTCTGCTGCAGTCTTGACCAAGTATTACGGTTTGTCCAGAATGGTAGTAGAGTCCCTCAAAGTTACAGCCACACTCATGGAGAGGCACGCAGTCTGCACCGCTCAAAACATAGCCTTCATTACAAGCGCAGCTCTCAAGGGGAGCGAGTGCACAGTCATTATGAGACTCAGGGTTGACACAAGTAGCTGGACATCCTGTGCTCTGAGGCTCAAAGTGGCTGTTTTCTGGACATATGATTTCTACAACAAAAAGATGAAATCAACTGGATAATCCCTGTTTATTATTTAAGACAATTAAAACAGGTAGAGGTTGATATACCACAGAAGCCGGGGCTTCTCCATGTTTGTAGTTGTACACCTTTTTCTTGACACTGACTGGCGTAGACATTTAGGGCTAGACAGAGAATGTCTTGTTGCCCTCCCTCCGAACACAGATCATACACACAATTGTACACAAAAGACTCTGGTGAAAGCACCTCATGACAAGCTGCAAAAGGTCCAGATCTGTCTCGAAGGATGCCACAGTTGTCAGGATTATTGAATAAAGCCCTCTCATCTTCAGAACAATGACTACAGTCTTGACCTTCACAGGGCATGCATTCAGACTCATCAGCATTTGGCACCAACCAGCTATGACTAAGGTCAAGAGGGCTCACAATATCTCCTTCTGGTGGTTGAATGTCATCATCTGGGTCATTGTTAAAGTTCCCACAAAGGCCACATGTTGCTCCCTGGTAACTGGATGGAACTTTGATGTTCACAAGATGATGAGCATCATAGGAGACCTCCAAACCAAAGTCAGTACTGACACCAATTGAAAAACCTGATGTATAAACATGAACCGCGGAGAGTCCATCGGGAAGATTCATTTTGCATTCAAAGTACAAAAATTCTTGTTCCGTTGGTTGATCATTTTAGCCAGGCTCAATTCAATTTCTCTCCAGTGACTAGGTCAGGAATCGGAATACACTAGACGGTTTGCAAGAATCCCAGAAGTGCGAGTTCGGACACCAGCCAATCAGCGAAGAGCCAGACATTCTGTTTTAGCGACGATTCCCGAGATCGAGGATTTAAAGCCGGAACAAAAAGAATGTTTAGTGAATTTTATCAAGGGGAAAGACGTTATTGCTCTTCTTCCTACAGAATTTGGCGCATTACATACGTCACAACCAAATAGCAGCGATTGGTTAAATAAAAAAAGTACCCGCCTACCGTCGAGCGAACGAATCCTAATGGTCACATGGTTTCTACGAAGTGAAACCGGTTGATGAATCATGCTAAGATAATTTTACTTGTCAAGTGATATTGCCTCAAACCGTGATCAAACTTTCTTAATTCATGTCATCTTAATTTGTCTAGACTGTAGTTTTTGCAGTGTAACCACAGCGGAGACAGGTTAGTGGTCAGATCTATGGAGACGCGAGCCTGCACACGGTAAGAATTCGTGTTTTTTTAAGGGATTTTTGAGCTACGAAACAGCTGAAATTGAACAAACGCAAGGGAGTTTAACATTTAATGTTTAACACCCTGCTGTGGCATAACATCTCCATGGACCCTCTACCTTAAAAGTTACATAGTGCAGCTTTAAAGAGCGGGTATTATGCGATTTTGTAGCATTCTACCATGTTTTAAAGTTGTTCCCTCATCAAAAACCTATCTAAAGAGGTTTTAAATGTCATCCATGCATGTCTGAGTAATCTAGCAATCTCTCCTCATCTTATTCGAACCCCCTTTATGGTTAGCCGTACGATTTTGTGCAAAGCTCCGCCCACAAGCCTACGTCACCCATGTTCAAACGTGACAATTCTCCGTAAAATGTATAAAAACTTGATACAAAACTGTACGCCGCAACTTGACAAACCTGCAATAGTTTCATTATCGGGAGGGGGCGCACGCCGATTGTGTTGCGATGGCACTCTGAAGGGGGGCGTCTTAGCACAGAGAGCGAGGGAAGAGGGAATTTTCAAAACAATAAAAGGTAAGACGCCGATCTAAATTGTCAACAAAAAGAGAACCGTTTTAGAACCTTTCCACGATAAAAAGAAAAGCAAACACAATTTCTCTAAAGCACAATTTGGGATTCGAGGTGCGTTCATACTTGTCAAATCTGGGACGAGGCTCGGACTAAACCTAAAACTAGAACTAATCCAGGACTAGATCAGGACCAGACCAGTTAGAACTAAACTGATCTTAAACCAGTCCCAAAACCAACACAAACACACACAGCTTGTCTCCGTACAAATAGCCTTTATACAGTAGTTTGCATGTTCCAAAGTATCGCAGAGTGGTTGCCTCTCCACAGATCTGACCTGTAACTTGGCCCGGTTATCGATAAGTTCAGTGACATACCGTGAAACATCCCTGGTAAAGTAGTAACATCTCCATGGAGACAGGGAAATTGGAAAAGTTCCACCAGAAATTGAGGTGCACTTAAAGGTTTTCGGCGCACGCAAAGACACTTCACAAAACAAATATTTAAATGAGCAAAAAGAGCAATAGACAAATACGATAAAAAAGAAGAAATACAAATAATAAAAGATAAAAACAGTGAATCATATAGAGAAAAAAGTTACATATTTAGATCACCATATTACCTTTTATTGTTTTGAAAATTCTACATAGTATTCACTGGAAACAACGTATTAACATGTTTTATATGTGTGCTAAGTTGCTCCCCCTTCTGAGCACTTTCACAACACAATCAGCATGACTCTTGTTTTTGCATATTTATGGAGAATTGTCATGTGTGAGTTTAGGTGACGTAGGCTTGCAGGCGAAGCATTGGACAGAATTTTACAGCTAAACCGTGAAGAGGGTTTGAATAGGGCCTGGGGAGAGATCACTAGATTACTCAAACGTGCGTGGAAGACAGTTAAAACCAATTTGAAGCATGTTTTTGATGATTGAAAAACGCTATAACATGGCTGAAAGTTCAAAATTTGCACAATACCCCGTCTTGAATACAAAAAATGTAATTCGAAGTGTTAAAATATTGTCAGCTTTTGTCACTTACAAATTTGCTTTCACATTTGATTTGCTTCATTTTTATTTCAAGTTCAAGTAAACAACAGAAAAGCACATTTTAAGAAAAAGAGTGGGAAGAAGAAAGAAACAAGAAGAAAGGAAGGAAGAAAAAAAACTTTATATACAAATTTTAACCCAACTTGATTCATGAGTTTCAAAAATTCTGAAATTATGTCGTTGCTTCTGTACATTGATGATGAAACTTTATATATATTTACATACAACAAAATAAATTACATACTATGCATACTAAATATAATTTTAACCCAATTTCTTTCTTCTTTTTTTTTTGTATTGTATTAGGGATGTAGCAATAACCGAAAATCGTGGGCTGTCACAATATATCGAATTACAAGTTCCTTTGCTTAAGTGTATCGCTCGATAGTAGAAAAAGCTAATAAACATAGAGAACTACATATCCCATGATTCATTTCAGCGCAGACAACATGAAGAAATATGTTTGTTACTTAAATTCTTGAGATTATGACAGAAACGATTCGCACCAAATCTTATCAAGGTATTTTAAAAGCAAAAAAGTGTCACATCTACAATTATACCAGCCTCTTCAAAATATCACAATAAATACCGTAAACACTAGACGGTTCGCAAAAACCCCGGAAGTGCGAGTTCGGGCACCACCCAATCTGCGAAAAAACAGACATTCTGTGTTGGCAATGATTCCCGAGATCGAGGATTTAAAGCTGGAACAAAGAGAATGTTTGGTGAATTTTATCAAGGGGAAAGACGTTATTGTCCTTCTTCTTATGGGATTTGGGAAAAGCATACGTCACGACCAAATAGCAGCGATTGGTTAAATAAAAAAAGTACCCACCTACCGTCGACTGAACGAATTCTAATGCTCCAAAGTCAGGTGGTTTCACTTCGTAGAAAAATGAATCAGGTTAACCGTGAGATGCATATCGTGAAAATATCGTACCAAGAGATTTGGATATCGTTACGGATTGTTCTGTATTATGATTGTACTGAGTAATAATAATGTTCACGAAGGCACAAAAGATTTTCGTTTATGATCGTACAAAATAAACCACAATGAAAATGAAGAATGTAAAGATTTTTTTTTTCCGTTTATGGTCGTACAAACTAATAATAACGTCAACGAAGGCACAAAAGTTTATCGTTTATGATCGTACAAAATAAACCACAATGAAAATTTTAAGATTTTTTTTTGTGTGTTTTTGTTTTCGTTTATGTTTTTAATTCGACGTAGTCTTGGTTTAGTCCTGGTTTAGTCCAAGTTTGGTCCCGTTTCTGATCGTGTGCGTGCAAGTGCGAACAGTGCTAAGACAAACCTGAATACTACTCAAGTAAAAGTACTCTTAAAGGTACTATTTGCCCAGAAGTCAGTGTAGTAAATGTACCTCATGACTACCTGCCTCTGTATGCCGCTGTGAGGGATAATGATCAGATAATGCTTCTTCTGGACTCCTCTCTCTTTCTCTTTCTCCCTCTCCCTCTCGTCTCTCTCCATCTCTCTCTCCTCTCCTCCTCTCGTCCTCCTCTCCGCTCCCTCCATCAAGAAGACGCCATTATTCACCACATTAGCGAAGAACAGCTAAAAGCTCTCAGCGCAGAGGAGGGTTCCAGGGTCTCGTGCGCGTGGGATCGAGGCGTGCGCGTAGACTCCGAAGCACAAGTACCGTATAGAGCAGGGGAGCAGGGGAGCGCCGGAGAACAGGAGCTAAACAAGTCTTATTGAGGGAGATTACAAGGCATCTGGGCCAAAAAGCAGCGGCGGTCAGAGGTGGTATAGGCAAAAATGGTACTTCGAAATGACTCAATTACTCAAGTAGAGGTAAAAAGTACTCTTCAAATATAAGTAAGAATAAGTCCTTCTTTTGTGATGTTGAGGTGAATCTAGTTGGCAAAAATGAACTAAACATTCAGTAAAGTATGAATTCAGGTGGTTGCTGAAAACAAACCAATACTGACTAAAAAGTAAATGAGACTGAGTTAAAGAAATGCAAATATTTAAGTCTTAAAAGAGGGGATATTATGCAAAATTGACTTTCTGAAGCTTTCTACAATGTTATAACATTTAATAGAGCCCAACCGATATATCGGTTGGTTGATATTATCGGCCGATGTGCTTGCTGATAGGGGCCGATATTTCACGTGGGCATGTTATACCTCGTTATAAAGCTTAGACTCTCTACATTCTGTTCATTTAATCCAATTTTTAATCAATTTTAATCAGTATTTATCTGTGGAGTCATTTGTCTGTGTGTGTGTCCGTACTGTCCCTGAACACACCACAGAGTCACATGTGTTTGTTTACACCCGCAAACACAGATCCACGTGCAACACTGAGATTATTTTCTTTTTACAGACAATCGGTTTGAGTCTGGATTAAAAGGACATTTATTAGTTCAGACTTGTGATGTGGGAGGAGCCTGTGTGAGGCTGAGTGTTGGAAATATGTCGACTTTGAAGTTAGTTTTGGTTCGTTCTGATAGGTTAGCGATTAGCTGCTGTAACTCTCACACATAAACAGGCTGTTTATTGGCCTATTGTAAAGTGACTATATTGGTCGTATATTTGTTACTGGACCAGTATTGATCTGAAAATGAGCTCTGAATAGACGTGTGAATTATGACATTTGCGCATATAATTAATTACC